>NC_057799.1:169468830-169832010 GCF_018294505.1 Triticum aestivum | reverse complement strand
GGCGGGGAAGCGACACGTGACAAGCGCCGGTTGGTCGGGCGCGGCGGCGCTGGTTCGTCCGGCGGCGGCGGACGCGTCCGGCCGCGGAGAGGGAGATGGCTAGGGTTTGGAATGCGAACGTATTTCGGGAGGGATGCAAATATATAGGTAGAGGGAGCTAGGAGTCTCCAAATGAGGTGCGGTTTTCGCCCACACGTTCGTGATCGAACGACCTAGAGCATGGAAGTGAGTTTGCTGGGTTTTGGGCTGTTTAGAGAGGGGGTTTTGCTGGAACACACAAACGGACTTTGCGGTTGCTCGGTTAACAGTTGGAGTACCAAACGACCTCCAACTGGAACGAAACTTGACCGGTGGTCTACCGGTGGTATACCAAGGCCACTTGACAAGCCTCGGTCCATTCCGAGAACGTTTGACACCCGCTCACGACAGAAAACAAGAGGGGTGCACCAGAGGAGGTGGGAGTGCCGGATTGCAAAATGGACAACGGGGAAAATGCTCGGATGCATGAGACGAACACGTATGCAAATGCAAAGCACATGATGACATGATATGAGGTGCATGACATGAACAAAAATGCAAAACGAAAGACAAAACCCGACCACGAAGGGAATATCATAACACATAGCCGAAAATGGCAAGAGTTGGAGTTACAAATATGGAAAGTTACATCCGGGGTGTTACACTCTCTCTCTCTCTCTCTCTCTCTCTCTCTCTCTCTCGTGTTCTTCCTCTCAAACCCGTGGATTTCGATCTCTTTGCTCGAACCTTCATTTCCGAAACTGTTTTGGGGAATTGCTAATTGGTATGTGAATCCTCCATTACTCCAATTAGTTTTTGCTTCAGTGGATTATATTTTGAATAATTAACTACTCTTGGTGCTCCTGTACATGTGCTTGCATGTTGAATTCTTAGATTTCTATGTAGTTTGAATGCTTGTTATTGCCTCTAGGCATCCATATGAGTAGTTGCTATCATTCTTGTGAAGTTTTGTTGACAAAATTTTTGTGGACTAAATTTTTTAGAATATTATTTATAGGAATAAGATGAGTTTCTTTAGGAAGTTCTCTTCCAAGAAGAATGCTAAGGGAGTCATTGGGGAATCATGAGAAAATGACCTCAACACTCCATGAACGGAGGAGGTGCGGCCGTGCGAATGGCCACATAATGCCTTCATGGAGGAGGCCGAGTTCCATCAAGAGTTCGCCTAATTCATTGCAAATGCTGGGCTGATCGACTTCCTCGCAGTTGAATGTGACCAACACCATCTCCTTACAAATTCCTTTGTGCAAAATTTTCATTTTGTGAGTAGGAACAATCCCCCTAAGGTGCAGTTTAATTTATACACTGCAACCCGTCAGATACTGCTCACTGACTTTTGTGATATATGTTTGATCCTTTCTGATGGGTAACTAAGAGAGCCTAGACCTGCAGAGTTTGATGAATTTTACCGCACTCTAATAGTGGGGGATGAGAGAGGCGTGTCACCGCCACTAGTTTGCAATTTGCGTCTGTGCATTACTTTGCTTTATTCATAGCGAAGTGTTTGACTGCTAGGGAAAAGGTCGGTGCACTCAGTGCCCCCAACTTCGCTATTTTACGCTGTCAATGATCACACCTTTAGCCTAGGGGCTATTATTGCACATCGTCTGCACCTTAACAGAACCAAGGGCAAAATTCATGGGGGTATTTATGCCACTCGGCTAGCGAGTCACTTTAATGTTCAGATATGCCAACATGATTATCGTTTGCCCCGAGTTTATCTAGATAACCTGGCAATGGTGGCTCGCCAGTTTACTGATGATGCTGACTCTCTTCATAATATTCGTTACAACCTGGATTATAGTGTGGAGTCCCGTGATATTATTCCATTGCCTGCACCTGCTTTGTTTGATTCTATTGCTAGGGGCGGATGCAGGGTCATGCCAGAGGATATCATTGCCTACCAGAACGACCAGGTAACGACAGAGGAGGAGCCCTAGGAGTGGGACGCTCAGGTGCCGCCGCCACAACACTTCTACATGGGACCGGAAGGCTACTACGGATGGTGATTACCAAGCTAGGCCAAAAGCCTAAGCTTGGGGGAGTATGTATTTCCACCGAAATTATATTCATGTTCACACATTTCATTCCAGTTGTCGGTATTCATACTTTTTCATTGTATTATCCATGTTAGATTTATTTTCTCGCCTTCTTCTTGTGTGTTTGAAACACTTTGAGAAAATCCAAAAATATTTCTTGTTTCTTTTCAGTTTTCCTTTCTAGTTTAATTAGTTGTAGTACTAAAATAAACCCAAAAAGATTTCTATATTCTTCGTTTGCTTGTTGGGATCTTTCCCGTGTAAATAGTTTTTTCTTGTTTTTGTTTTCCCTTCTTTAATTTTGCTTTCTTAAGAAAAACTAAAAACTCCAAAAATATTTTAGTGTATTTCTCTGAAATTATTTTCTTTTTCTTGAGACCACGATGAAAATGTTGAGTGGCTCTCGTATGTATTATTGTTGATCTAACAAGAGCCCAAGTTACCTTGTCTTCTCCTTTTGAATAAAATGTTTGTAGATTCCAGCTTAGTCCACGACACTCTTGCACTATTATTATTTGGGTTTTTTTTACATTTGTGCCCCTAATTCCAAAGCTCTACTCATTCATCCCCGCACTCTTAACTTTTGCTCACTTTTCCCCACTCCCTTGCCTGAAACCCTCAGAACTGGTCACAACGGACATTGCCGTCGCGTTATTGGCTTGACCATTAACTCTGACGAGTGGGGCCGCATTGGACTGTGTCGTCCGTTGGACCTGACAAGTGGGGTCGCGTTGGGCGGTGTCGCTGTTCGACCGTTGGGTCGTCCCTTGCATTAAATGCCTGCGCACGCCGCCTGGACAGAAGCCTGCTATGCATGCATCCAGCAAAGCCTGCCTGCGTGCATCGGTGCGCACCGCCATGATGCGCCGACCGATCCTGCATGCACCGACCGATCCTGCAAGCGCTGATGCGTCTGCCACGATGCACTGACAGAGCAGCTTTCTTGCGCGCCAGCCGCCACTGATGCAGCGACGGTCACTGCTGCTTGTTCCTCTCTTCTAGCTAGGTGGCTACATATTTGTGGCTTGTGTAAAAAAAAGAGAAGTGTTCGTTGTGGCTGCATGCACTAGGTGGTTACTAACAAGGAAACCCTACTAACAAAGCGAGCTCCCTAAGGAAAAATCAACAAATATGTAGTTCCAATATGTAGATAGGGCCAACAAGCCCATAGCACGATCACATAGTTCAAACTAGGAAGAACTTAAATAATAGAATAGATAGGGAACTTAATAATAGAACTTTAGAACTTAATAAAAGGGCCAACAAGCCCATAGCAACTCCAACGTAGTTCAATTACAACTTAACATAAAATAGACTAAAAAAAGATAGAGGGTTTAGAACCCTAGCCGCCGCCTTCTCCACCTCGCTCCTCCTCCGGGCGCCCTTTTCACTGCTCCTCCGGGGCGTTGTCGATGGGGTACGGAAGAGTGTGCATGCGCGTCGCGGTGGGGAAGATGTTGTAGTACTCTGTGAACCTGTTGTGGGTGGTGAAAGCGATGAACACGGAGCCACACCAAAACACCCGACCGAGGAGGTTGAAAGCGTCGAATGTGTTGGTGAAGTGGGAAAGGACATCAACCACCTCCCCGTTTTGGATGGCCTCCTCAATGCGGAACATCGTTGGAGATCCCCGCGGGAGGTGGTGGTAGCCGGACGCGAGGAAGAACTCGGTGAAGTTCCTTGCAGTCCTGAACCTTGATATCGCCCACACACGTAGTGTGCGATCAACATACACGCCGGTAGGGTAGAGCCTCTCCAGCATGGTGGGTGGGAAGCGGTAGGTTGGTTCGGTGTACTCCATGGCTGAGGGATGTGCAGAAGAAGGAGAAGTGGTCGAAGAGCAAGAAGGGCAGATGGCAGAGGATGGGAAATGGATGAGGGATGGCAGAGGCAGAGGGTGGCTTAAATAGCCATAGTTCTACGTGTTATTTGGCCGTGGCAATAACGGGGTCAAATCTGAAGTATCCCGTTTTCAAACCCACCGCAGCATCAGGAGTGTACATGCGTGGGAAACCGTGGTTTAAGAAGAAGAAAAAGAAGCTAATTGCACGCGTGTGAATCCATGGTCATATATATTATATGAACAAAAAGAGACAATTTTTGAATAGTTTGCGGCCATTTTGCATGATAAATATAATTTTGGCCCTTATAAATTTGGTCATTTTGCATTTGTATAGAAAAAAAGAACTAAATTTTCTACGCAATGTCAATTGTTGTGTAATTTCAAACGATGCAAAAAACAGAGCCAACACGTTCACAAAAAACAGAGCAAACGATGCAAAAAAAAATGACGCAATTCGATGGCCCAACAAGGGCTTGGTTTCCTTTTGGGCCCAATAACAACCTTTTTTCGCGGAGTCAGTGGTGGGCGAGCAGCCGACCACAACCAACAGGATCGCCTCTCGCGGATCGCCCCACGATCCAACGATCGATGCGGAGCCGTCCTTGTGATCCAACGGCGCAGAGCCTGCACGCAGCTTGCCCACCGAATTCCTTTTAGAAGACCACATCTGAGGACTAACGCTTGGCGCCAGGGTATGATCAGACGGCTGACGTTCCGAGCTAGGGTTAGGTGAAACCCCGCGGGGTTTAGAGGGGGTTTGAGCTGGTCAACGGGGTTTCGAAGGCTTTGACCGAGCATAACTAATTTAAAAAAATCAGAAAAATATGAAACCTTCGTCGTTCGTTGTTTTATAAGACACACTAACGAGGAAAAATACTAAACTTGGTCTATGGTCATTTTCATGAAAAAATCCTAGCTGGCACAATCAAGGTCAAATGAGCACCATTAATTTAAAAAATCAAAAAATATAAAACATGCGCACAATGTTGTCTTATGTGACATGTTACCAACCAAAAATCATAAACTTGGTCTATGGTCATTTTCATGAGAAAACCTTCACACATATGAGCTATCACGTACAAGATTTCATAGAGTTCAAGAAGAGGGGGTAGGGTAACCTTCTATTTTTGAAAATTTAAAAAAATTCAAAATAATCACCAAAGCTTTATTTCAAAGTGAATAAGAAGGATCTGAACTTAGTTTTCCATTTTCCATATTTTAAATGTGTTTTTAATAGTTTTTATATTAAAGCATATTTTTTCAAAAGAAAATGTAAAAATATGTAGATTAATTCAAAAAATAGTGAGACTCCGAATCTACACAATATAGATTGAATAGGTGTTAATAAAAAACATTTGGCTCATTTAGATTAGGTCCAAAAAACATGATTACAAATGGGCTCTTTACCCTAGCCTCGGAGCTCATTTGGAGCACATTTCTCAAATTAAAATTTCTTTGACCTCCTATAAATCACCTCATATTTTGCACACATGATCTCCTACACAAACATAGATAGTTTGCCAACGGTTTATTTTTTTGCATTTTCTTGAATTTATACTATCATGTGATCAGTGAAACATGCTGGTGGGAAAAGGCATGCATTTGATTTGATTAATAAACATGAGACAAATAATTAGGATAATACTCCTTTATGATCAGTGAAAAAGCAGCATGTCTGATCAGTGAAGCAACACTGAAACAACATGTGTGATCATTGCAGCACTTAAACTGGTGAGAAAAAGTAGCATGTCTGATCAGTGAAGCAACACTGAAACAACATGTGTGATCATTGCAGCACATAAACTCATAGTTCACAACATCTAAAAGAACTAACCATACACCATGGGCAAATTTAAGGACAGACAAATATAGATAGCATAGTACACTACGACCATCACCATATATTCAGTTCATCACACCATAAACAACCACATTTAGTTTACCAAAAGTAACCCAAAAGATAAAGATAAAATTCAGTTCATCACATCATCACATCAGGCCAGAGTCAGGGCCTTCGCGAGCGCAGCATGCTCCCCCTGATCATGTAGTCCTCCCCGCGAATAGCTACATCCTCTGCATGAGACACAAGGTGATCGAACCGGCCATCCTTTGGCTTTGGCTTGGTGGTGCAGTAGGGGCAGTGCCACTTCTTGATCTTGCGGTTGTAGAAGGAAGGAACTCCCTTGGCCTTGATCTTCTCCACCTTGGCTGTGAAGGACGCGACGTTGCCCCTGTACACATCATCTCCAGAATCATACTGCACGCATGAATGAATTACATTAATACATTATAGATTCATATACACCATGTCAAAGGAACTAAATGAACAATCTAAATTTCAAGTAGGCTTACCTCATATTCTTCGTCGTCACTAAACTCTGGATCGTATGGGTCGTACTAGGCCAGCTTCCTCGCCCCCCCCCAACCTTCATCCTCCTGAATATACAATTACATCCATTACTAGTAAATACAGAAGCCAATTGAAAATTTAGATATGCACACATGACCCATTGATCATAGGGCTAATATACTCCCAATATACTATGACCCTATTTGCATTTTCCATTGTCATGCACACACATTGAACAACAAAGCTAATATAACTACAAATTGTAGACAAATTTATATATTAATGAATCGAATAACTTCTTAATCAATGAATTCCATTTGGGCATATGACATTCAAAACCACAATTTGAGTAGCATTCAAAAAAAATCTAATAGGGACCCAATCTAATAAGCATACATGTCTGTAGCATTAAAACCCCCAATCTATGAGCATTAAAAAATCTAATAAGCATACATCTGTGTAGGATTGAAGCATAGAGATCCCTATCTCTCATACAGATCTATCTAGCATTTTTGCAATGAATTTATCCAACAAACCCTAGTACAAAAACCCCCATCCCCCCAATACAGAAAACCCCGGCCCATCCGTCAAACCAACTACTCTAATCATCTGTGAAAGTGCGTTATATCGACTAGAGGGGGGGTGAATAGGTGATTTTTATGAATTCTTCACTGAGGAATTTGCCAGTGAGGAAATTCCTTAGCGAAGAACTACTTGCAGCGGAATAAGTACTCAAAAGTATGCATAGCAGAACACAAGCGTGGTCATCATGATGAAATGAAGACAAGCACAGAGTACAGAAAGCATAAACACAGGATAACACAGGATGAAGACAAACAGACTGAAGAAATTGAACTGAGGAAATTGAGAAAGTCTTCAGTAAAAGTCTTCAAACACAGATATGAACATGTGCACAACACAGTTATGAGGAAATGAAAGAGTTGAGGAAATAGAACCAGTAGGCTTGGTGAAGACAATGATTTGGTAGACCAGTTCCAACTGTTGTCTCAGTTGTACATCTGGTTAGGGCGGCTAGGTATTTAAACATGAGGACACACAGTCTCGGACACCAAGTCCTGAACACGCAGTCCAGGACACTTAGTCCTCACCGTATTCCCCTTGAGCTAACATCACACAGACCTCGCCCAATCACTCGTGGTAAGTCTTCAGGTGACTTCCGAACCTTCACAAACTCGGTCACTCGGTGATCCACAATTTCCTCTTGGATGCTCTAGACCATGACACCTAACCGTCTGGAAGAAGCACAGTCTTCAAAGGTAACAAGCGTCGGATCCACGCAGGATAAATCTCTTCAGTGATGCTCAATCACTTTGGGTTTGTAGGTGTTTGGGTTTGGGTTTTCCTCACTTGATGATTTTCGCTCAAAGTCCTCGGAGGATGGGATGCTCTCAAATGACAAGTGTCAGTTTCTCACGGAGCAGCCAACCAGCTAGTGGTTGTAGGGGGCGGCTATTTATAGCCTAGGGAGCAGCCCGACATGATAAGACATAAATGCCCTTCAATGATATGACCGTTAGGTGGGTAGATATTTTGGGACAGCTGGCGCATAGCACAGCAACGGTCAGAAATTTGAGTATCAAATTCCTCAGGGCTATCATGTTCCTCACTGTGTAGGCAATCCGCACTGGCGAATTCCTAACTCCTCAGTCAGAACAAATTCCTCAGAGACCAGAAGAACTTCGTCTCTGTCACTGAAGAATATGACTGAACTGTATGAGATTTCTAATGGCTTCACTCGAACGGATTGGTAGGTGTAGGATTTTGAATTGAGCATCACATGGAAATTTTTCCTTAGTATTTCCTCGACCCCTTTAACAATACAGTGTTTCCTATGACTCAAGAAAGAGAAAATGAAACTACGAAAACAAAAGTCTTCACGCTTCATGTTCCTCAAATGAATACCAAGTCTTCAAGGTCACACCAATTTCTTCACTTTCAAAGTCTTCAGAAAGTCTTCAGAAAGTCTTCAGAAATCCAAAGTCTTCAGTCGAAGAACTTCATTTTTAGGGGTCGACTTTCTTTGTAAATATCAAACTCCTCATAGACTTATAGACCTGTGTACACTCATAAACACATTAGTCCCTTAACCTATAAGTCTTCAATACACCAAAATCACTAAGGGGCACTAGATGTGCTTACAATCTCCCCCTTTTTGGTGATTGATGACAATATAGGTTAAGTTTTCAACGGCGATAAACATATGAAGTGTAAATACTGATATTGAGGAATTTGATTGCAAGATATAGAAGAACTCCCCCTGAAGATGTGCATAGTGAGGAATTTGCTTTTGAAGCAATGCACACTTGAAGAGTAAAATCATGGAGATCTCCCCCTATATCTTGTAATTCATACACGCATTTGACATAATATATGAAGAATTTGAAATGCACGATGAAATATGGTGAGTAATGTAATTCAGCATGCGTGCAATAACATTAACGAGGAATAAGCATGCAGAAGAAACAGCAAAAGTATCAGGCCACCATAGAGTTTAAGTTTACAACTCGATCCAACAAAGTCATCAGAAGAACGAGAGTTGTAACTTAGAAAAACATTGCCCATATAAGATAGACCCGCTTGAAGACTAACTCAAATTTATCCCCCTTTGTCATCGAATGACCAAAAGGTTCGAAAATGAGGACTAACGCCCCTGAAGAATATCAAGTTGATGAAGGAGCGCCAGCGTTGTTGGGGTCATTTGTTGATGTAGGGCCTGCCGCAGTGTCGTCCAAGTCTTCATGCTCATCAGTTTCGCGCGATGAAGAATAGGAGCTGGCCACCAAGGACGGAACCTTGACCTTCTTGTATTTCTTCGGTGGAGGTGCAGACCAGTCAAAGTCCTCCTTGATACCCATTTTCTTCAGATCTTCTGCGCTATAAATATGCGACAGAACAGCCCAGGTGCGGTTGAGGGTTTCATGAAGGTAGTAATGGTTTTTCTTCACTGCATTGTGGGTAGCAGTCATGTTGTGAAGAATTGAACCAAACTGACGCTTGACCCATTTGTGATTGCGATCAACCTTCTGGTGAAGACTGAGGAGAAGCTCACGGTCAGTCATCACCCTGGGAGCTGTGCTTGAGGATTTGGCTTGGTTGCGTTGGCGGCAGAATCATGGGTGGCAGAGTCATCATTGGTGGAGTAGGATGCAGCCTTGCGAAATTGACCATCCAATGGACGAATGCCTTCATCAATAACAGCAGTAGCCTTGCCCTTTTCATCAGCTGAGGAATATGTCCGTTTGAGGACTTCAATCGGGGGAAAGTAGCTGCAATGGTTCAGTGTATCAGCTTTGTAGTTGAGTGAAGACCTTGTTCTGATGAATCTCATAATCCACGGAGCATAAGGCTTCAACTCAAATGGTGACATTGCGACATTGGCCAGAGTCCTCATGAAGAAATCATGGAAGTTGGCGGGAACGCCATGAATTATATTGAAAAGCAGATTCTTCATGATGTCAACGACTTCTTCTTCATTCGAGTCGTGGCCCTTGATAGGACTCAATGTCTTCGTCAGAATGCGATAGACAGTCCGAGGCACATATAACAATTCCTTCACAAGGAACTTAGTTCTTGGGGCCTGACCTGGCTTCATTAGCACTTGCATATAGTGATCTGTAAGCTTAGGTTCACTGTAGACGCAACGAGCAGCTTCAAGGGGAGGACTGAGAGGCAAAGCACGAAGCAATTCAGTAGCTGGTGCCTTGTAGTGAGTATTTTCACACATCCAGTCCAGCTCCCATGAATTCACATCTTCAGAGTCTCCGGTGATGTGCAGAGTTGCATAAAATTGAAGAATGAGCTCTTCATTCCAATCACATATATCAGTGCAGAAATTTAACAGTCCAGCATCGTAAAGAACACTGAGGACTGGCACGAAGCACGACAGAGATTCCATATCCACGTGAGGAATGTGCTCATGATCGAAGACTTTGTCTTTGTTGAACAACACTGAGGAATAAAAATTTGCCTGGCTGGTAGTCCAGAAATGCCTCTTCCTAATGCGAGCAGAGTCATAGGGGTTGTAATCAGTGAAGAATACGTGCTCGCCGAAGAAATCATTAGCCTTGAATTTTTGCTTCCTTGAGAATGGATCCTTTGGCTTGGGCAGAGGAGTGTCAGTCAGTTGCATTACAACCTCAGGAATCGCAATCTCAAGTTCTTCATGCTGAGGAATTTTTGGTTCCTCTTCAGTGGCAGCCTGGGTCTTCAATTCTTCATTTTCATTTTCTTCAGCACTAGTGGCTGGAATTTCTTCATGAGCTTCATCAGATCCCATTTGAACTGTAGTTGCTGGGGATTGAGGAATTTGTTGCAATGGTGTGAAGAGTGGAGAGTTGGGGTGCTGACTTTCCCAAAAGTCATCATTCATCACTGGTGTGGTACAGCCAATGTCCACGTCTTCATCTTCTATTTATTCAACGCCGGCCTCTTCAGCAGTAAACTGAGGCATAGGCGAGGAAACTGTGGGGGTTGAAGGGATTTTATCCACTTCAATTTCTTCATCCATCTGCTCTGACGAAGCAGCAGAAGGATTTTCTTCATCAGATCCGCTAGGGATCACATATTCTTCATCAAAAGGGATGATTTCCTTTGATGGCATGGAGGAAACAGGAACATCATCAATTGGATTAGCAAATGAGCTTGTCAATTTCTTCATCTTCTTCGGTGCTGAAGAATCTGAAGGAGCTGATGCTTTCCTTTTCTTCACTGCTGCACACTCTGCAGCCTTGGTCTTCTTCACGTCTGATGCAGATGGAAGAATTGGAGTTGGGGTAGGCGCAGGAGGAGCAGAGGAATGTGGTTGATTTTCTTCAGGCACAACTGATGTAGTTGCCCTGACCTCTTCATTTTCTGCAGGCGCACCACTAGTGGATGCCCTGGTAATTTCATCAGTGGCTGGAATGCAGTCATCAGCCCTGGAACTCACATTTTCTTCAGCAGCCTGAATGTCATCAGCGGTGCTGGCATGTTCTTCAGTTGGCTGAGCAGATGCCTCAGCCTGAGGAATTTCTTGTTGCAATGGGGCTGCAACATTGGAGGCGAACTTCTCAGTCAGTTTAACAAACCTGACCTTGGCTCCTTTCCAATCAGCATAGTAAGCATTGAAATCATCGCTGAGGACTTTGATTTCAGACTGGATCTTCACAAGTTCATCAGTTGTCATAGAGACAATGTTGTTCTTCAGGAATTTCTCCTTCCTGTACTGCGCTTTCTTGAGCTGCCTGGCCTTCTCAAATTTCCATTTCTCTTCTTGGATGAAGGCAGTCAGCATATGACTTTGGCCAGGAGTCAGCTTGAAGTCAGCCATAGGAGTGTTTGGGTCCTTGTGCCAGAGATCAATGTAATCGAGGATCAACTTTGGATCCAAAAGCAGAGGCACAATTGTGCCCTTGGCTCTAGCGGCCCTGACTTGCCTATCTCTGATGATTTCAGCAAGTTCTTCATCATCAGCTTCATCTTCTTCAGACGGCACTTGGAAGGCGACCTGCTTCTTGTGAGGACTTGGGCGAGAGCCTCGTCTAGCAGTGGTCTTTGTCTTCCGCAGAGAGGGTCCTGTTGAAGAATTTGGTGCAGCTGAGGAACTAGCTGAAGCTCCTGAGGCAATAGAGATGCCTGTAGTCCTTTGGCACGTGGCAAGATGCACAGGTGCTGAGGATTTGGTCGGAGCAGCTGAGGACTTTGGAGGAGCAGGAGCAGCGTGAGGAATTGGCCGTGAGGGCATTGCTGAGGAACTTGGCCTTGAGGGCATTGAAGGTGAAGCACTTGGCTTACGCGCAGGTTTCTTTGCCATGGATTTCTTCGGCTTGACAGAGACCTCAGCGGCAGCAGCAGCAGCAGCAGCAGAGTCTTCATTGAATTTCCTCACTGCTTCTCTAGCTTGTTGAGCCAGCTTGGCCTGGCGCTTGGCCCATTCATCAGGATAATCTTGACCACACTTGAGGCTGGTGAGATCAGCTTCTTGGCCAGGTGCCAATGGAGGTCTTGAGCATGGAGGATTGAGTGTGAATTTCTTCATGTACTTGGGAGTCACATACCTGTACTCCCTCCACTCTCTTGCCCATCTCCTCTCTATCTTCTGAATGCGCACCTTGCGCTGATTTTTATCTTCCTCAGGGGGTGTGCAGTACCCAGCATAGATGTCCTCGGGGATTTCAAATGCAGTGTTGATCTCAGGCCTCTTTCCTCCTTTCTGTGGCTTCTTTCTATCAGCCATTTTCTTCAGATGAGGAATTTGAACAATTGAATTCTCTGAAGAAGTATGCAACCTTTCTTCAAGGAACGCTGCAAATGAGTTAAGTTGATGAGAACCTAGTGATTCAGCAGCGGACATGAGTACCTGTGAACAGAGTATAGTTGCGAGGAATTTGAAGAGGTCATATGCGTTCTCAGAAGATTTTTGAAAAAGAACACGTTTGAGGAATTTGACCAGATGAGTCTTGAAGAATTTCACTAAGCGTTCTTTGTCTTAGGTTCCAGAGTTGTATAGATCGAAGATCCACACAATTGAGGAATCTTGAAGAAAAATTATTTCTTAGAGAAACGAATCAAGAACACATGACATGTGAGGTGTTTAGTTTGTGAAGAATTTGAAGAATAAACACCTTTGAAGATTTTGTAGAAATCATTTGAATCAATGAGGGCAGTAAAAGTAACTTTTAATTAGCTTGAATGAAGAACACGACGAACTGTGAGGTAGAGATGAGAAGTTCGTCTGTGCAGATCTTCCACGCCCTAACTCGGCGGAGGAAGACGGCTACGGCGGCGGCGGAGTGAAGATTTCTGCGGCCGGCGCGAGTACGGCGGCAACGAGGTCGAGGCAGTGAAGCTCTTCCTCAACAGTGATGATGAAGTAGTGGCGGCGCTTGGGTTTGAGAAGCTCGAGCTGGAGAGAGGTCGAGCGGAGTAAAGGAAGTGAGGAAGGGGAGAGGGGGTATTTATAGCGACGGTGAAAAACTGTTCGCCCGAAGAAATTTGACGAGCGTGCCCCTGACCCTTCTCATTCGCTTGACATGTTTCACCCACGTACTGAGAAGTGGAGATCGTGATAGATCGTGGGTGAATAGATAAGTATTTCGTGGGATGCGGAACGGTTTGAGCGGCAGCGCCGAAAATTTGGATAAGAGAAGTTAAAAGTTCCGTTCGCAAATTCTTCAGCTGACAAGGACACAGTGAAGATTTTGAACGAGTTTCAAATAGAACGCACATGAAGAATTTGTGAATAGATTGGGTTGAGTATAGCATAGAGGAGGAAGGGTACGATCACATTCACTTAACAGAAACATCAACTTGAAGAATTAGCCATAAGTGAATGTTGTAGAGGACATAAACTCATATATATATATAGCCAATGAAGAGAAACGACTGAGAAGGTGAAGACAATGCAAAGTTCAAGAACACGAACAACTGAGGAATTTCAAAACTGAGGAAAAACTCAAATTGAAGATTTTCAACTTTTGTGGTGGCGTGACCCACCGTATAAGAATGATGATTTCAGACACCGCGTACAATTGTCGTAGGGCTCTGAGAATCAAATTCTTCATTAATTTCTTCACACTTAGAGTGTTATTCTTCATTGATTGAAGAAAAACGTTTCTTCATGTGTTGCACATCTAAGTCATCAATTTTGCATAAGTGTTAGGATGAGTGTCCTTTTCAAAGAACATTCGAAGATTCTAAGATATTTAGCTCACACCGCAACTTGCTAAATCTCTTCTCATCCAAGGGCTTTGTGAAGATATCGGCTAGCTGTTCTTCAGTCTTCACATGCTCAATAGAAATGTCGCCCTTCAACACATGATCGCGAAGAAAATGATGACGAATCTGAATGTGCTTTGTCTTCGAGTGCTGAACTGGGTTGTGAGCAATCTTGATGGCACTCTCATTGTCACAGAAGAGAGGCACATTCTTCACGTTGACGCCGTAGTCCTTGAGAGTTTGCTTCATCCACAGCAATTGAGCACAGCAAGAACCAGCAGCAATGTACTCAGCTTCAGCAGTAGACAGTGATACGCAGTTCTGTTTCTTCGAGGACCAACAGACCAAAGATCGTCCGAGGAAATGACATGTACCAGATGTTGACTTGCGGTCCACACGATCACCAGCATAGTCAGAGTCAGAATATCCAATGAGATCAAAAGCCGAGCCCTTGGGGTACCATAATCCAAGTGTTGGTGTGTGAGCTAGATATCGAAGAATATGCTTCACAGCCTTATGGTGTGATTCCTTCGGTGTAGCTTGAAATCGGGCACACATGCAAACACTAAGCATAATATCTGGCCTAGATGCACATAAATACAATAAAGAACCAATCATGGAGCGGTATACCTTTTGATCGAAGTCAATACCATTTTCATCAGTGCACAGATGGCCATTTGTGGGCATCGGAATTTTGACGCCTTTGCAATCTTGCATGCCGAATTTCCTCAGTACATCCTTGAGGTATTTCTCCTGAGATATGAATATGCCATTGCGCTGTTGACGAATTTGAAGACCTAAGAAGAATTTCAACTCTCCCATCATAGACATTTGATATTCTTCACTCATCATATAGGCAAATTCATCACTATAACGTTGGTCAGTACAGCCAAAGATAATATCATCAACATATATTTGGCACACAAACAATTCACCATCATAAGATTTAGTGAAAAGAGTAGGGTCGAGTGAACCGGGTTTGAAGCCTTTCTTCATGAGGAATTCCTTCAAAGTATCATACCATGCCCGAGGGGCCTGCTTGAGGCCATAGAGGGCCTTATTGAGTCTGAAGACTTTGTCAGGATGCTTTGGATCTTCAAAACCTGGGGGTTGAGCAACATATACTTCTTCCTCAAGCTTACCATTGAGGAATGCACTTTTCACATCCATTTGATATAAAGTGATATCATGATGGTTAGCATAAGCAAGTAATATGCGAATAGCTTCAAGTCTAGCAACAGGTGCAAAAGTTTCATCGAAATCAATTCCTTCAACCTGTGTGTAGCCTTGAGCTACAAGCCGTGCCTTATTCCTCACCACAAGGCCATTTTCATCTTGCTTGTTGCGGTAGATCCACTTTGTGCCAATGATATTGTGCTTGCGAGGATCTGGACGTTTAACCAGTTCCCAGACGTTGTTGAGTTCGAATTGATGTAATTCTTCTTGCATGGCCTGAATCCACTCAGGCTCCAGAAATGCTTCATCTACCTTAGTGGGCTCTGTGATAGAGACAAAAGCATAGTGCCCACAAAAGTTAGATAAATGTGAAGCTTTTGAGCGTGTGAGAGGACCTGGTGCTTCAATGTCATCGATGATCTTTTCAACTTGCACTTCTTTTGCAACGCGAGGATGAGTTGGTTGTCGTCGAGGAATTTGATCAGCATTTTCTTCAGCACCATTTTCTTCAGCATTTTCTTCAGGTGCATTAGCTCGACGTTCTTCACGTTCTGGAATGAATTCTTCAGCAGATTCTTCGGTAGGAATGACATCCTCAGTAGCCTTGAACTTGATAGTTTCCTCAGGTGCTGGTTCATCTATCACAGAGGGTAGGTGCTCTCTTTGCGAGCCATTAGTTTCATCGAACCGCACATCTACAGTTTCAACAACCTTGTGAAGAACGTTGTTGAAGACTCTGTAGGTGTGCGAGTCCTTTCCGTAACCAAGCATAAAACCTTCATGTGCTTTCGGTGCAAATTTAGCATTGTGATGAGGATCTCTAATCCAACATTTAGCACCGAAGACTTTGAAATAACTCACATTGGGTTTCTTGTCAGTGAGGAGTTCATAGGCAGTCTTCTTGAAGAATTTGTGAAGATATACCCTGTTGATGATGTGGCACGCAGTATAAATTGCCTCAATCCAGAAGTGACGAGGCGTCTTGTACTCATCAAGCATAGTGCGAGCCATCTCAACAAGAGTTCTGTTCTTGCGCTCCACGACGCCATTCTGCTGAGGAGTATAAGGAGCAGATAACTCATGAGTAATACCAAGTTCATCAAGATAGTCATCAAGACCAGAATTCTTGAACTCAGTTCCATTGTCACTTCTGATGTGCTTGATCTTCACACCAAAGTTGGTTGAAGCCCTCGAGGAAAATCGTTTGAAGACTTCCTGCACTTCATGTTTGTAAGTACAATGTGTACCCATGTGTATCGAGAGTAATCATCAACAATAACAAAGCCATAGAGAGATGCGTCATTTGTGACTGCTGAGTAATGGTTAGGACCGAAGAGATCCATATGAAGCAATTCAAATGGTCGAGTAGTGGTCATGATAGTCTTCGCTGGATGCTTAGCCTTGGTCATCTTTCCAGCTTCACAAGCTCCACACAAGTGATCCTTGAGGAATTTGACATTCTCAATGCCAATGACATGCTTCTTCTTCCCAAGCGTGTGCAAATTCCTCATGCCTGCATGACCAAGTCGTCGATGCCATAGCCAGCCTTCTGAAGCTTTTGCAAGTAGGCACACGGCTGGTTGCGGTCCTGTAGAGAAATCAACAATATACAAGTCTCCTCTCCTAAAGCCTTCGAAGACTTTGGAATTGTCAGCTTCCATAACCACAACACAACGATACTTGCCAAAGACAACAACCATATCAAGATCACAAAGCATTGAGACAGACATGAGGTTGTATCCTAAGGACTCGACAAGCATGACTTTGTCCATGTGTCGATCCTTTGTGATCGCAACCTTACCTAGACCCAATACCTGACTTTTGCCTTTGTCAGCGAAGATGATATGCTTCAGATGCGATGGTGATAAGGGAGCATCCATCAATAGATTCTTGTCACCAGTCATGTGATTTGTACATCCACTATCGAGGACCCACTCAGTGGCTTTGGGTTGATCATCCTGCAGAGGAATTAGTGCAGCTTACGGACTTCATATACGGCACCAGTGAAGAATATGACATCACAATTCATCAGACCAATTTCATCAAGCAATGCAACTGTTAAAAACAGTATGAGGACGTGAGAAATGAAAGTTCATTTCTTCATGATTAGCCTGCGTCCTTTCAGGCACTTTTTAGGTCTCCAGCAAATTCTTCATACGTTAAAGTACGTCTGGAGACCTGACCCTGCATAAAAGATTAGTTCTTTTTCTTCACCACCCACATCTGAAGGGGTGGCAAAGAGTTCATCACTCTGCGAGCTCCATACGAGAAGGGTGGCATAGAAGCCAATCCATTTCGTTTCACATAAGAGGAGTTAGGGTAAGCATATGAATAAGCAGAGAAAGTCTTCGAGGACTTATGAACATAATCATTAGAAGAATGATGCTCATATTCATAGCCCTTAGCTCTTCCCTGCGAAACAGAGTTGTTAGCACGATAATGTTCATATGAGGACTTTGATCCTTTTGAGGAATATGATCCATATGAGGACTTGGATCCATATGAAGAATTTGGTCCATATGAAGAATTTGATCTGGGGTTCCTATTCTTCACAGGTGGTGACATGAGGACATTCACCTGAAGACTTTCAAGGCACCTTTTGGGAACCCAGATTTTCTTCATAGGAGAACCGTTCCTGCAGTTAGTGCCAACATATCTAGCAAATACTTCACCATTCTGATTTTTAAACAATTTATAGTTGGAGTCAAATGACTCATCGGAAGAATGAGAAGATTCACATGTAAAGCCAGATAAATTAGATGGATCAACTGGAGATCCCTTTGCAACAACCCATGAGGTTTTGGGGTACTGCTCAGGCTTCAAATATGTACCATCAGCATTGAGTTTCCTCTCAAAGGCAATACCCTCTTTCCTAGGGTTCCTGTTGAGGATCTGTTTTTTAAGCACATCACAAAGAGTCTGATGCCCTTTGAGGCTTTTGTACATGCCTGTCATGTACAATTCCTTCAGCCATGCATCGTCAGTGATACTAGCAATGTCTTCAGATGAGGAATTAGTGATAGCAGAGACCGTTGAAGAATTTGTAGCATTAGAAGCATTTGAACATTCAGGTGAAGAATTAGCAGATTCACGTTCAATGCATTTCAAACATGGAGGAACAAATTCTTCCTGAGCAGCGCTGATTTGTTGAGCAAGTAATGAATCGCGCTCCTTCTGAAGATCTTCATAACTCACTCTTAGCTTCTCAAGATCTTGCTTTCTTTGAAGAAATTCATAAGAAAGCTTCTCATGATCAGATAAGAGAGTGTTATGATGACCTTGAAGGTTGTCAAACCTAGTCTGAAGTCTCTGAAGATTTTCAGTCAAGGTTTTAGTGCGATCCATTTCTTCACCCAACATATCATCACTTTTGTCTAGCATGTTTTGAACCTTTTCAAAGCCCTTTGTTGTTTCACAGCAATCTTAGCAAGTTTAGATAGCTGGGCTTAAGGTTTTCATCAGATTCATTCTCACTAGATTCAGAGGAGGTATATTTGAGTACCTTGGCACCCTTTGCCATGAAGCAATAGGTGGGAGCGTAGTCATCATTGCCTTCATCAGCCTTGTTGGTGAAGCCATTTTCTTCAGAGTTGAAGATAGACTTGCTGACGAATGCAGTAGCGAGAGCTAGACTCGCTACTCCAGACTCGGACTCCTCAGATGCCTCCTCTTCCTCATGTTCCTCAGATTCAGCTTCAGAGTCCATTTCCTTGCCAATGAATGCCCGAGCCTTCTTGGAGCTGCTCTTCTTGTGAGATGAAGACTTTGAGGATTTTGATGATGAAGATTTTGAGGATTTCTTCTTTTTCTTCGCATCATCAGAACTGTAATCCTTGTATTTCTTCTTCTTTGATTCCTTTTCCCACTGAGGACAATCTTGAATGTAGTGTCCAGGTTTCTTGCATTTGTGACAAAGCCTCTTCTTGTAGTCACTGGATGAGGAATCATTGCTCCTTGAGGATCTTCCAAAGCGACCACGTCTTGAGAACTTTTGAAATTTCTTCACGAGCAGTGCTAGTTCCTGGCTCAGTTCTTCAGGATCACCAAGGCTGCTGCCAGAGTCTTCATCTTCAGACTCAGAAACTGCCCTTGGCCTTCAGTGCACGTGATCTGCCATAGCTCGAACCATAGAGGTCTCTCTTTTCAGCAAGCTGGAACTCATGAGTATTTAGCCTTTCGAGGATATCAGCGGGATCAAGTGACTTGTAATCAGCACGTTCTTGTATCATCAATGCCAGAGTATCAAATGAGGAATCAAGCGATCTCAACAATTTCTTCACCACCTCATGGTCGGTGATGTCAGTGGCACCAAGCGCTTGAAGCTCATTTGAGATGTCAGTGAGGCGATCGAAGGTTTGTTGAACATTTTCATTGTCGAGTCTTTTGAAGCGGTTGAAGAGATTGCGAAGAACATCAACTCGAGAGTCACGCTGAGTTGAGACTCCTTCATTCACTTTGGACAGCCTATCCCAGATAAGCTTAGCAGTTTCCAAAGCACTCACTCTTCCATACTGTCCTTTGCTCAGATGGCCACATATGATATTCTTCGCTTGAGAATCGAGTTGCTTGAATCTCTTCACATCGGTAGCGTTCAGTGAGGGTGAGACAGAGGGAACACCATTTTCCACAACATACCAGAGATCGTTATCAATTGCCTCAAGATGCATTCGCATCTTATTCTTCTAGTAGGGGTAGTCCGTCCCATCGAAGGTAGGACACCCAGTAGAGACCTTGATCATACCTGTGGTCGACATAACTAAAACTCCAGGCGGTTAAACCAAAATCACACAGAACAAGGGAGTACCTTGCTCTGATACCAATTGAAAGTGCGTTATATCGACTAGAGGGGGGTGAATAGGCGATTTTTATGAATTCTTCACTGAGGAATTTGCCAGTGAGGAAATTCCTTAGCGAAGAACTACTTGCAGCAGAATAAGTACTCAAAAGTGTGCATAGCAGAACACAAGCATGGTCATCATGATGAAATGAAGACAAGCATAGAGTACAGAAAGCGTAAACACAGGATAACATAGGATGAAGACAAACAAACTAAAAAAATTGAACTGAGGAAATTGAGAAAGTCTTCAGTCAAAGTCTTGAAACACAGATATGAACAGGTGCACAACACAGTTATGAGGAAATGAAAGAGTTGAGGAAATAGAACCAGTAGGCTTGGTGAAGACAATGATTTGGTAGACGAGTTCCAACTGCTGTCTCAGTTGTACATCTGGTTAGGGCGGCTAGGTATTTAAACCTGAGGACACACAGTCCCGGACACCCAGTCCTGAACACGCAGTCCAGGACACTTAGTCCTCACCGTATTCCCCTTGAGCTAAGGTCACACAGACCTCGCCCAATCACTCGTGGTAAGTCTTCAGGTGACTTCCGAACCTTCACATACTCAGTCACTCGGCGATCCACAATTTCCTCTTGGATGATCTAGACCATGACACCTAACCGTCTGGAAGAAGCACAGTCTTCAAAGGTAACAAGCGTCGGATCCACGTAGGATCAATCTCTTCAGTGATGCTCAATCACTTTGGGTTTGTAGGTGTTTGGGTATGGGTTTTCCTCACTTGATGATTTTCGCTCAAAGTCCTCGGAGGATGGGATGCTCTGAAATGACAAATGTCAATTTCTCTCGGAGCAGCCAACCAGCTAGTGGTTGTAGGGGGCGGCTATTTATAGCCTGGGGAGCAGCCCGACATGATAAGACATAAATGCCCTTCAATGATATGACCGTTAGGTGGGTAGATATTTTGGGACAGCTGGCGCATAGCACAGCAACGGTCGGAAATTTGAGTATCAAATTCCTCAGGGCTATCATGTTCCTCACTGTGTAGCTAATCCGCACTGGCGAATTCCTAACTCCTTAGTCAGAACAAATTCCTCAGAGACCAAAAGAACTTCGTCTCTGTCACTAAAGAATATGACTGAACTGTATGAGATTTCCAATGGCTTCACTCGAAGGGATTGGTAGGTGTAGGATTTTGAGTTGAGCAACACATGGAAATTTTTCCTTAGTATTTCCTCGACCCCCTTTAACAGTACGGTGTTTCCTATGACTCGAGAAAGAGAAAATGAAACTACGAAAACAAAAGTCTTCACGCTTCATGTTCCTCAAATGAATACCAAGTCTTCAAGGTCACACCAACTTCTTCACTTTCAAAGTCTTCAGAAAGTCTTCAGAAATCCAAAGTCTTCAGTCGAAGAACTTCATTTTTAGGGGTTGACTTTCTCTGTAAATATCAAACTCCTCATAGACTTATAGACATGTGTACACTCATAAACACAATAGTCCCTTAACCTATAAGTCTTCAATACACCAAAATCACTAGGGGGCACTAGATGCACTTACAATCTGTACTACCGTATGAATCAATCTAACCAATGCAACTAACTCTACAAGCTAATATCCTAAATATTGCAACTAACAAGCAAGTGATCCAGTGCAAATACCTCCTCCTCCTCGCCAGGCTGCGCATCGGGGGTATCGGGATGGACTGCGCCGCTCGACGCCGTCACGTTCTGCTGTGGCAGCGCTGAGGCGGAGCCCGCCACCTCCTTCTCCATATCCACAGCAGTTGCGAGTCTCCCCGCACCGCCGTGGACACCGCCAACATCCGTGGTCACCGCGCCTGCAGCTTCACTACACCTCCGGTCGTTGCGCCGGTGTCGCCACAAGCTTCCGCCGTCGGACAGATGGAGGCGAAGGTGAGGAAGAGGATGCGGTGGGGGAGAGCGAGACGGTGCGGTGGAGGCAGTGGAGGAGAGCGAGACGACGCCGGTGGGGGAGAGAAAGATGATGTGGCAGGGGGTGGATTTGGGGGAAAACCCTAGGGGGAAATGGTAGCGGCGATGCGCCGCGAGGTGGTTCCCCCTATTTATACGATGGGACGTTTCGGGCATGTCCCATGGACACGTGCTACCCCAAGACCGCGGCCAGTTGCATGCGCCCACGTATACGAATACCATTGTACGGTCAGCGTATGAATACGACTACACGGGTAAACAGTCAAAGGTGGACTCGGCCCTACGCGGCCCCACTGCCGGTGTCAAAACCGGCAGATCTCGGGTAGGGGGTCCCGAACTGTGCATCTAAGGATCGATGGTAACAGGAGGCAAGGGACACAATGTTTACCCAGGTTCGGGCCCTCTTGATGGAGGTAATACCCTACTTCCTACTTGATTGACTTTGATGAGTATAGGGGTTACAAGAGTTGATCTACCTCGAGATCGTGATGGCTAAAGTGTAGATTTCTAGCCTGTATGATTATGATTGTCTCTACGGACTAAACCCTCCGGTTTATATAGACACCGGAGGGGGCTAGGGTTGTACAGAGTCGGTTTACAGAGAAAGGAATCTTCATATCCGAACGCCAAGCTTGCCTTCCACGCCAAGGGGACTACCATCCGGACACGTGGGAACGCCTTCCGTCTTGTATCTTCATGGCCCATGAGTCCGGCCCACATCACACAGCCTGGACATCCGAGGACCCCCTAATCCAGAACTCCCTCAGTAGCCCCTGAACCAGGCTTCAATGACGATATGTCCGGTGCGCAGAATGTCTTCGGCATTGCAAGGCGGGTTCCTCCTCCGAACACGTCAAAGTAGTTGATCACCAGTACTATATACGGCTCTTTACAATAGTCACAACCCTGAATCACAAGGGCAAAATACTTAAGTAAAAATAGGTTCTATCTTCTAACAGTTTTACTGGTGAGACGTTACGTCCGGCCACTTTATTATTTCGATTCGTTTTTCGGCCTCCCATTTCGCGTTTCGAGACGCAGCCTCCGGCGACACGTCTTGTCAAAGCAGAGATCGTGCCCCCTTATTACGGGATACTCATCAATATGGGTTTGGGAAACCCAAACGTGCCACTTTGCACGACCCCTTGGGGGACGCATGATATTCATTGCCTTTATAAGGAGATAAGGTTCCCCCCGTTTGGCCCCACGCCTTCCTCTTCCTCAGCCCATCTGCCCTCAAGCTCCAGTGCCCAAGCTTCAATCCTCTCCAATCCCATAAAGTACTCCAGCCATGTCCGGATCCGGAGCGCGAGGCAAGTGGATGGCTTCCTCCGTCACGGAGGGAAACATCAAGGAACTTCGGGAAGCGGGGTACCTGGCCAAGGAGATCGCCCACCGGCTTCCGGCCAAAAATCAGATCATCCCCACACCAAAGCCTAATGAGAGGGTAGTATTCATCTCCCATTTCCTTCTCGGGCTGGGGTTTCCCCTTCATCCTTTCGTCTATGGCCTCATGTTTTACTACGGGCTAGATTTCCATGATCTAGCCCCGAATTCCTTTCTCAACATTTCGGCGTTTATCGTCGTATGCGAGGCATTCCTCCGCGTCTCCCCCCCCCACTTCTTCCTATGGCTCAAGGTCTTCAATGTGAAGGTGAAAGTGGTGGATGGTCAGCACGCAGATTATAGAGGTGCAATGGTGAGCAAACTTCCCAATGTCACCTGGCCCAAGGGCACCTTCATGGAGACCGTGAAGGGATGGCAGCAAGAGTGGTTCTATGTCACGGAACCTCGTGACTCCACATGGGCCGCTCCTTCCGAATTCTAGTCCGGACCTCCAATGTGGCTGACATCCTGGCTCAACAAGGGCCAGGACTGGGCGTCATTTGACGAGGTGATGACTCTGCAGAGGCGTGTCAAGAGCATGGTAGACAAAACACCAATCTTGCCAGCGTGATCCAGGTGATGCTCTTCCGCCGGATTCTCCCCTATCAGGCGCGTCAAGAGTATATGTGGGAGTTCAACCCGGCCGGTCCCCGGACCCTGCAGCGGTTCTTCGGCACGAAGCACGAAGACATGTGGAAGCTGCTTTTCAAGACACAGAAGTCATGGCCGGAGACAACCGAAGACCTCGGCTATGACTACGCCCATGCTGCGACCCCCGTAAGTTCTTTGATAACCTTACTTTGTAAGTCCAAGGAGCATACTAAACTTCCCATTCTCCTCGTAGGGCTGGATGAAGAAAGCGGAATGCATTCACTCTCCGGCTCCGCTGCCCAAAGACCCAGCTATTCCTCTGTTGACGGGATGCTGGTCCCGGCGTCGTACCAGGAGCCGGAAAAGAAGGCCAAGAAGAAGGGAAAGGAGGCCAAGAGTGGCCTCCGCCGTAAAGGTGTTTCGGACGTAGTGTCCGAAGACACCAAAACTCTCTCCTCCCCTGACGAAGAGAAAAAGGAGGAGGAAGAGAGCAATCCCCCCCAAAGGGGGAGAAGAAGAAGAGGGCAGCTTCCGCTGATCTAGAGGCAGAAGCGTCCAAGAAAGGGAGAACCTCCCTTACGGATGACTCCGAGTCGGACGCCGATGAGTGGCGCCCCAGGCCAAAGCCCCGGGTCGGATCGTAAGTGCTCAAAGGTATATATATATATATATATATATATATATATATGTATATATATATATATATCCGGCTTTTTGTCTTGTGCTTGTAATACGCTAAATTGCATGCTGCAGTCCGATTAATGACCTCCCCCAGCGATCTTCATCTTCTGGGAACTCGCTTGGTCCGAACATGATGCAGAGCGAGTCACCTCCACCAGCCTCCTCCCCCACTACTGCGGATAACACCGAGGTGTTGTCCCGAAGGACCCTTCCAGGACAGGGACAGGTGCGGGAGGTTGCCAAGACGGCGCCAAAGGGTGATACCCCTGCTGCCGAGAACATGGGGGAACCGGCCCCCATGGAGGCTGGAGACGGGGCCATGTCCAATTTGGCCCCCAACCAAATGTCATTCCGGAGACCCACACGGCTCCGGAGTCAGATGAGAAGCCTCCTTCGAAAGAAGGGGATGGGCCCACCCCACCGGCGACCTCTGTCAATGTGGAGGCGCTGGACACTCTGGTGGGAGCGCTTCAGAGCGCCACCATTGTGGAAGAACGTCGTACTCTTATGGGTACGGTGGTTGAAAAGGTTCAGTCCGCGAAAAGCGGATTGATCGAAGCCTACACTAGCCTTCTGAGAGGCTTTGAGGTATTTGAAATAATGCTTTTTAGCTATGTATAAGAGGAATGCCTGTGTATAGATAGTAGCCCCTGAGACTCTGTTCGGTGTTCATAAAGAAAAGCCGGACAGATGATCTAATAATTCACCCAGGAGATTAACATACATATCTATTTGAAAAACAGGCTGTGATGCAGGCGTCAGCTTCCCATGCCGCCGAGGCGTCTGAGCTGAGGCGGAAGTTAGAGGAAAACAAGGTATGTGACACCGAAAACATGTGTGAAATGAGATCAGCTATGAATTGTTATCTGAATGAGCTTTTATAATAATGCTCATAGCTGACGCGGCGGAGGTCGAGACCCTCGAGAGCGCGCTAGCTGAAGCCAAGAAGGAGGCGGAGGAGGAACAATCCTCCCGCCTGAAACATGAATCACGGGTGGAGGAAGTCTAGCAAGAGCTCAAGGATGCCATAGGCAAATGTAAGTCGTTAGAGCGCAAGATTTCGGAGCAAAATTCTGAACTTGCTAAGGCACTCCAAAGTGCACAGGATGCCCGGGCCGAATCCCAAAGTGTTGTCCGGGAGATCTAGGAGGCAAAGCAGATTGCGGCGGGTAAGGCCTTTAACATGCAGAGCAAATTCGTGAGAAAAAAGTATATCTTGCTAACCCGGATTTGGAGTTTTCCAGGAGCGTTTGTGGACCTGCCCCGAAGTATTGCTGATGTTGCAGAGTTCTTCCGAGCCGAAGAGGGGAGCTCAATGGAGAAGCTATTCTGGTCGCAGTACCTTGCGCCAGAGCATCCCGTGCCCCTCAGCGATCAGCTGAAGCAGTTGACCGAACTGCATAGGGTAGCCGAATTGGCCATGAGGGATTTTATAATCCATCTTTGGCCCGCCGAACCCATGCCCGGTAGCTACTTCGGCCTCGTGAAGCGGCTAGTCAGTGCCTGCCCTCGGCTTGATGCCGTGAAGCGGTCGGTCTGTATCGAAGGTGCACGGATGGCCTTTGCCCGCGTCAAGGTGCAGTGGGCGAAGATGAACGCCGTCAAGCTTGCAACCGAGGGACTGCCCGCCGGCAAGGAACACCGCACGTCGGCGCGGTATTTTGACGACGTCCTCGAAGGATCTCGCATTGTAGAGGGCCAGTGCTCGAAGGACATTATTTTTGAATGAATGTAACTTGACTGTCCGAACTATGTATTATGAAACAAGGCCTATGTATAATATGTTGTTTGTCTTACCTCAAATTTTTTCCTCCCGTGCAGCCGTTTATGATAACTGAGAGTTGGCCAGTCGTCGGCTTCAGCCCCCACGTAGGTAGTACGGGGGTGTTCGGAGTAGCACCTAAACACACTTGACCCATCAGATTTGGTCCTTGAAGGAGGTGTTAGTGCGGCGAACCAGGCAATCAGACTATGTGGCTTTATCGCTCTCACTTAGCCATAAGAGTTTGACAATGAGGTTGTAGGTGCAGCCCCTGGTGCGATTCAATTATCTGAACTTCGGTGCTATGGATGCCTAACCGGGCGAAGACCGGTCCCTCGCATAATGCGGAAAAAATCGCAAGAGATCTGTAATTAGTCTTCGAATAGCTGACCAGCTCTCGCCGCACCATGACAGTCAGTTTTCGTCTTTCTCTACTGAGGTGTTTATCCGGATGAGCCGGAAAGACAATCGCAGTAGTTCTCCCTTTACTGCCTTAGCCGAACAAGCGGAACGTCAGGCAATAACCACAGGAGCCGGGCAACCCAACTATTGACCAAAGACATGATTCAGAGCCGATGCATATAATGCTTAATTCGTGACGCCGAATTGTACTATAAAAGTGTTCGGACTTACTATTATTTATTAAAACAATGTACGTGGCCAAATGGAGCCCCTGGCGATTTAAGTCGAGCCGAGTTGTACATGGCAACAGGATAAAGAAGAGGGAACACAGATTAAGGAATAAGCCAGAACCGAGTTGGTTGGGCGAAAAAACTGTTTCCATTATAGTCTGATTGATATGTCAAAACGTATTTTTACAAATAATTCGATAAGAATCGATGCTATTTTACATGCTGAGCACAAGGGAAAGCTGTGTATGGGTCCTAAAGAAGAAAGTGGCAATCTTTAAAGATCCTTTAGATACTCTGCCACATAGCTACGCTGCTTTTCTCCTTGGCGTATTATCCTTCGAAAGGATCAATGATCAAGTTTTCATGACGGGCTTGGAAAAAGGGCCCTTGGTACCGCCGAAAGATGACGTGGGTTGTAAGGAACCTGGAAAAATAAAAATAAGAGGAAAAGAAATATCAGGGTGCAGATAGGGTCGAGCCGTATTCTGGACTATATCTTTACTATGCATCCATCGTTGCCCATGGTATCTTTAGCACGTAGTGATATACGTGTGGTAGGTATGCCGCAATTCGGTTGGGGCTACGACGGAGGACGAATTGCTAGTCGAGCTCCTGACGTGCTGGACTATCATGTTGAGGGGTAGTTCGGACTCGTTTGATAGTGTCCGGGGGCTTGACTGCCGGTATAGTATTCGGTATGATAAGGCCGCTCTATACTTTCGCTGCCAGGGCCGCAGTGTGCTCCTCAGTACGGAGGGAGCGCTCCATGTTTCCATTGACTGTTATAACACCGCGGGGGTCCGGGCATCTTGAGTTTGATATAGGCATAATGTGGGACTATGTTGAAGCAAGCGAACGTGGTTCGTCCGAGCAGTGCGTGGTAACCACTACGGAAAGGGACGATCTCGAAGATTAAGTCTTCGCTTCGGAAGTTGTCCGGCGAACCGAAGACAACCTCCAATGTGATTGAGCCCGTGCAGCGGGCCTCTACACCGGGTATTACTCCCTTAAAGGTGGTTTTTGTGGGCTTGATTCTTGAAGGATCAATACCCATTTTGCGGACTGTGTCCTGATAGAGCAGGTTAAAGCTGCTGCCGCCGTCCATGAGGACTAGCATGAGGTGGAATCCATCAATAATTGGATCAAGGACTAGCGCGGCCGAGCCTCCATGACGGATACTAGTCGGGTGGTCTGTGCGATCGAAAGTGACCGGACATGCTGACCATGGGTTGAATTTTGGGGCGACTTGCTCGATCGCGTAGACGTCCCTTAACGCGCGCTTGTGCTCCCGCATGGGGATGTGAGTAAGGTATATCATACTCACTTTTTTAACCTCGGGGGGAAATTTCTTCTGCCCCCCCCCCCCCGTGTTCGGTGCGCGAGGTTCCTTATCGTCATCCTCGCTGGGCGACCCTTTCTCCTTGTGCTCGGCAATCAACTTCTGGCCTGTTTGAAGACCCAACAACTTCTGTTGGTGTGGCTGGCAGGCTTGTCAGGAGTGCCGTGGATCTGGCAAGGTCGATCAAGTATTCGGTCCAAGCTTGATGAACCGTCTTTGTTTCTTTTGAATGGCTTCCTCCGTTGACCGGATTTGGAGCCACTGAATCCAGCGTTGACCGCCATATTCTCTGTATTATCATTGTTGCTCTGACGCTTATGTTTGTTGCGGCGGGGCCTTCCATTGCCGTTTCTGGCTTTGGAGGTGCCGGGGTCACTGGTACTGTTGCTGCTACGGGCTACCCAGCTATCTTCGCCCGCACAAAAGCAGGTCATTAGTGTTGTAAGGGCTGCCATGGACTTCGGCTTTTCTTGGCCGAGGTGTCGGGTGAGCCATTCGTCGTGGATAATGTGCTTGAAGGCCGCTAGGGCTTCGGCGTCCGGGCAGTCGACAATCTGGTTCTTTTTAATTAGGAACCTGGTCCATAATTTCCTGGCCGACTCTCCGGGCTGCTGGACTATATGACTGAGGTCATCAGCGTCCTATGGCCGGATATACGTGCCGTGGAAGTTGTCTCTAAGGGCGTCTTCCAAGTCTTCCCAGCTTCCAATAGAATTTTCTGGGAGGCTATTCAACCAGTGCCGAGCTGGCCCCTTAAGTTTTAGGGGAAGGTATTTGATGGCGTGTAGATCATCACCGCGAGCCATGTGAATGTGGAGAAGAAAATCCTCGATCCACACTACGGGATCTATTGTGCCATCGTATGATTCGATGTTTACGGGTTTAAACCCTTCTGGGAACTGGTGTTCCATTACCTCATCGGTGAAGCATAGGGGGTGTGCGGCGCCTCTGTATCGGGCAACGTCCCGACGCAGTTCGGATGAGGTCTGTATGCGGTTTTCTGCCCGGGTGAGGTTGTGCTTGTCGCGCCAGGCCTGATGGCCTTCCTCTTGTGCTGGGGCGCGCCCCCTTGATCCGTAGATTGATCTAGTCTGACCGGCTCTATTGTCCAAGTCCTGTCGTAGGTCGTAGGTGTATGCTATTTCTCTGCCTCTGCGGCGAGGCGGTGTGGGCTGGTGTTTGGCTTGAGTTGCAGCCCTGTCCCGGCCACGTGGTGGTCGGTCTGGTCTGTCAACAGCATCACGTGTTGGCGGTATGGGCTCTAACGCCTCATCGTCGAATTGTGGTAGCAGCTTGCGCTTTGGGTAATTCTTAGTTGGGCGTTCGAGGCCATATTCCTCGGCTGCCAGGACATTAGTCCATCTGTCATTGAGCAGATCTTGATCAGCTTGAAGCTGCTGCTTCTTCTTTTTCAGGCTTCTTGCAGTGCCGATTAGCCTGCGCTTGAAGCGCTCCTGGTCGAGGGGTTCCTCCAGCACGATGAAGTCTTCGTCGCCGAGGCTCATGTCCTCTTCGGAGATTGGTAGGTAATTACTATCCTCCGAGCCCTCGTTGTTGACGGGATCGTCAGGGTCAACTTGCCCCTCCTCCCAATCGTCCTGATCGGAGGCTGGCTCTGCGGGGGCTTCGGGGTCTTCGGCGTTCTCTGGAGTGCTATCGTCTCCGGTGCCGGTATTGCTGTCTTTGTCGCGGCGCGATTTTGAGCGGCGCCGTTGACGTCGACGCTTTGGAGGGGCTTCAGTAGGCTTGTCCTCATCCGGATTCTTGTTGCCGTCGTCGTCCTCCATGGGTGTGTCTACCATGTACATGTCGTATGTGGAAGTGGCCGTCCATCGTCCGATAAACAGAGGGTCTTGGCCTTGTTCGTCTCTGGCATCGTCGTCCATACCGTCGATATCTTCAGAGGCGTAGTCCAGCATGTCAGTCAAGTCTTCGACAGTGGCTATGAAGTGGGTGGTGGGTGGGACGTAAAATTCCCTGCTCTCAGCCCCTAGTCTGGGCTGGGCGTAGTTCGGAAGCGATCCTTCCATAATGGCGAGTGGTCGCATCATATCCACAGCCTCGTTCAAAGGCGAGGTTTGGGCAGAGAAAAGAGAGTCCGCGGGGCTGTCTAGGGTTGGTGCCTCCTGGTCACGCCTACTTAACATGGACCCTGGGAGTTCGGACTTAGAGTCCGGTGGAGTGTCCGGCGCTTGAGCGTCGAGGGGATTTCGGTTCGTCTTTAGGTTTGCTGTTGACGTCGCCCCTTCCGGATCTCCAGTAGCAAATTCCATAGTTGTAGAGAGTCCTGCGGGCTCTAAACTACCGTCCTCAGACCTCACAACCCGCTCTAGATCTAAGGCTGGAGCGGCAACGGAGGCCGCGAACTCCTCGAAGATCAAGTCTCCTCGGATGTCGGCGACGTAGTTTAGGTTCCCAAAACTGATCTTATGACCAGGGGCATAGCTATCGATCTGCTCAAGGTGGCCAATCGAGTTGGCACACAGCGCGAAGCCAGCGAATACAAAATTTTGGCCGGGGAGAAAAGTCTCCCTCGCGGCGGCGTTGTTGTAGATGATTGTCGGAGCCATCGAACCTTCTGCTGACAGCATAGAGGAACTCTCAATGAAAGCACCAATGTCAGTGTCAAAACTGGCAGATCTCGGGTAGGGGGTCCCGAACTGTGCGTCTAAGGATCGATGGTAACAGGAGGCAAGGGACACAATGTTTACCCAGGTTCAGGCCCTCTTGATGGAGGTAATACCCTACTTCCTGCTTGATTGACTTTGATGAGTATAGGGGTTACTGTTGGAAATATGCCCTAGAGGCAATAATAAATTGGTTATTATTATATTTCCTTGTTCATGATAATCGTTTATTGTCCATGCTAGAATTGTATTGATAGGAAACTCAGATACATGTGTGGATACATAGACAACACCATGTCCCTAGTAAGCCTCTAGTTGACTAGCTCGTTGATCAATAGATGGTTACGTTTTCCTGACCATGGACATTGGATGTCGTTGATAACGGGATCACATCATTAGGAGAATGATGTGATGGACAAGACCCATCCTAAGCATAGCATAAAAGATCGTGTAGTTCGTTTGCTAGAGCTTTTCCAATGCCGAGTATCTTTTCCTTAGACCATGAGATCGTGTAACTCCCGGATACCGTAGGAGTGCTTTGGGTGTACCAAACGTCACAACGTAACTGGGTGACTATAAAGGTACACTACGGGTATCTCTGAAAGTGTCTGTTGGGTTGGCACGGATCGAGACTGGGATTTGTCACTCCGTATGACGGAGAGGTATCTCTGGGCCCACTTGGTAATGCATCATCATAATGAGCTCAATGTGACTAAGGAGTTAGCCACGGGATCATGCATTACGGTACGAGTAAAGTGACTTGCCGGTAACGAGATTGAACAAGGTATTGGGATACCGACGATCGAATCTCGGGCAAGTAACGTACCTATTGACAAAGGGAATTGTATACGGGATTGATTGAATCCTCGACATCGTGGTTCATCCGATGAGATCATCGTGGAACATGTGGGAGCCAACATGGGTATCCAGATCCCGCAGTTGGTTATTGACCGGAGAGGCGTCTTGGTCATGTCTGCATGTCTCCCGAACCCGTAGGGTCTACACACTTAAGGTTCGGTGACGCTAGGGTTGTAGAGATATTAGTATGCGGAAACCCGAAAGTTGTTCGGAGTCCCGGATGAGATCCTGGATGTCACGAGGAGTTCCGGAATGGTCCGGAGGTGAAGAATTATATATAGAAAGTCAAGTTTCGGCCACCGGGAAAGTTTCGGGGGTCACCGGTATTGTACCGGGACCACCGGAAGGGTCCCGGGGGTCCACCGGGTGGGGCCACCTATCCCGGAGGGCCCCATGGGCAGAAGTGGGAAGGGAACCAGCCCTTAGTGGGCTGGAGCGCCCCCCATGGGCCTCCCCCTGCGCCTAGGGTTGGAAACCCTAGGGTAGGGGGCGCCACACTTGCCTTGGGGGGTAAGTTTCCCCCTGGCCGCCGCCCCCCCTTGCAGATGGGATCCAGGCCAGCGCCCCCCCCCCCCACCTAGGGGGCCTATATATAGTGGGGGAGAGGGAGGGCAGCAACAAGACAGCCCCTGGCGCCTCCCTCTCCCCTGCAACACCTCTCCCTCTCGTAGAAGCTTGGCGAAGCCCTGCCGAGACCCCGCTACTTCCACCACCACGCCGTCGTGCTGCTGGATCTCCATCAACCTCTCCTTCCCCCTTGCTGGATCAAGAAGGAGGAGACGTCGCTGCTCCGTACGTGTGTTGAACACAGAGGTGCCGTCCGTTCGGCACTCGGTCATCGGTGATTTGGATCACGGAGAGTACGACTCCATCAACCCCGTTCATTGGAACGCTTCCGCTCGCGATCTACAAGGGTATGTAGATGCACTCCTTTCCCCTCGTTGCTAGTATACTCCATAGATGGATCTTGGTGATGCGTAGAAAAATTTTAAATTCTGCTACGATCCCCAACAATTACAAGAGTTGATCTACCTCGAGATCATGATGGCTAAACCCTAGATGTCTAGCCTGTATGATTATGATTGTCTCTACGGACTAAACCCTCTAGTTTATATAGACACCGGAGGGGGCTAGGGTTGTACAGAGTCGGTTTGCAGAGAAAGGAATCTTCATATCCGAACACCAAGCTTGTCCCATCCGGACACGGGGGAACGCCTTCCATCTTGTATCTTCACGGCCCACGAGTCCGGCCCACGTCACACAGCCCGGACGTCCGAGGACCCCCTAATCCAGGACTCCCTCACCCACTCGTCAGAGTTAACGGTCAAAGGCATTGACCCGATGGCGACGTCCATTGTAACATGTTCTGAGGGTTTCGGGCAAGGGAGTGGGGAAAAGTGAGCAAAAGTTTACAGAGTGGGGATGAATGAGTACAACTAACAAACCAGGGGCACAGGAAATAAAATTCCCTTATTATTTTCATATCATTCGGTCGTGCAAGTGAAAGGCAATAATGACGATATTTGATGAAGTGACTGTGGCAGAGAGAAGCGGGTATAAACTCAACTTGCTTTGTTTTTGTAAATATGTTTAAACTAGTATCGATGATTCAACATATTATGATCAAACATGTTTGCAATGAAAATTAGAGATTGTAGTTGCTCATGCCATGCTTAAGTAGCTAGGAGTGGATAATGATTTATCTTGGGTATCAACATGCATTAAAATAATTGTGATGTAGTATGATGATATGGTATCCTCCTCTGAATGTTTCAAGTGGCTTGACATGGCACATGCATGTTCACACATGTAGTTGAATCAAAACCAACATAGCCTCATGATATTTATGTTCATGGTGCTCATATCCTACTCATACTAGTATTCAATGTTGATTATGCATAATGCATGTTCATGACCATTTTCGCTCTCTAGCTAGCCGCTTCTCAACCTATTTGCTAGTCTTCGCGTGTACTAAGAGGGAATACTGCTTGTGCATAAAAACCCTTAAACCAAAGTTATTCCAGATGAGTCCACCAAATCTACCCATATGCGGTATTACCCCGCCGTTCCAAGTAAATTTGCATGTGCCACCTCTAAAGTTTCAAATGAACATCAATTTTGTGTGCCTGGACCGCTCCTGGAGCGATAGGGGGTGGTCAGTATCTTCCATGCTAAGCGGGTCATTCTCACGATGAATGTTTATTCACTCGTCCTTGCACGAGAGGGGCAGTAATAGGGATGCCCAGTCCTGAGTTCCAAAATTGCAAATAATTAAACAAAACTCCCCCAGGATTGTTGTTGGTATGGACAGTACCCGTGGATTCGGGTAGCCGTAGAGTGTGTTTGTTGGTGGAGGGGGAGTAAACCTTTACTTTTATTGCTTTCGAACCGCCACTAATGTGTTTAGCATGGAAGATATTGATAACTCTTGGTCGTAACGTTGACAGGAAGGGTGTACCTCCCAAAATTATATTTATCTCTGTTCTAAGCTTTGAGCTTTGGCACCTCTGCAAATCCCTACTTACCTCTGCGAAGAGTCTATCTATTTAATTTTATGTTGAGTCATCACCTTCTCAAACAAGCGCCATACCAGAGAGCACTATTTCCATCCTCATGCATTGTGTATAGTTAATATTGGATGCATCATGACTGAATCTTTTCTACCATGAATTACAATGTTTAGTCGCTGCTTGAACTTTGGAGGTTCTCTGCATTTATGTTTTGCAGTCTCAGAAAGGGCTAGCGAGATACCGCCGTTCTCATATTATATCATGGTTGTTTTGACAAAGTGTTGTCATTTGAGATAATTTATTATTGCTCGCTAGTTGTTTATGCCATTGATATGAGTTAATATAATTTATAAGAGTTATTGTTGACATGGTTAGTCATAATCTTTGATGAAAACCTAGGTGCTACTTAAGATTATTTATGTAAACAAGAACAAAAGAGTTCGTAAAAGTTTTTCTTTATCACTATCAGTTTGTCAACTGAATTGCTTGAGGACAAGCAAAGGTTTAAGCTTGGGGGAGTTGATACGTCTCCGTCATATCTACTTTCCCTAACGCTTTTGCTCTTGTTTTGGACTCTAATTTGCATGATTTGAATGAAACTAACCCGGACTGACGATGTTTTCAGCAGAACTACCATGGTGTTGTTTTTGTGCGGAAATAAAAGTTCTCGGATTCGAACCAAACTTTTTGGAGATTTATTTCAAAATATATAAAAAATACTGGAACCAAGAACCACCGGAGGGGGTGCCCTGGCTGGCCAAGATACACCAGCCCCCCCCCTTGGCGTGCCCTGGTGGGTTCTGGTCACCTCGTGCCCCCTGACCCTAATTCTAACTCCATAAATACCTATTTTCTGAGAAAAAAATAGGAGAGGAAGTTTCATCGCGTTTCACGATACGGAGCCACCGCCACCTCCTGTTCTTCCTCGGGAGGCCAGATCTGGAGCCTGTTCGGGGCTCCGGAGAGGGGAATCTTTGGTCTTCGTCATCGCCAACCCTCCTTCATGACCAAGTCCATGATGCTCCCCACCGGGAGTGAGTAATTCCTTCATAGGCTCGATGGTCGATGAGGAGTTGGATGATATTCATCATGTAATCGAGTTAGTTTTGTTAGGGCTTGATCCCTAGTATCGACTATGTTCTGAGATTGATGTTGTTATGACTTTGCTATGCTTAATGCTTGTCACTAGGGCCCGAGTGCCATGATTTCAGATCTAAACCGTTTATATTTTCATCATTATATCTATGTTCTAGATCCGACCTTGCAAGTCATATTCACCTATTACGTGTTATGATCCGTAAACCCCCAGTGTGACAGGAATTGAGATACTTTCCGGTGATGACCATAGCTTGAGGAGTTCATGTATTCACGTTGTGTTAATGCTTTGTTCTGGTTCTCTATTAAAAGGAGACCTTAATATCCCTTAGTTTCCTTATGGACCCCGCTGTCACGGGAGGGTAGGACAAAAGATGTCATGCAAGTTCTTTCGCATAAGCACGTATGAGTATTTACGGAATGCATGCCTACATTATAGTTATGAACTGGAGCTAGTTTTGTATCGCCCTAGATTATGATTGTTATATGATGAATATCATCCAACCAATTCACCGATCGAATGCCTACGAGTTTTCCACATATTGTTCTTGCTAAGTTACTATTGTTGTTGTCACTGTTACACTAGCTACAGAACCATTGCTATCACTGTTACCGTTACTACTACTACTATTACCACTGTTATCAAAACCATCATATTACTTTGTTATGATCACTATGCTACAGATATTTAATATCCAGGTGTGGTTGAATTGACAACTGAACTGCTAATACTTGCAAATATTCTTTGGCTCCCCTTTTGTCGAATCTATAAATTTGGGTTGAATACTCTACCCTCGAAAACTATTGCAATCCCCTATACTTCTGGGTTATCAGTCGCCAGTTAAAGAAACCTATCATTATATTGAAACTTTATTTTGAGAAGGCCTTTGACAAAGTGGAACAGAATGCTACTATTGCCATGCTTAAAGCTAAAGGATTTCGACCAGGATGGATTAATTGGTTCACCAGAATATTACAGTCTGGTACTACATCAGTCCAACTTAATGAGATGGCTGGAAAAACTATTCATTGTAAATGTTGTGTGAAACAAGGAGACCCATTCTCCCAACTCCTATATGTGCTTGTGGCAGATCTCCTCCAATCCATAGTTAGTCGGGCCTGGATGAATGGTGAATTAACTTTACATGTTGATTGTGCATATGGATAACAATACCCCATTATACAGTATGCAGATGACACACTCATGATTATGCCTGCTGACCTTGACCAAGTTATGCATCTCAAAACTCTGCTACTACTATTTAGTCAATCCACTTGGATTTTTGTTAATTTCAACGAATCATCCATGGTCTCAATCAACACTGATAATGCCACTATTAACCAACTGGCTGATGCATTTGGTTGTAAAATTGAAAGCCTACCATTCACCTATCTAGGACTACCACTTGGCACCACCAAGCCATCTATGCAAGATCTAATGCCATCATGTCTAGAATTTACAGGAAACTCTGGAGTGGCCACATTCATGAACTATGCTAGTAGAGTGACATATGTCAATCGGTTATTGCTTCAATGCCCATATTTGCAATGTGCACTTTCAAAGTCCGTACCACTATACTGGAAAATGTCAATAAAGCAAGCAGAAACTTTCTCTAGCATGGCAATGATATCAACAAGAAAGGTAACTATCTTGCAAACTGGTAAATGGTCTGCAAACCAAAAGAACTTGGTGGTCTAGGAGTGCTTAATCTCAAGAGCCAGAATATTGCTCTGATTCTGAAACATCTACACAAGTTCTACTCCATGCTGATATTCTCTGGGTCGAACTCATCTGGCAAGCCCAGTGCCACAATAATTTTGCCCCTAGGCATGCACTAATAAAGGATCTTTCTAGTTGAGGGATTTTATGAATATTTATGATATATACTGCTGCCTAACTACTTGCACTGCCAATAATGGTGATACTATCATGCTTTGAAGGATAAATGGTGTGGACAATCACTTATGGACAAATTCCCTCAACTACACTCATTTGTTGATGATGATAACATCTCCATACTCAAAGCCAAAACAGTAGACAATTACTACTCCATGTTTCAACTGCCACTGCCTAATATTGCTTTTCAGCAATTTACCCAACTCAGTAATACCTTAGAGCATATAAAAAACAAACAAGAGAGGGTCAATGGAATTTCAAATGGGGTGGATCCAATTACGACACAAAAAAGTCTACAATGCCCTTATGGGACCATCTGGACCTCCTCCCCAACCTATCACATGGATATGGAAAACATGTTGCCTCCCAAGACACAAATTATTTTGTTGGCTTATGCTTCATGATAGAGGTAATACATGTGATCTCCTAAGCAGGAAACAATTCCACCTCGATAGCACCGAATGCTCATTATGTGAGGACTATATTGTGGAAGCCGTATGCATTTATTTTTTGGCTGCCCTTTCAGTCAAGGATTCTGGTGGAGTATTGAAATGGAATGGAACACTGATGAAAATATTCATAATATGATCATTGTTGCCAAGCACAGATACAACCTGGAATTCATAATGGAAATTCTAATTATTGGGTGTTGGAGCATATGGAACCAAAAAATGACAAGATTTTTGAAGGAATTCGGTGCTCAATAAGCCAATGCAAGACAGATTATATCAATACCATCCACACCTCTATGAAGAGGGCTAAGCCTAGCATCAAAGAAGGAATGAGATCTTGGATAGATAGTGTATAAGTTACTCATATGTAATTCATGCAAACATTCACTAACTCTATGCAACCCCATTGTTGCATTTGTAACAGAACACTCTGATTTCTTTATAATGAAAATGACACACAGTAGGATTTTCCCTACTGTTTTATGGTAAAAAAAGTACCTTTATCGGCGTGACGACCGGATAATTAAGCTACAGTAATCCTAAGTTTATAGTGCCACGTCACCACTCTTACTATTGCTAATCCTCGGTTGATCCAAATCACAATCCAAATTCAAGTTCAAACTAAAGTCCAAAATTCAAATTTCTCAGACATGCAAACTAAAATGTTCAAAGGGGGGATAATTCCTGGATATTTGTCATGTTGGAACCAACCTCTTTTGAATTCCCAAAATGCCCCTGGGAATTAATTTTTGATCCAGCAGCAAATTAATTGGCTTTTTCAGTTTCTAAAAATGGTTAGACAACTCCTTTTGACCCCCATACTTTTTGTTCCATCTCATTATATTGTGTTAGATTTATGTGCCAAGTTTTGTTCAAAACAAAACTCATTTGGTACAAAAAGAAAATGCAAAAGAAAAAGAGAAAATGGAAAACAGAAAAGTTAAAAGCAAAAAAGAATAGCCCCTTCCCCACTGGGGCTCGGCCCAACTGCCCCCCTCCAAGCAGGCCGGCCCACTCCCCACACCCCCTGGACTATAACCCCAACTCCCCCCAACCGAACCCTAGAAGCAACCCCCACTCCCCCACGATCTCCACCCTCTCCCTCCAGCGCCGCCAGGTGAGAGCCCCGCGCGCGACCCCCACCTCTCTCGCTCGCTGTCTCGCCCCCCCCCCCGATCTAAACAGGGGCTCGGCCCCAACACCTCCCGTCGCCCTCGCCGTGTTGCCGCCGCTCGAGAGCCTCGTCACCGTCGCCACCCCCAATCGCCCTGGCACCACTTGCCCCGACGTCGCCCCGCCGCCTCGTCTGCACCATCGACACCCATCCCCAGCGCTGCCTTCAGCCACGCCGCCCGACGCTGCACCGTCACCCGTCGCCGGAACGTCCCTGTCCTCCTCCCCACCGGCGCCATCGCGCCTTCGCCGTCGTACCCCTGCAACGGGGGTGAGCCCTGCTTTCCCCCTCGTTCTGCGTCAGCATCGACTAAATGCCATCACCGCGCCCTCTCCGTCTCGCGACCGCGCTCGCGGCGAGCGCGTGCTCGCCGCGCCGTGACCGCGCACCCGTCGCACCGCCCGCGCCCGTGGCTCGCCTCCCCTGCTTCGCTCGCTCGCGGCCACCACCGCCGCCGCGACCGGGCGCTACCCGCAGCTGCGCCGGACCTCCCCTGCTCGCACGTCCGAGCCCCGCCCCACGGCTCTGCTCCGCCAGCGCCGCCGCCTAGCAGACCTACCGCTGCCGCTGCACCTAGCGCCCCCGCTCGGCCTCCGCCGCCTGCTGCCCCACACCGTGGCTGCCCCTGCGCCCGCCTCCGCCTGCCGCGGTTGGCCGGCGAGCCCTGCGGTGGTCATGCCGTCGCCTGGGTCCACCCCGCCCGGCTCCACCGCCCTCACGCCCGTGGCCATGCGGGCGGACGCCCGCACCCATTTCGCCGTGTCGCCCCTCGGGCCTATGACATATGGGCCCCATGCCCCTGTTAAAAATAGAAAACGAAAATATATGTAGTAAAAAAATATTAATAAATTAATTAATTAAGCAATTAATTAACTTAATCTAATTAACCTGCTTAATTAACCTAATTGCCTAGTTAGTTAATTAAACATGTATTTAGTTCAAGCAGTCAATGACAGGGGGGCCCACCCCTGTTGACCAGTCAAATGTTGACTGGTCAACTGGGACCCCCTGGCCCACCTGTCAGCCTCTGGTACACTTCTGTGTACACAGAGCTAGGTGCACCTAGCTTTTAGTCTTTTTTCAAATTAATATTAAATTTTAGAATATTGTTTAAACTTTAGAAAATCATATAAATTAATCCGTAGCTCGGATGAAAATGTTTTCTACATGAAAGTTGCTCAGAACGACGAGACGAATCTGAATACGCAGCCTGTTCATCTGCGACGCGTCTCTAGCATAGCGAACCTGCAACCTTTCCCCTCCGTTTCATCTGTCCGAAAATGCCGGACTTCGGGAAAACCTTCCCGGATGTTTTCCCCCTTAGCCGGTATCGTGCAACACTGCGTTAGATCACCCCTAGCTTTGTTTGTTGACTTGTCATGCATCTGTTTGCTCTGTATTTACTGTTTCTTCCCCCTTTTCTTCTCTACGGTAGACCCAGAGACCGTTGCCGATGCCGCTGTGATCGACTACGTCGACGACGACCCTTCTTCCCTTTCATCAGAGCTTCCAGTAAAGCCCCCCCTTTGATCATCCCGATATCGCCAATTCCATTTTCTCATGCTTGCATTAGATTTTGCTACTGTTATTGATTTCTTCTATTCTGATGCATAGCCTGCTTTTGTATCTGCAATTGTTACCTACCTGCTTATACTAAACTGCTTAGTATAGGTTGGTTAGTGATCCATCAGTGACCCCCCACCTTGTCCTTGTTGCCCCTGCTTCATCATCGACGACTCGATCAACGTGATCGACGACCAGAGCCCGACACCTCACATCACATCACGCCCCTTTTGTTGCTCGACTCTGCAGAGCTACTATTGAGTGCCGAGGGTTATCCCTCATAACGCACTCCTAATGATAATTCTGTAGTGTAGCTACTCGGTCGTGGTCATCGAGGGTGATTTCCTCTTTCACCATTCCCGATACGGCTCTGTCGTGCAACACCTCAAGTGTGAACCTCGAGGGTGGTCCCTCTTACGTTCACCTTGATGATTACATTGAGTGGAATCCATCGGGGGTGATTCCTCGGGTTTTCCCCTTGATGTCTGGACACACGGTTACCTTGACTTTACTTGAGACCCTTGGGAAAGTCGGGCGGGCCCGGAGAGCACTCGCAGGATGGTTACGAGGCACGGCCGGGAAGTCAGGCAACCCTCAAGTGGGCTGGGCTTTCCCTTGCCGTATTTCCTCGAGATGGGGCGACGGGGTCACATTATCGTGAGTCTCTGCTCGTCTCCGCAAGCTAATAATACACTATGGTTTGGGTATTTGTTCTGAGTTGGCCTTTGGCCTTTACGCACTAACCACCACGCGAGAATAGTTATGGGCCTCGACGTCGCAGTATCAGCCGAAGCTTTGTCAGACGTCCAGTTCAGCATTGTGGCACGGCTGGGCCGGCACCATCCGGGCAGCCTGGATCCGCCCTGCGCGCAATGATCCGGAGTGCAACGGGCGATGGGCCCAGACCCCAGAGTGCTTAGGATGTAGACCGGCGGGGACCTCTCTGCTGAGCCTAGGTAGGGCTACAACGTGTTGATATTCTGAGGCCGGGCATTGACCCTAGAAAGGTGTGTCCGGCCAGAGTGATCGAGCGTGTTGGAAAACGTGGTGCACCCCTGCAGGGAAGATACATATTCGAATACCGTGTCCACGATAATGGACGTTCAGACTTATATCTTGATCTAATACAACTAGAAATGGATACTTAAGTTATGTGGCTCCGGGATTGCTTTCTCGCAGGGACTCGAGGAAGGATCTCTGGGCATTATTGCTACAACATGCTTGATAATTAAACTGCTATTCTTTACTCTTCTACATGCTGCAAGATGCTTGGAGCGGCTTGAAGATGCTAGTCTTCGATAGGCTAGGCCTTCCCCTCTATTCTGGCATTCTGCAGTTCAGTCCACAGATACAACCCTTCCATTTGATACCAATTCATACATAGTATAGATCTGATGCTTGCGAGTACTTTGGATAGGTACTCACGGTGGCTTTGCTACCTTTCCCCCTTCCTTCTTCTTTCCGGTTGATGCAACCAGATGGCGGATCCCTGGAGTCAGATGCCACTGCCGACGGATGCTACTACATGGAGACCGTCGACGACCAGGAGTAGTTAGGAGGTCCCAGGCAGGAGGCCTTGCCTCTTCGATCGTTGTTGCTTTTGTGTTTGCCTTCTTAAGGCATCCTTGTATAAATTATGTCTGTACTCAGATATTGTTGCTTCCGCTGACTCTTGTGTATCGAGCTTGTATTCGAGTCCTCGAGGCCCCTAGCTTGTAATATGAAGCTTGTATTATTTCAATTTGTGTCTAGAGTTGTCTTGTGATATCTTCCCGTGAGTCCCTGATCTTGATCGTACACATTTGCGTGTATGATTAGTGTACGGTCGAATCGGGGGCGTCACAAGTTGGTATCAGAGCCGACCGCCTGTAGGATTCCCCCTTTCCAACTCCTTGGCCGAAGTTGAGTCTAGTCTTTGAAAAACGGTTTTACTAACATGGTTGTGTGGCTTACGGGCCCACGTCGCCATTGGGTGGTATTAGGATCTTTTATTCCTCGTCTATACTCTGGGACTCTTATCTCTCTTCTATTCGGGTAAATGATTTTGCTGACTCTAACTCTAGGTTCTCGTAAATACTTTCTCCCGGAGAACCCCTCACTCCAGATTATTACTTGGTGCATCGGAAGATTCTGAAGATACTCTCCGTAGTTTTCTCGAGACCCTTGTGCCCTTCGCCGTTGCGATCCCTACCACCGATAAGTCCTTATGAGTAGCTACCTACATTGTCGTTGATACCATCATCCCCAGTTGCTCTTGTTATTACAAGATGTCATGAAATACTCTCCGATGTTCCGAGGATCCTTTATGCTTACAACCTTGTAGTCCTTTGCCACCTGCATACCCCTATAGTAATTCCTCACACTTATCAAGGATTTGTTCATTCCTAGTTGATCAAGTAATTCACAAGATACTCTGAAATACTATTCGATCTTCCAAAAATCCTCAGTAGCCTATTGCTCTTGTTCCTCCTTATCTGCTTGCATTATGGTTACTTCCATATGGCTAGCAATACTCATTAGCGTACTTTGTCATCGTGAATTCGGGCATTTGATTCGATTTGTTTGTGAATGCTCGCGATCACCAGTCCTATTTAAAATCCTTCCCTTGGTTCAGACGTCACTCCGGACATGAGCTGGTGTTCGGCGAAACAAGCCTTGCTTGATTGTCGATCTATGTCTATTGAACTTACTTGTCTTTGATCAGAGCCTCTACTTCTGATCCCCCGATTTGGAAACCATAATTCCTTTGCATTTGAGTTTTTAGTTAGTCAGTTGTTTCTATAACCTGACCTCCTTGAATTCTTTCTTCTTCTGGTTGAGTACCAATACTCACATCAGATCCATTGTGGACCTCCAAGTCCTTTGTTCGGTTTTATCCGACAGCATCCTTCATATTCAGTAACCTTTTGAGCCTTTCCTCGGATACACAATGCCTTTGGTAAATCGTATCCCCTGCTCTTGTCAGCCATACTCTGCTTCTGGGCTTGAGTTATTTACTCGTGAAGTTTGTGGTATAGGTTCCTAAGATTCCCCTATGGGTTGAACCTACGCCTCCCCTAATCCGTTTGAACCCGAGAGTCTTCGTGAGTCTTACTCTTCTAGTGTTTTTCCAGATATAATATCAACACTACAACTTCATCGAAAGCGAGAAGTGAATGAAAGGTTATGCATTAGAGAAGTAGGAGTCGACCTTGAACTTTGTGTTCTTACCCATGGACACGATGTGGAACTTATCATGGAAGCCTCTTGCAATAATAATAATCCCCTTGTGATAAGTTCATCTTGTATCTATGTTTGGTCCTTTGCAACCATGGTTCTGACCATGACAGTTATCCTTCGATTGCTTTTCTCAGACGAGTTAAAGTACTTGTCTTCTGCAGATCATTTCACCAGTCCAAACTCTACTTTGATCTACCTTCGAGTATTACCCACTGGTATCTCGAGAATATCATAGAACTACGTAACTTCTGATGAGTTCTTCCACAACTATTATTTCTCACCGATTCAAATTTTCCACGGGTTCTGAGTTGTTAGACACTCGAGGACACCGTTAACTGATTCAAGTCTACACTTCCCTTTCCCTTGTTTTCTTTAACCGTTCTTGGAACCTAAGATACCTGAGCAGTGGTAATTCCCTGCTTATGTAACACCTCGGTGTGCAAGCTCTGTCTCTAAGACCTTGTTACTATTGTTGATGACATTCCGGTAGCCACCGATGGACGAGAACTTTACCTATTGGTCTGCCTCGTCTTAACGAGAAGGAAAATGGTTCTCTTCGTCCCTCGCCCTTGGTACCAACGTTGTTGCCAACATAACTGATAGGTTGTCCTCTGACATGCCTTCCTACCTTAACCGTACAAAATGTTAGCACCCTTCCTGCTTTTAACCCACATGGTGGGCCCATAACCCACAGTTCCACAGGATCAAAACCTGACTCTCCTATACATCCTTGTTTTCTAAGTTATCCCTCGGGCTTGGCTTCGTATGTAATTCGCGAGCCATCTTTCTTGTGATCTGTTCTGCTATCAGATGCAATACTTATTCTCGATGCACTGAACCCCTTTCACACTCTGTTTCAGACATCGAACGATTGTCCATCCGCTTGAAGCTTCTTATTGCTCCTCCTTACCTTGCTCTCGATGACTTTCTTGAATTTCAACTCGAGAGATGCCTCTAAGCCACGTCGTGAGATAGCACCCAGGTACCTATCTTGTGTTGAGCCCCGTCCTTTTCGAGTCTTTCCCCTACTACACCCCTTAAATCTCGGGACGAGATTTCTTGTAGTGGAGGAGAATTGTGACGACCGGATAATTAAGCTACAGTAATCCTAAGTTAATAGTGCCACGTCACCACTCTTACTGTTGCTAATCCTCGGTTGATCCAAATCGCAATCCAAATTCAAGTTCAAACTAATGTCCAAAATTCAAATTTCTCAGACATGCAAACTAAAATGTTCAGGGGGGGATAATTCCTGGATATTTGTCATGTTGGAACCAACCTCTTTTGAATTCCCAAAATGCCCCTGGGAATTAATTTTTGATCCAGCAGCAAATTAATTGGCCTTTTCAGTTTCTAAAAATGGTTAGACAACTCCTTTTGACCCCCATACTTTTTGTTCCATCTCATTATATTGTGTTAGATTTATGTGCCAAGTTTTGTTCAAAACAAAACTCATTTGGTACAAAAAGAAAATGCAAAAGAAAAAGAGAAAATGGAAAACAGAAAAGTTAAAAGCAAAAAAGAATAGCCCCTTCCCCACTGGGGCTCGGCCCAACTGCCCCCCTCCAAGCAGGCCGGCCCACTCCCCACACCCCCTGGCCTATAACCCCAACTCCCCCCAACCGAACCCTAGAAGCAACCCCCCCACTCCCCCACGATCTCCACCCTCTCCCTCCAGCGCCGCCAGGGGAGAGCCCCGCGCGTGACCCCCACCTATCTCGCTCGCTGTCTCGCCCCCCCCCCCCCCCGATCTGAACAAGGGCTCGGCCCCAACACCTCCCGTCGCCCTCGCCGTGTTGCCGCCGCTCGAGGGCCTCGTCACCATCGCCACCCCCGACCGCCCCGGCACCACTTGCCCCAACATCGCCCCGCCACCTCGCCCGCACCATCGACGCCATCCCCGGCGCTGCCTTCAGCCGCGCTGCCCGACGCTGCACCGTCACCCGTCGCCAGAACGTCCCCGTCGTCCTCCCCACCGGCGCCATCGCGCCTTCGGCGCCGTACCCCTGCAACGGGGGTGAGCCCTCCTTTCCCCCTCGTTCCGCGCCGGCATCGACTAAACGCCATCACCGCGCCCTCTCCGTCTCGCGCTCGCGGCGAGCGCGTGCTCGTCGCGCCCTGACCGCGCACCCGTCGCACCGCCCGCGCCCGTGGCTCGCCTCCCCTGCTTCGCCCGCTCGCGGCCACCACCGTCGCCGCCGCGACCGGGCGCTACCCGCAGCCGCGCCGGACCTCCCCTGCTCACGTGTTCGAGCCGCGCCCCGCGGCTCTGCTCCACCACCGCCGCCGCCCGTGCAGACCTGCTGCTGCCACCGCGCCTAGCGCCGCCGCTCGGCCTCCGTCGCCTGCTGCCCCACACCGCAGCTGCCCCTGCGCCCGCCTCCGCCTGCCGTGGCTGGCCGGCGAGCCCCGCGGTGGGCACGCCGTCGCCTGGGTCCACCCCGCCGGCTCTAGCGCCCTCACGCCCGTGGCCATGCGGGCGGGCGCCCGCACCCGTTTCGCCCTGTTGCCCCTCGGGCCTATGACATATGGGCCCCATGCCCCTGTTAAAAATATAAAACAAAAATATAAGTAGTAAAAATATTAAAAAATTAATTAATTAATTAACTTAATCTAATTAACCTGCATAATTAACCTAATTACCTAGTTAGTTAATTAAACCTGTATTTAGTTCAAGCAGTCAATGACTGGTCAACTGGGACCCCCTGGCCCACCTGTCAGCCTCTGGTACACTTCTGTGTACGCAGAGCTGGATGCACCGAGCTTTTAGTCTTTTTTTCGAATTAATATTAAATTTCAGAATATTGTTTAAACTTTAGAAAATCATATAAATTAATCCGTAGCTCGGATGAAAATGTTTTCTATATGGAAGTTGCTCAGAACGACGAGACGAATCTGAATACGCAGCCCGTTCATCTACCACGTGTCTCTAGCATAGCGAACCTGCAACCTTTCCCCTCCGTTTCATCTGTCTGAAAATGCCGGACTTCGGGAAAACTTTCCCGGATGTTTTCCCCCTTCGCCGGTATGGTGCAGCACTGTGTTAGATCACCCCTAGCTTTGTTTGTTGACTTGTCATGCATCTGTTTGCTCTGTATTTACTGTTTCTTCCCCCTCTTCTTCTCTACGGTACACCCAGAGACCGATGCCGATGCCGCTGTGATCGACTACGTCGACGACGACCCTTCTTCCCTTTCATCGGAGCTTCCAGGCAAGCCCCCCCTTTGACTATCCCGATATCGCCCATTCCATTTTCTCATGCTTGCATTAGATTTTGCTACTGTTATTGATTGCCTCTATTTTGATGCATAGCCTGCTTTTGTGCCTACAATTGTTACCTACCTGCTTATCCTAAACTGCATAGTATAGGTTGGTTAGTGATCCATCAGTGACCCCCCACCTTGTCCTTGTTGCCCCTGCTTCATCATCGATGACTCGATCAACGTGATCGACTACCAGAGCCCGACACCTCACATCACATCACGCCCCTTTTGTTGCTCGACTCTACAAAGCTACTCTCGAGTGCCGAGGGTGATCCCTCATAACGCACTCCTGATGATAATTCTGTAGTGTAGCTACTCGGTCGTGGTCATCGAGGGTGATTTCCTCTTTCACCATTCCCGATACGGCTCTCACTACAAAAAAATACACTTCCGTGATGATACGTGTTTGTCACAGTAGGTCGCGTTTTTTGTCATGCATGTACATCCATGACGATTTTATGACAGAATCAAGATAGTCATACTTGTGCTGTCGTAGAAGTGTTCCATGACATTACCAAAATTATCATCACAGAAGTGTCCACTTCCATGACGATAAATCGCGCGTCACAGAAGTGCTTTCATCAAGGGTGGCCGACACGTGGCATCCACCATAACGGAACGCCGTTAAGCTATCGGGTCGGGTTTTGGATCCGATAACCCGTTAACAGCCCCGACCAATGGGAAATTTCCACGTGTAAAATACTTATTGGCCGGACGAAACACGTGTCTGCTCGTCAGTGGGTCAGATAGGCGCCTATGATATGTCGACACGTGCCACGGCCCCACCATTGGCCCATTTAGCTTACAAAGCCGGCCCGTTTGACTTGGTCAAAACTTAACGGGCTGGCCCATGAAAAGCCTGTTAACGGTCTCTTCGCAAATAGCCCATTTTACGGCCCGTTAACTCACGGCCCGTTAGGCCCTAAAGGAAATCGGCCCAACAACGTCATGTGGGCCGTTGAATATAACACCAGCCCATTTCACTTTCGGCCCATGTATGGCCCACGACGTCTTTCGGCCCATATGAGGCCTTCGTATCTTTCGGCCCTTGACAGGCCCACGGTGACTCTAGCCCATAATGAATAGTAATTTTCTTTATACCCGTTAACGGCCCGTGATTTACATGGGCCGTTTCCAGCCCGTGTTAGCTTTTGGCCTATTGACGGCCCATACGTTCTTGGGCTCCTTTTCGGCCCTCGATTACTTCCGGCCCGTTACTGGCCTGTTCCCCTAATGGGCCAAATTCGGCCCATGGCAAGAGTCGGCCCGTTACTGTCCTGTTACTCTAATGGGCCAAATTCGGCCCATGGCAAGAGTCGGCCCGTTTCTGGCTTGTTAACCCGTTGCGCCGTTTCCAGCCCGTCCTATATTCTGTCCCATTAACGACCTATTATGCCTGTGACAGAATTAAGCCTTTGCTGTCCTACGGCCTGTTAACGGCCTGTTACGTGCTGGGCCGATACCAATTACGCCCGATTACGGCCCATGTAGACCCATTTATCCGACGGCCCGAGGCCCATCGATTACAGGCCCATTTATCGACGGCCCGTAGGAGACCCATGGATCCTACGGCCCGTATATGGCCCATGGTAGTTGCGGCCACTAGCAAACCAGGGAAAAAGAAGACTAGGAAATAAATAAGGCCGAAACTAATGCTAGGCTATTAAGGCGATTGCACAGATTACATCCACTCGGCATCAAAGATTGCCACCAGTGCAAATATAGGGAACACCCTACACTATACAAAAATGGCTTGCTGTTTTCTTCAGCCGGTGGTTGCACGTTGAGAATAAATTTTGTATCGCACCAAAACAAATTACAACTATATAACAAAAGGAAGGTTGGCATAAAACTTAATAGTATAGCAGATAAATGCACCACCAGAAGTTCAGACGCTCAGTTCATTTGACCTGACTGTTACGTTTTCATGCTGTATTGTCCGATGGAGCACCATAACCCTCGCCTTCATTTCCCCGAGGCTCCTGAACAACATAGCAAATGTCTGATAGTCTGGTTTCAAAACCATGCATATCTTGACGACATTGAGCGATGTTTCTCCTTGTTTCACAAAGGGTCTCTGTTAGGGAATCGACTTGTGTCTGGAGCGCAGATACAACATTGCTTTGAGCTTGCATATCTTGATCATGAGGCAGTTTGGACGATATTGCCTTAACAACCAACCCAGTATTACGCAGGAACGTGCTTTTGGCACTGTTAGTGGACAGGTACTGACCCACTGGAGCAAGAGCTGACATTGCGGTTATAGTTGCCTCGCCACCTTCAGAAGGTGGCGGTTCCACCATTTTTCCATAGCTTGCTGAAAAGTTGAGGTTTTACATTAGTAGTACCAGAACAGAAGATATTAAGGAGGCAGCAAAACCAAACAAAATAGCTTTGGTCTATATACAGAACTTATTCTGGTGAACCCATGTAAAATATTAGTTGTATTTTATTGCAAAGTACATAATAAAACCAGGTTCCAAACATAAGACCATGTACCATCGCTAATGTATTGTCTATTTCTTCACATTGTATTGAGGGCTAAGGATAAAGAGACGAAGTTTATAATACGGTAAGCATAGTATGACATCATTCATATCACAAAACAACTGAGAACAGACAAACAGGCAATTGTAACGTTGTGTGGGCAAGTCCAGCACGGAACTAGATTAAGGGTCAAGATCAAAGGAACATCACTCCTCTCTTTTAAACCTTGTAAGGTGCAATGATACGCTAAGACAATTGTGTATAAAATTGAAAAGAGTAATAGACATTGGCTGCAAACCATGCAGTTCAAGGCACAAGTCAGAGTAAGTAGTAGTTAAAAGGCATGAGGATTAAGGACTTACAACAGCGGCTTTGACTGGTGTAGTCATGCCCTTCTTCTTGCTGGTGTGACAGTCCTTGAAGATTTCCACAGCATTTGGTTCAGGTACTTTTTGGTCCTTGCGGGCTTTCCTCTGCATTTCGAACAAGTCAATATAGATCTGATAATATGGTACAGCAAAAAGAGTGAAACAGCAGCTAATTACAAGAGCCTCGCAGTGTGCAATATAGCTACGAGATCATGTCGTCTGTCGGAATTCACTTTCATACGGTTGGCCTTGTTCTTTGAACAGTTCACCTACAAGAAGATAGATTTGTGTGGCACATGCGTAAATAGGACTTCAACATGTGATCTGGTCACATATATATAATGTACCTGATACTTTGGATCATACCAATGTTTAACGAGGCCCCTCCAGTCTTCACCCGATATATTTTCCACTGGAGATGTTTGGGAAAGTTCACTGTTAGCCTTGCCTTCAAAGTGAGTTTTCCTCAAGTTATACCGATACTGTCGCAGAGCAGACTTGAAAACATGGGTGCAAGCTTGTCTGGTTGCATCATCTTGGCTATCCAACTTGAACCTCATATGTTGAAAATTATGGGAGTCTCATTATCAGCAACCTAGAAAGTATGGGACAGAGCAAGACGATATTACTAGTTTCCATACATAACCATACTTACAGATAAATGGTCGAGGAAGGTGTTGAACTGGGTTTCGTCTTTGTCATTCCTGTACTGAATCCATGTTGGGAGGATACGTACATGACACCTAATGGCAACCGCTGCCTCTGATACTAACTTGGCTGACTCTGTAGCATCACGTGGCCTTTTTAAACCTGCCTCAAAACGGATCTCCATTCTTCCTCCTCTAGATTTAGTTAACCTAACGAGCATTGTCCCTGATGTTTGTTTCCTCTTGCTCCTAGGTGCTAGTCCAACAATGAACATAGGAAGTGTTAGTGTACATCAAACTGTGAGACTACGTATAAAGAAGCATGCAACTGTAACTTGACTCCAGCAACTACCTTCTTGCTGTTGAAGCTCACAAGGTTCATCTGATATTGCCAACTCGTCTTGTGTCAAGAGTGCTTGGGAAGTAGTGTCAGGTGGCAAGGGAGCTTGGGGACATGCTGCTAGCTCAGTTGACGCACGAGTAAGTCGTGCAGCTGGTAGTACTGTGGTAGGTGTTGCAAGAACTAGGGCTGTCTCTGCTTGTTTGGTGGAAGCTATTTGTTTCTGTGTGGCTTTTTTTGCAACTCGTGTAGCATGGGATGCCGTGTTTGTAGAATTTTTCGCTGGACTTTGACCTTCTATTGCACCATCAGTACCAGCAGAATCTGCAGGATTCATCCGCTTCTCATTCCCTGCCATTCTGTGTTTCTTCCTCTTTCTCTGTGCCATGTTAAGTCAAGCCGACAAGAAAAATGAATAACAATTTATTTCTTCAGAACAAATTGATGCGTGATGCAGACGAACTGAACTTTGATGTTAGACAACCACATGATAGGAGGATGTAATATGTATGAAAAATAGGACGGAAGAGATAACCAGAACTATGATGTGTAAACTAAGAAGAAGACATTTCACCAAATTAGAAGCAATGCAATGGAAGGTAGACACCATATGAAAGATGCTACAAATATCGCTCTGCCAAGTTAACAGTGTCTCATCATAAATGGCGTTTAAACAAATGTGAAGCAGTACAAGAAATAAATCATGTGCAAGATGCAAACAACATCACACTACCATGTTTGAGGTCTCTTGTCATTAGTGCCATTGCATATTCACAGCTTATGATGTGTAAACTAAGGAGAAGGCATTTCAACAAATTAGAAGCAATGAAAGCTAGACACCATATGAAAGATGCAACGAATATCACTCTACCAAGTTAAAACTGTCTCGTCATAAGTGCCATTTCAACAAATTAGTAGTACAAGCTAGAAAAGAATGTGAGATGTAACCTATATCACACTCCGAAGTCAAACGTGTCTTATGATAAGTGATTGTTGCAGGTTACACAACAGTAGTAATTTGATGTAAGAACATGGTGTGATAGACAGATATTGTATGTTCTAGAAACAGGAACACGTGTCTTATTCAAGTATAATGTGTAAAGTAAGCAGATGGAATTCAACAAAATTAGAAGCAATACAAGCTAGACATCACACATAACATGCAACCACATATAACAGTGCCAAGTTAGAGGGAGCACCGGTGATGCTGCACTAGGGGAGACGTGCTCATCATAAACACAGCTTTGTTGAGTGTCTATGCATGTGTTGTCTTGGAAATCATCTTGGGGTGTGGAGGAGTAGAAACTGTAGAGGCCCTCCGTTCGGAAGGAGCACCTTTATCCGCTGCCTTGCTAACTTCCTTCCGCTTTATTGATTTTGAATTGTCAAGTAAAACCGACAAGAAAAAGCAATAAAATTCTCTCTTCAGAACTCATTCATGCATGATACTGACAATCACTACTTTGATGTAAGGCAAACACATGATACCAGGATGGAATATGTACGAAAAACAGGACGGCATGGCATGTTCACAACTGTTTGTGTAAACTAAGCAGAAACCATTCCAGCAAATAAGAAGCAATGCAAGCTAGACACCACATGAAAGATGCAACCAATATGACTCTGCCAAGTTAAAAGCGTCCCATCATAAATGGAATTTCAACAAATTAGAAGCAGCGCATGCTATAAATCATATGAAAGATGCAACTAATATCGCACTGCATATACTAAAGGTGTCTCGTCATGTTGATTGATGCGGGATACAAAAAAACAATAGTTTTATGTAAGGACATGCTTAATAGACAGATGTACTATGTACTAAATACAGGAAGGCATGTCACATTAACAGGTATAATGTATAAGCTAAGCAGACTAGCACATGCAGTTTAACCAGATTGGAAGAATTACAATCTAGACACCATATGCAACATGCAACCACATATCACGCTGCCAAGTTAGAGCAAGCACCTGCGATGCTAGTGTAGGGGAAATGCTGTAATCAACTACAGAGCTACGTTCACTATCTTCATCTAGCATTTCTGTTTCTTGAGAATCATGTCGGGAGGCTGACGCTGCATTCTTTAAATGAGGAGTAGTCCCCTTGCCTGCCTGCCTCGTCATAAGTGATTGATGAGGGATACACAAGAACATTAGTTTGATGTAAGAACATGGTTAATACACAGATGTACTAGTATGTACCAAAAACAGAAAGGCATGTCATATTCAAAGGTATAATGTGTAAGCTAAGCAGATGCAATTTAACCAAATTGGAAGCAATACAAGCTAGACATCCGGCTGGAGTGGTGAGCATGATCATCTAGGACCTGAGAGCCTGGTGGGAGGCGGGCTGCTTCGCCACCATCGCAGCTTTTTAGTTGGCTTCCAGGTGATGCCTATCTTTGCTGGGCTTGTCACTGGCTCGGCCAGTGCCCTGACTAGCTATTTGTCTTCTGGTGCTCACGGGATGGTGGTTCATGTAAAAAATATCTTTCCTTATCTTACCGACTTCGGCCTTTCGAATACAAGCTAGACACCATATGGAACATGCAACCACATATGACACCGCGAAGTTAAAGCAAGCACCTGGGATGGTGGTTCATTGCGAGCGAGGTCATCAACTCCAGAGCTACGTTTACCGTCTCCATCTGCTGACACTGCACCCTTTATAGCGCTGTAACGTGTCTTGCCTACCCGCATACGAAGCTGGAGCGACTTCTCTCTTTTCTTTTTGGCTTCTCTCATGGCAGCAGAGTCTGAAATACCCTTGCATAAAAACACAATAGTGAGAGTAAGGGTGAAGTGTGTGCAGAACTAGTGCACTGTAAAAGTAGCAGATAGCAGGTGGCTGAAAAATAAATGACAGGAGACATATGATAGCTCTACAACATTGCATGGCAAACAAAATTAGATTCTACTCCGTATGATTTTGTAATATATGAGCACAGGAAATGCAGGTACTCCTCCAGCACACCACCACATGTGGTCATATCTAAGATAACAGTCGACTGAAAATAAATAGGTCAGTCGATTTTTTTAATGAACCGTCCGATCTATAAGGAACGGGCAGATGGCCTTCGTCTACCTCCCGCCAGTCACTGTTGACGATCTTTCTCGAACCGCCAGCGACCACCGGCCCAGACCCCTGCCTCCGCCGCCCCGCCCTCCCATCGACCTCACACCACCGCCGTGCTTGGCAGCGCCCCCAGGCCATCCCTTTAATCCCGGCCGACCTCCAGATCGGGCGCCAGTAGCTCTAGGCCGCACACGCCCCTAAGATAAACACCAAGGCGCTGCTTCCCCGGCGTAATAGGCGTACTAGCGCCTGTTACGCCGGGGAATGCTTCCGTTAATTGGGAATCAACTGGCCAGAAATTGAAATTCAGGGGGGCGACGGACCTCTAGCTAAGGTGAAATAGTATATGAGGAGAAACCTTGTGCATCGCGAGTTACTAGGAACATCTAGTATCAAGAAGAAGCGGTCAACTAGTGTCTTCTGTGGGATGAATACCGTGCAAGCAGAGACGTAAGATTTGCACGAATAAGGGAAGAGGAGTACCTTTTTCGGTTGCCGGTGTGGTCACCTCCACATGTCGCGCCGATCTTCTTCTTTTTACCGGGGAAACCGATGTTCTGGAGGGTGCAGGCTTGGACGAACCCATGGCCAAATTGTTGACTGTGTTGCCGTGGCCGTATGTCGGCGGAGGGGAAGCAGATCCGAGGCGGCGAAGGACGGCGTAGCAGGAACAGCTCCGGTGCGGTGGAGGGTGGCGAAGTTGGAGCGGCAGCGGTGAGGCGCAGGACGGCGTGGTTGAACTGGCTCGGGTACGGACGGCTCGGCCTCGGCTTCAACTACTAGCCGTGGAGGGCGTTGCGGTTGAGGTTGCGGTGGACGACGACGTCGGGGTATCGGCTCCGGCGTGATGGAGGAGGGCGGCGGTTGATGGGTGGGATGGGGTGGCGGACGGAGGACGCCGGGGTTTCGCGGCTGGTGGAGAGGTAGTTTTGGCGCCCACGGAGTACGAATGGGGAATCGGACGGGTGGGGGGAACCATGTTTCGGTCTGGGACGCGCTTGTTTTTGGCTTTTTTGAACAGAAGATGGGACGCGCTTGTTTGAAATTTGGGGAAAGTACAAACTTTGCCCCCCTCTTAAATTTCGGACCTACTGCGGGTCGGGGGTAGGATGGTAATCCCAGGTGTCCCAAATAGTGGGCGGGAGCGATTTCGGCCGCGCGCATGTGTGCTTAGGCGGCCATTGTGTATGAATGTTTTTCGGATGCGGTTGCGTGGCGTCTAGATGAAGCTACAAACCTACCCCGGTTTAGACCTTTGGACGTCGGGCCGGTAGGTTTCACGGGTCGGAGTTATTAGAAAAGTAATTTCCTTGTACTACCAAACATTGGTCTCACGCGGTTTCGGGCGAGTAGAGGCTCTTTTGGCGCTTCGTTCGAAATTTTGAAACACAAGCATTCACGTTTAGAGTACTCTTGAACTATGAGGATTGACCTAAATAGACAACGTTATATTTGACCTTGTATGTTTGAAAACCTCATTAAATTATCCGCTTCTTTTTGAAATTTTGACACTTGAAAATCCTATAACTACGATTATTTTGGAATGGAGGAGCTAAATTTGAATCTATTTTGTACACGACTACATATGCTATTATGTACAAAATCAGAGCAAAGATTGGTGCCCCCATAATTTAGGTATGGTTTACAAATGCCATGATATCAAATTCAAATAATTGAATGGACTTCATGTTGAATTCGATTTTTTTAAACCACCTTAAGTTGAATTCAAATGTATGCTAGTTCATAGGTAGCTATTTATAATGTCCATTGTGTAACTTTCGTATGTATAATGTGCTTTACACACACAACATGAACTATACTCACGTTTATATTCGATTGCTAAAGCGATGCATTGTCTGGAGTTCAAAATACTAACTATGTGGATCAATTGTGTCGAATAATAACATAGACATGCTCAAATTCGATAGAATCTAGATGTCTGATGGATCAATGACCGCTCCTTACGCGAATTGCAAATATCATGATCCCATCCTAATATTTGGATACAATTTATATCTTTAATCAATGTGTAGAGCAGTCTTTTACGTGTAGTTTCACTCTCCATCGGTGGTCTCTCACACATGCTCACACACTCTCTCCCGAGGTGTCTTTCTCGCACACATGCTCTAGATATAACCCTCCCTCCCTCTCGTAACCATTTACAACTGTTTTCACTAACCTTTATCACAAGCACTCTTCCTCTCGCAAACATACACACGCACAATCCTCATCGACCCTTTCTATATACATGGACCTGCCTACGTGTCTCATGTACGCACATTATCTTTACGCCTGTCTCTCACGCATTGTCTCACACCTCTCTTCCTAATCGACGAGTATGATTCTAGCAGAGCATTCTGTAGGATGCCCCTTAAAGTTAGGTTGGATGAATAGTAATATCAGAGATAAAGGGGTTACCTTAGTCCGAGAACCTAGGGTTACAAATCCTAGCCGGCTTTGTCAGTGGACACAGAGTCCTTCACAATTCTGCTATCTTTGTCTTGTACGACTAGTCATCCATGGGTCTTCCTAAATGCGTCACGGGCCGACCAATGTGGCGCAGGACGGAACCGAACGAAGGGCCTCACCTCGACCCACCGGACCTCACGCGGTGACACACCCTCTGCCCCCACGTCTCATTATCTTCTCACACCCACACATACCAACACAAACACCACACACACAGAAAATTTCTCCTGGTGCCTCTATTCCCTCCCCCCTTGCATATACACACTCAAGGGAATGGAATCTCTTGTCGTGACGTCATATTCGTCTCTCTCTCTAGACCACTCTCATTTCTCGTGCTATCTCTCCCACGCCCCCCCCCCCGTCGGCCCCTCTATCCATGCCTCTCTCGAATACGTAATACACACACATACCTCTCTAGGCCCCGCCAAATGCATCAACTACACATTCACACATGTTACATCACGTACCCCATTGATCTAAAAAGCCCTCTCTTCACGTTTATTTCGCATACAACATTCCTTTTGAATAAAGTGTGGCCAAAAAATTATTTTAGAGTTTCTACATATATACAACATTACAAAGTTATATGGAGGAGTACGAACGCTAATTTGCATTGCATGGTGCCCACAATGATATTTATTCCGCACTGTGAATTTGTATATTTTTATACTATATACAAAGTTAGTCATAATAAAGAGAAACGAAGAGCATCTCTCTCTCCATCGCATACCCCCCTGTACGCCCCTTTCACGTATGCACACAAAACTATCTCCAGGTCCTCTAAAAGTAAGCCCCCAGAAAATTCACGCATGTTTCATCTTTCTCTCGCGATATATGCAATGACGATCATTGTATTTGAAGCGAAAGCACGATACGTACATTGGACTTCAGAATCCACTCATTACGGTCACCATTTACGTTTAGTGGTTATTATACAGTCACGGGCTCACCGTACAACTCTGTATTTGCTCATGACATGACTAGTTGACCAGTTAAACGCTCCACGTGGCACCTCTAGTGTTGCATCACATTATCTCACTACCATCGTGCCCACCTGTCGACTTGTATCTACTCTACATCTACACTCTTATAAAATACATAAAATACACTCTTATAAAAAACAGAGTTGGTGATGATGGTGTGCCTGCCATCCTGCAATATAGGCCGTCCGATTTATATCTGACGGATAGGAAAGAAACTATGGCAATTTTGCAAAAAGGTACCCACACACCTCTCCACATTTGCAAATAAGGCCTTCCCTCGTTCATCCTTTTCTCTCACAAGATAAACAAGTCATACAAATGCATCTTGATGTTACGTGCAACGCACGGGCATCTTGCTAGTAAGAATGAAAACAAACGACAAAAAATATTTGGACGGTGGTTCGAAGTCATGACCGCGGGCACAGCGGACAAGGTGGCCTTGTATTGGTATGCTGAGCCGTCTGTTTTAACACACAGGAGCTGGTGTGGTGATTATACACACACGCACGCATGCACACGAACTGCATCCACGCAACACTCACACAAACACATGCACCCACGCACGCACGCAACACTCACACGTACACACGCAGCCACGCACGCACGCAACACTCACACGCACGCACGCAACACTCACACGCACACGCACGCATGCATGCACACACCAGTACACCACACGACCAACACACACTCTCACGCTCAAGTGCTCAACCTACACGTGCATGCGCACACATCAGGCCCTGACAGACACATACACAACCAGGTGATTCCCGCGCACGGGTTGGAGCCTTGTCGCGCCTGCGTAAATTTGTGTTTATCTGACCTTTTGCCTATGCGAACTGACAGGTGGGACCCACAAGGAACGTGGTCAATTTAACTAGTCAACATGGCGCCACGCAGACTATTTGGCCGGTCAACAGAGTGCAATCCGATGCTGAACTGTGAGCAAGTGACCGTATAATCACCGCAAAACGTATATAGTGACCGTAATCAGCTTATTCTGAAGTTCGGTGACCGTATTACGCTTTTCTCTCTGTAGGCCCTCCAAAACTACATCTCTACACGTTCTCGCATGTTACATCTAACAACTATGCAATACAGCACTACTACTACACTCTAACACAATAAATCATATGTGTTTTTAGTTTTACTAGATATCATATTGTTACTTATAATTATTCAGTTTGCATACATTAAAATTGCCTTTGAAATGTATGGCCAGTATCATCTACCGCGCGGGAAAAATCCCGCCCTTTCCTGTTTAATCGGGTTTGTATCGATGGATCGTGCGAAACAGCAAAACTATAGTACTATACAGTACTACAAGTGACAGTTCACTGGGCCGTCGTGTCGTCTACTCCTCCGTCGTAAGAGTGGAGCGCTCGCTTTCATAAATCTTCTAGTCCCTTTCGCCGACATGTGGGACATCAAGCTACCGGGTCCACGTGCCATACCGGAATACAGTGCAGAGCAGCCGGGGTGAAGCACCCCAGTCATGGCGCCGGCGTAGTAATGAGCAATGAGGCGTCAAATCACAAAGCTGCACCTTTCCCGCAGTTAAGTTGGAGGGACGAAGCAACCATCATTTCACTCGTTGCTGAATCCGCTTCTCCCTCATCTTCTTCAACTTAACCACGTGTTGCTTCTGCCGTTGTTCTGCCTCATGTGGGACGCGGATCGGCTTGGTAAAGCACTGACACGTGGGACCGCATGTTAGCAAACCGCCAGGACAACGTCCTCCGAAAATAAGAAGCCTAATCCTAGACTTACAAAGGGCTACGTAGCTGCTACGTATACTTTCCATCTAATCTATATATGCCCCCCTGATTTTCAGGTGGGGTGGGCCTAATCCTCTCCTTTAATCCAATCAAATAGTCCCACATCACATCAGTTCGTAACTTTACGTAAACCATTACGTGGATGTAGCATTGCTCAAATAAGAAACCTCCCCCGCCATCCGCGCGGCAAAATCACCTCCTTTTTACTAATCTTGATTCTATAATTTTTTAGATCAATATAATTGAGATTTGTATAGATAGCACACAGGAGCAAAACCAAGTGGTACGGTTAAGGGCATCCACAATGTGTAGCCAAATGTGAAAATAGCTTTTGGCATCGTGGGAACCATTGTGGACGGTGTTGCCAAAGCCAAAAAGATGGAACCGAAGCTCCCTGATTGATTGATTGAAGGAATAGAAAAATGCAACGTCTCTCCTCTTTCTCCCATGCTTGGACGCATGTAGTACAGTATAGAGCACAGAGTCTACTCCCCTGTCCCTTCTATCACAAATCACAAAGCAGTGAGGCGTCAAATCACAAAAGCACGGACGAAGCAACCATCATTTCACTCTTCGCTGACTCCGCTTCTCCATCGTCTTCTTCGAGAAACCATCTCACCGCACTAGTACTCCTAGTAGTACTAGTAAAGGACTTCCTGGATGCAAATAAGGCGGTTGTCTCGGCTTGCAGGCGGCACTTGCGAACGACTTACCGTGGTCTCCCTCAATGGTGTTCTCCGTCGAACGCACTTCGCCAAACCACCAAAAAAAAGATATCGTCGACGTCACCGCAATGGGGAAGGAAGTCAAATATAGTTACTACCTCCATTTTTTTGTACACAAGGCCAGTATATCAAAATTACAATTTGCAAAGGGCCACTAACACTAATCGAGGCAAAATTGATGGGGTTAGCAACCAAGGACATTAATATCCCCTGCATGCATGCGGAAGTGAGAAGGTTGGTTTGCATGGCGCTGCATTAATCAAGCGATGAGGAGTGAGATGGTTAGCTCTTTGGTCTTTGGAGAAAAAAATACGCATTAATTGACACGTGAAACGAGGATTTGTATCGATTAAATCCCGCGAAGGAAAACCCCGCCTTTCTTTTTTAACACTAGTACTCCTAGTACGTACGTACTTATCCTGTTTGGGTCTAGGCCTTGCATTGCCAAACTTCGCCACACATTTTTGCCAAGCTTGCCTAAAGTTTTCAAAATGAGAAGGAGGTACACTTGCGCACGGCTGTCGCGGTCGCACCGCACCCTCACACGGTCGCTCCTGCACGCCGCGGTCGCACCGCACCCTCACACAGTCGCTCCTGCACGCCGCAAACCCAACCAAGGGAACGCACCCTCACTGACACGTGCTGTCGCATGTGAACAAACCAAACTCAGCCATCCTATCGCTGACACATAATTTTCGTTCATAGAGTATGTTTATCCAACCGCATGTTGGGGAGTATCCGTACGGCCCGTGCGGTGGTCTGTTGGGGAAGAAGAAGAGGTGAGGAAGAAGGAAAGAAGGGTTAGGAGACGTAGGATATTCATCCAACCGCCTGAAATGGTAGACTGACCCAAGTCAGGCGACTTGCATAACAAATATATGTTTTTACACAGCAAAAGATCCATAAAAACAACAACATAAAGAAAAACTATCACTGCTCGCGGAAAGAGACGGCCTCGTCGTCTTTGGCTGCCGGCGCGAACCAGCCGTCGCTGCCGACGTGTGTCTCCGCACCGTGGTTGTCCTCGGCCTCCAGCTACTCGTTCAAGCGGAGCGTGCGGGCGCTCTGCACGGACGAGAGCACAGCCCGGTTCAAGTCGAGGACGTCCGGTTCCGCCTGCAGGAGGGCCTCGATGGCAGCGGCATCCGCGCGCTCCGCGTCGAGTCGAGCCTCCGCCGCCCGGTTCAAGTCCAGGACGTCCGGTTCCGCCTGCAGGAGGGCGTCGATGAGAGCGGCATCCGCGCGCTCTGCGTCGAGTCGAGCCTCTGCCGCCCGGTTCAAGTCCAGGACGTCCGGTTCCGCCTGCAGGAGGGCCTCGATGGCAGCGGCATCCGCGCGCTCCGCCTCAAGTTGAGCCTCCGCCGCCCGGTTCACATCCACGACATCCGGTTCCGCCTGCAGGAGAGCCTCGATGGCAGCGGCATGCGCGCGCTCCGCGTCGAGTTGAGCCTCTGCCTCCCGGTCCTCCTTTAGTATCGCCATGTTGAACCGCTGGTCCGCCTGCACCATGGGGGACTCGGACGCCGGCACGAAGTCGACGTCCATCGTCTCATACCCATCGGGGGCCTTCTGCGCCGCGACCTCCGCCATGAACATTGGATCGGCTTCCTCCTCCTCGTAGCTTGGCTCCAGAGAACTCGGGGATTGGCCCGCCGCAAAGCGAGCTTGGGAACGGAGGTCTGTGGCGCCGACCGCCGCCGCGATTTCTGCGCGGCGCTCCGGCGTCAGCATCTTGTAGTAAGTGATCTTGCGGCGCACCATGGCTTTCCGGCGAACTAGGGGACGCTTGATGCGGGCTAGGGGATCGAAAGGTGGGGGAATGGGCTGGAGATTTGGTGTGGTTTTAGGGCAGTGGCTGGCGTAGGCCGAGCAGCGAAGGTTCTGGTGTGAATAGTGGTTCCGGTGACGACCGGTCAATCGGTTTTGACTGTACATCGCTCTTGTCGCGTTCGCGTTGCAGCCCGGCACGCTGGACCCTCCACGTCGCTCACCGAATGGAACGCGCTTCGTCTTGCGTTTTCGCTCGCTTGTGGGACCGCAGTTGAGAGCAAACCGACGTCCCTCCCCCTCCCCCGCCCGCGTCATTTATTATACCACCACTCCCTCCGTTTTATGCGGAGTAAATAAAAACAGAGGGAGTATACTACGGATGAGGATCCCCTGACGTGGCCGAACCCATTGAGTAACTGACATGCGGGGCCTAGCAAGCATGGGGTCCGCCAGTAAGTGACCGAAAGGGAGGGTAAGGCAGGGATACCTACGTCAGAGGATCCACTTCCACTATACTACTTTGACCAAATGTTAGAGTAATAATATATGACATGCAACTTACACAAATGTTAGAGTAATAATATATGACATGCAACTTACACAAAGCATACAGGGTCTAATGCGTTTTTCGAGGCTAACTTTGACCAAATGTTAGAGTAATAATATATGACATGCAACTTACACAAAGCATACGGTCAAATTCGTATGTGAAAGGAGTTTCCAATGATATAATTTTCACATTATACATCTCATGTACTATTAATCTTGTCAATAGTCAAATTGGAAACCATCTCGAGTACAAATCTAGGAGTACGTACGAATCTAACAATATTGATTGGGCGTTGTTGAATGTTGATACCTTTTTGATCAAAGTAGAGATACTTTGACTACACATAAAACTTATATGTAAACTAGAAAGGATAGGGGGAGTATATTGTACGTTCAAAAACGAAACGAACATTGAATACCCTTTATATATGATTTGCGGATGCTATGATCACCGGTTCAAAATTTTGAATCCGCCTTAGGTATCACGTGCCCCCACTCGTTCCCTCTCGATTTCATCTCGGGGTCCGGAGATCTATTGAAAGAGGACTAGGGTGGGTACATGCGAATGATACTCGGCGGAATGTTCAAATGAGGCATGCGGGAGGATGGACTCGACTGGAGGGCGACATGATCGATGGAGAAGAGGGTTGGAGAGGAATGAGAAATAAGCAAACGCCACATGATTATACTTGAACGGCTCAAATAAACAATAAGTTGTCTCGCTTGGCCTACATAGTGAAAGGCCTAATGCGCAACGCGGAGCACTGACGCTCGAATATGGCCGGGAAAACAGGGAAACCGACATGTGGGGCACACCCGTCGGGACGACGTAGCGCAGACTAGTCCAATGGAGGAGCTGGCCCACGACCTCCTCGCCACCGACAACCGTTCATGTGGGTCGTTGGGGCCAACAACGGGGCGCAGCTCCAGCACCGCCTCTGGACACGGCGACCGCGGTGAGCGACACGCTCATATCGTCGCTAGACACGGTCGGTTTCAGTGTGCCGAGGGTGGCGTTAGTGCTGTGGCACGACCAACGGTATGTTTGGTTTGTGCCCAAGGTTGCCCCATCAAAGCATTGGGTAGCCAAAATTTTGGTTGAGGTATTGGTTGCCCATGATTTGGCCGACATTGGCAAGAAAAATGAACTAGAGTTGGCTAGAGTTCATTGGCATGCCAAAGAAATGGCAACCATCCAAACAAAGACCAATCTTTGGGTCATGACCAAAATTTTGGTTGAGGTATTGGTTGCCCATGATTTGGCCGACATTGGCAAGAAAAATGAACTAGAGTTGGCTAGAGTTCATTGGCATGCCAAAAAAATGGCAACCATCCAAACAAAGACCAATCTTTGGGTCATGACCAAAATTTTGGTAAGGTGCACTTTGGCCACAATCCAAACACACCCCAACACCCGGCTCGTCGAGGATGCACGGGGCGCCGCGACGCGTCCGCGGAGTGGTGTAGCGCGGCCAACTGCATCCTCTGGACCTGAGACCATGCCGGGTCGTCTTGCTTTTTCAATGACATGCGGGGATCGCATGTGAGCAAAGGGCATCTCCAACGTTGCCACGACCGCAGCTGACTACCCTGGCACACCAAAACCCTCGTCCCTCGCGCCGTCGCGCGGTGCGTTCCCAGCCGGCGCCAGCTGCCCGCATTCATGCCGTCCGTTCGTATGTCGTCGTTAAGAGGCTCGGTGCCCGAGGAACCAACTCCGGCGACTTAATGACGCACCCGGACGCTTGGCCTCACCGGAATGCGCTACTTAAAGCGGCAACGCCCAGCTAACCTCCACACCATAGCGCATCGTCCTCCTACCTGGCACCACATCCGCCATGACCGCAAGTGCGAACGCTCTGCGGGAGAGCTTGTCTTCGGGGATGAAGCTCGAGGTCGCCGCCCTCGCTCAAGTCGCCTCTCGCGACGCAATAGCGGCGTAGCCGGACGCGGACGCGACCGCACAAGCGGTGGCCACGCTGGCGGCCGACGACGGGAGCACCGTCAGCCACGCGTCCTACTTGCCGCCGTCCAACGTCCGGCACCGCCGAGGTCGGGGACTCCTCCGAGGATGAGTAGGGCATGGGAGGCGGCAGGGCATGGTGTGCCAACTGGCCGGTCCGTATCCCGTGTTCTACTCTTCCTCGCCGGAGACCGCACCTTCACTTCACGGGTCTTGAACCCCGCCCCCGTACATAGAGATCGCAGATGGAGGACGTCGGTCGCCGCCGTAGAATAGGTTTAGGGTCGGGTTTCTTTTATTTTTCTGTCCTATAAAAGTTCGAAATGTAATGAAAATCTGCCGTGTTTGCATTAATCTCGGCCGGTGTATATGAACTTTCACAATAATATACATATTGTAGGAGTACTAGCAAGATGCCCGTGCGTTGCACGGAAGATCAAGATCTTGTGGGAGAAAAGGATGAACGAGGGAAAGCCTTATCTGCAAATGTGGAGAGGAGTGCGGGTAAATTGTCATAGTTTCCTTCCTATCCGTTAGATATAGATCGGACGGCCTATATTGCAGGATGACAGGCACACCATCATCACCAACTCTGCTTTTTATTGAACCGAGACAAATCTAACATGCGAAGTAAAATAAACACATAGGGTCTATACATACACAAATTATCTTAGGCACTCCAATAGTACGTCCACTACACATTCACGCATTTCACATCTTTCTACATCTACGGGAACCTACGAAAGGGTTAACGTAAATTGCCTCTCTCTCTCCTCCCCTGATTTTCATGGTGGTGGGCCCCTCCCTCCCCCCAATCTACAATCAACAGCTCACACGTTTCACATTACGTTAATTACGTAACTGGGATTACGTAGGTGTAGCATTACTCGTCCTAAAAAACCCAACTAAGCCAACCTCCCAGCATATCGCGCGGGAAAAGACCCGGCCGCGCCGTTTTAGTCGGGATTACCGGATTACTAGTAGTAGTATCGATGGATCGCGCGAAGCAACAAATTTTTTTTGAGGGGGCGAAGCACCTAGTTTAAAAGGAAAAAAGGCGGTACACTCACAGCACTCCTGTCGCGGTCGCATTGCACCCCACACACGTTCGGTCCTGCACACGGCTCACGCAAACGGAACGCGCTTCGGCTTGCCTCTTCACTGACACGTGGGACTGCACTTGGAGAAACCGACCATGCGCCAAACTCCCCCCGCCCACCGCGCGAAAATCCTCCCCCCCCCACACCCAAAAATTCCCCCCAAATCCGATTCAACCGCCCTTCGGCCAACTAGCCAATAATATTCCCCAAACCCCCCTCCCCCCTGTCCCCCTCCACTCCATTCGCTCCGCCAAAGCCGCCCTCCCCGCCGCGCCGATACGTCGGCGCCGCGGTTCGGCGATCCTCTCGCTCCCACAGTACGCTCTCGTAGACTGCCGTCCTCTAGCCGCGCCGCCACCTCTGGCTACGTTCTTGTGGAGGCGCACGGCGGTCAGCGCCGCCACCGCTGGCGACGTTCGTGTGGAGACGCACGGCGGTCAGCTTCTCCCACGGTACGCGCATTCTAGACTGAGGCCCCGTTCATGTCGGTGTAGCGCTGAATGTTAGCTGATAGACGCTGTTAATCTCACTGTTTGCCGAAGTAGTTTACTGTCAATATGCTCTGCTTAAGAAGCTTCCTTGCCCTGTTCTGCACTCAATCTGCTTAGCTGAGATGGCATGCCAAGGCCGATTAGTTGCTAAAATATCCTGCCATATATTTATTGTGACGTAGATTGCCATGGTCTAGTAGCCAATCTGTTAGGTGAAATAGCTCTACACCGTTTTATACTCGATCTTTGTTGCTGCGATGGCCTTCGATAGTTCGATGGCTGTGTGCTCGGCCTCATTGACTGCTGAAACAGCCTGCCATAATTTGGCACTCAAATCTGTTTGCTGAATTAGCTTTACATATATTTCGTTACTTAGATCTGCTCGTCCAAATATCTTGCCATAGCTTTAGACATCGACCTAGGTATTTTTTTCTGGACTTCATAAAAAAGCATATATGTTTTTCCTGTAATATCTAGTAGAAGAACTAATTTGTATGTCTAACAGATGGACAGGACTTGGATAACTTCTGCTCGAAGATTCTCCGCTGCATATGTCGAGGGGGTTGAAAACTTCATGAACTTTATCAGAGCTGAGTACGGTGGTCCGAAATCAGATGTGCTCTGCCCGTGTAGCAGTTGTATGAATTCAGTTACAAGACCCCAGTCAACTGTGCAAAATCATCTACACTTGTATGGGATGTCGGTCACATATACTAGGTGGGTTCATCATGGTGAAGCTGTGAACGTCAATGTTATTGACTACGTGGAAGCAGCAGATCACCATCTTGATCTGCCTGATGCTCAGGTGGAAGAGGAGGAGGAGGTGGTGGTGGCGGAGCCAGTGAGTTTGACCAACATTGAAACAATGCTACGAAATGCTCGTGCATTCCGTGAACTTTCACCTGCAGAAGAAAAACGGTGGGCCCGCATGTTGGAACAATGCAACGTTGCTGTCACCCCAGGAAATAAGCTGTCAGTATTCTCAGCTATGGTCACCTTTCTTCAAGTGAAGACATCTGAGCGGATGACCAACAAATCATTGGATGCGATGTTGGCTGCTTTCCAAAAATCTTTCACATATGCGTCTTAGCTGCCACACACCTACAGTCAAATGAAGAATTTCCTTCGTGCAGTTGGAATTGGATATGATATGATCCATGTTTGTAAGAATAATTGTGTTCTGTTCCGGAAGGATTATGCCAACTTAAGTGAATGCCCGAAATGCAAATCATCAAGATGGAAAGATGGCGATGCTGTGAAGAGGATTCCTCATAATGTTCTGAGACATTTTCCAATTACAGCAAGATCGCAGAGGTTGTTTCATGATGCTGAAACAAGAGAGGATGTACTGTGGCATTCTAGGAACCAGGAGTACAGAGATCAGAATGTAATGAGCCATCCATCTCATGGTAGTGAGTGGAAAAGCTTCAATGATAAACACAAAGAGTTTGCTGCTGACCCGAGAAACATTAGACTTGGCTTAGCTTCAGATGGATTTAACCCATTTGGCCACCAGAGCACCACATATAGCATGTGGCCAGTGCTTGTTATCCCTTACAACATGCCTCCAAATGTCTGCACCAAAGAATCAAACTACATGATGGCCTTGCTCATCCCAGGTCCAAAAAGTCCTGGAAAGGATTTTGATTTGTTCATGGAGCCTCTTGTGGAGGAACTTCAACAGCTATGGAAGGGTGTTCTCACTCGAGACCTATATAGCAGCCCACCAGCTGATTTCTTTCTGCGTGCTGTTATAATTTGGTGCATCCATGATTATCCGGCTTTGGGCACTATGTCAGGGCGAACGACACATGGTTACAATGCATGTGTTCGCTGTGACAGGAATCCGCTGTCATACGCAATACTTAGCAAGATCTGTTACATTGGACACCGCCGTTTCCTTGCCAAGGACAAGCCGCATCCTAGAAAATACCCAAGACATGTGTTCAATGCAAAGCATGAAAACCGTGATGCGCCAAAGAGGCTCACCGCCGATGAGTTGCAAGTGGAATTAGAGAAGGACAGGCATATTACACCAGGAAACCATCCTGGTAATGGTAGCGGGAAAAGGAAGCGTGACAGGGTAGAAGAGAGATTATTGTTTACCCGCAGGTCCACTTTGTGGGACTTGGAGTATTGGAAAGATTTGGATCTGCGGCATAATCTTGATGTGATGCACAACGAGAAAAATATATGAGACAGCATTATCGGCACACTTCTTAATATTGAAGGCAAGACGAAAGATACCTTAAAATCTAGGATTGATTTGACACACCTAGGTATCAGAAAGGATTTGCAGGTGCAAGATGAAGGTAAACCACGGGATATGGCACCAGCTGTGTACGTCTTGGACAAGGTAAAAAGAAAAGAATTCTGCGAGGTCCTGTCACGTGTGAGATTCCCACATGGATTTTCTTCCAACCCTGAAAGGAGAGTCAGTGCAGATGGAAACAAGGTACAAGGGTTGAAAACTCATGACTGCCACGTCCTACTTCAAAGGGTTTTACCTGTTATCCTTAGAGGATTGGGCCGCCTTGACTTATACAGAGCAGTTGTAGAGTTGGGACAATTCTTCAGGGAACTCTGCAGTAGGAATATCAGGATAGATGCTTTGGAGCGTCTTAGAGACAAGATACCAACTATCCTATGCGACCTTGAGAAGATATATCCTCCAGCCTTCTTTGATGTGATGGTGCATTTGGCTGTTCATCTACCTGATGAGGCACTACTTAGAGGTCCAGTACAGTATGGTTGGATGTACCCTATTGAAAGGCGGCTAGGCACTTTCAAGGGCTATGTTAGGAATAGAGCTAGACCCGAGGGTTCCATTGCAGAGGCCTACATTGCTGCAGAAGCATTGACATTCTGCTCAAAATACATTGAAACAGCTGATCAGCTTAGCAAAGAGGTGGGTGAAGACAATCCCGGGCTCAATGTTTTCGATTATTCTGTTCGAGTTATAGGGAAGAGTCGACAAGAGGACAAACCTAAAGATTTGGACAAAATGGTTTGGTATGTGTTGAATAACTGTCCTGAGATACTACCTTATATCAAGTAAGTGCAGCACTGCAGCTTATACATCATAATCTACTAAACTTGCAGCACATTCTTATATATTTAGATGTTTGACGCGATCACGATGTTGTGCAACATCTACAAAGAGGAGTTACTGCCACAAAATCCAAGAAACATTGACAAACTGGTTATGGCAGGATTTGCGAAATGGTTCAAGAACCATGTAAGCTTTTGAAGTGCACTGTCAGTTTTTTTTAATATATTGAGTACATAAGATGATCAGCTTGTCTATTTTCTAACCATAGGTTAAGAAGATGCGGGAGGATGGGCAGGCAGTTGATGATGCCCTTTACTCACTAGCAATGGGTCCTGATACTCGGGTAAGACATTATGAATCTTGCGTTGTTGGAGATGTGCGCTACAACACCCTTGCACGAGACGAAGGCAGGAAGACACAAAACAGTGCCATCATGAGCATGGATACGTATGACAAAGAGACAACTGAAATGTATGCTAACATAACAGACATTGTTCAGTTGCAGTATATCTCCAGTTTCGAGGATCGTCGGTGTGTGGTTCTGTTGTGCTGTCGTTGGTATAACCTGTTTTCCAGGATCGCAAAACCCAGAGCTGATGATTATTTCAAATCCATCAATGTCAAGGCGGCGTACCAGACCAACGAGCCTTTTATTTTGGCAAATCAAGCAACACAGATATTTTTCTTGGAAGACACATTTGCACGTAGCGATGACTAGAGAGTATTGCAAAGGTTTGAGCAGAGGAATTCGTTTAATGAAGTTGCACAACAAGATGATGCTTAAATTGCTCCTGATGTACAAGATAACACAGATGTTCCTAATATCTTTGAGAACCATCACGTCAATGACGCCAGCGAAAAGATTGTCTGTCGTGCTGTGGACATACAAGAGTTGATCAAGAAGAAGCCAACGTTGAGGACGAAGAAGAAGATGACACCATGGGAATTACGATTCAGACTGATACACATGGCGAAGATGTTGACGCTGCTGCTGCGGATGATGATTACATTGCTTTTGTCGTATTTGCCTGCGAGAAGACGTTTTTTTATCTACTATGTGAAATTGTGTTTGCTATGACAATTGACACCTGATGAACATGTTGTTTAGTATTTTGCTGTGAGAACATCACTTGTTATGTATGCTGATTTGTGTTTGGTGATTGTACGACAACTAAAACATGATGACATTGCTGTTTAGTTGTACTCATATTTGGCTGCGAAACTTGAATTTGATGACATAGTTTGCTGTTGGACTGCAATTTGCTCGACGTCTTCGAATGAGAACAAAGTTGACCCGACAGGGCCTCTGCTATTTATTTATTTATATGAGGAAAAGGGGATACCCCCTGATTTCCGTTAATAGAAATCATTAGATGTTCACAACACTACGGCCAGCCTGCTACACAGGTTTCATTCATTACTAGTTTCAACAAAGTGCTCATGTCGTAGCCACTGAATACATCACGAGTGCTACATACACTGCAAATAAAGAGATAATCATCCTACAAAGCACATCGATTTTGCCCATTATCTTCACAAGCTCTTTCATCTCCTCATTGCTGTCAAGGCCGTTCAGCAGCTGTTGCTTGGCCATGATCAGAGGAACTGCATCTTTAACCTTCTGCTCTGCATCTTCCTCTTCTGCCGTTCCTTCAGTTACTTGTCCAACACCCCAACCTGCTGGTATTGGGATTCCTCGGCTAACCAAATAATCAGCGTAGTTGCACTCCCCCACATCAGCAACTTCCCAGAAATACAAATCACACGAATCTTCCCTTTTCTGCACGAATCAAATTGGAAGATCATCAACCAAACTATTAAAAAAATCAGCAACTGAAAGCCGCAGAACAACACTTAAACATATTATTACCCCATGATTCGGGCATTTGTAGAAGACTCGGCCAGGGTTGCGGATTGTGGTTGAGACGCGATGGATGACTCTGCGTGATTTGCAGCAGTGGCACCACACCAACGGCAGCGGGTTGCGATGAGCAATCAGCTGCGGTGCGCGTGCCGGCGGGGGTGTGATGAGACCCACAGGCAATGGTACGGGTGGCGACTTGGCGCATATCTGGTTGTTGCCTGCTGAAGAGCAGGTGGACGAGCAGCCAGCGGACATGGTTGCTGCGGCCAGAGCTTCTGATGCTAGGCAGAGTAAGTAGAGAAGAGGAGAAGCGAACGTTGGATATGTCAGTTTCATTACTTGCAGAGTAGCATAGCACCATATATAGTCATAGTCTAGGTTTGGATTCAAACCAGCTACAGGAGCACGTCTTTCTTTTTTCTAAAACTCGGCAACGTCTCTTTATTGATACACTAGCTTGTTCTGTACGCCTTCCCAAGTCTTTGATTTTCTTTACCTTTTTTTGCGAGGAAGGAAGGAGGAAAAAATTGAGAGTTCCTGGGACTCGAACCCAAGACCTCTCAGTTGAAAACCAAGGGTGCTAGTCACTTATGTGACGAACGTTCCCTGTGAGGAGGACGGCAGACGAACACATTTTCCTCGCAGTTTTCTTCCTATATATAAAAAAGTATGCTACTTGGTGTCCGCTTAGTCAACAAACGATTGTGCCAACCTTGACCGTTCGATTGACATTCAACGTCTGCCGCGTTTCTTCAGTCTCTTCTTCCTCGAGCCCCAAAGCCAAACCAGCGCCGGCGGGACCGCCTGCTCCCGCCTCCCACGGCTGGTTGTGATCTTCCCCGGCTCCTGTTCGTTCCCGTCCAAGGCCTCACCATTGTCCTCCGCCTAGGTTCGCTCGCCGCGGCGCCGCCCTCCGGTGTTGTCAACATGGTCAACAACCGAGAGGAATAAGGAGATGACTGTACATGGTGAGGATGACAGTAGGGACCCAGCAGCGCGCGCAGTAATTTTGTTTTTTCGAGACGGAGAAGGGTATCAACTGGGTTGTGCGGGACCCGTGGCCCGTCTAGCCCAGGCTTTTATTTCATATGTTTAGCACATGACCAGCCCAGTTTGTTTTTTCCTTTCTGAAAATGGCTAGCCAGCTATTTTGTTTTTTGCAGAATAACCAACGTAGGCCTACTTGCTTTTCTACGCCCTGCTAGGTCAGAAATCTTTCAAGACGAGGAGGGATGCATTTTGCCCAGAAAATGGGCTATAAGTAATAAGAAATGGGCTATAAGTAATAATAAATGGGATGTAAAATGAAAAAATACAGCAAACAGGCAATTAGTTCCAAAATACTGTTTTCTTTCGGATTTTGATATTTTAAATTTCATTGTTTTTGTGCGGGTGAAATTTCATTGAATTTAAATTAAGGTATATTTAGATTTAAAATTAATTTGAATCTGGCTAGAAATTTCGGGTTGTATGCTGTTTGGGACAGATTTGGAGGCTGACTTGTGGGTCTACTAGGTTGACGTGTACTTTGGCTTTGTCAACTTAGTCCACAAACGATTCTAGCAGCAGCGACCGTTGGATGTTAATCCAACGGCCGTGCTGCTTCTTCAATATCTGATCTTCTTGTTCCAGCCGCCCAAACCTGCTCCGGTGGGACTGCCTGCTCCCGCCTCTCGTGGCCGGTTGTGCTGCCGCACGGGCCGCACCGCCCCACCCTACTTCATTGCTGGCCAGGCCATTCCTCTACTCACCCATACCTCCTGTTATTTTCCGGCGACGGCAGCCGGACCAGTAAACCATCGTACTCCCCACCGCGTGGGCAACCATTGCCGAGTCTTCCCCATCTCCGCGTCGTTCCCTTCCTAGGCCTCGCCGTCGTCCACCGCCATGGTGCTCTCGGCGCGGCCTGGTCAACGTGGTCAATGAACGACATCCATCGGCCGTGGACTGTACGCGCAAAATAATGATTCCTCCACCTGACAGCTGGGACCCACCGGAAGGGCCTCTGTATTTCGCGAAAAAAACGTTCCCCCGCTGACATGTCGGACCCACCAGCTATATCTTCACACGCAAGGAAGTGCCTCCTTATAACGCACAAAAAAAAGAATACCCCCTGCTAGCTGGGACCCACCATAGTGGGAGGATGACTTGTGGGCCAACTAAGTTGACGGGGACGGAGGGCTTTGTCAACTTAGTCAATATGAACGATTCTAGCTCCAATGACCGTACGATGTCCATCCAACGGCCGTAGTGCTTCTTCAACCTCTGGTCTTCTTGCTCCAGCCGCCCAAAGCAGCGCCGGTCGTGCCGCATGCTCCTACCTCCCGTGGCCGGCTGTGCTGCCGTGGAGGCCTCACCGCCCCCTACTATTCCCACCGCTGGCCAGGCCCTGCGGCGACGGCAGCCTCACACCTCAGCCGAACCAGTGAACCCTCGTACTCCTCTCCGCGCGGGCTTCCACTGCCGCGTCTTCCTCGGCTCCGCATCGTCCCCTTCCTAGGCCTCGCCGTCGTCCACCGCCGTGGTGCTCTCGGCGCGGCCTGGTCAACGTGGTCAAGGAACGACTTCCATCGGACGTGGACTGTACGTGGAGAGGCTGACGGCTGGGTCCACGGCCGCAGCAAGGAAGTGCCTCCTTATTACGCGGAAAATAATGATTCCTCCACCTGACAGCTGGGACCCACCGGACGGGCCACTATATTTCATGGAAAAAATGTTTCCCCATGACTGCTGGGACCCACCAGCTTCATCTTCGCACACAAGGAAGTGCGTCTGGGCAAAAAAAATGATTCGCCCCCCTGACTGCTGGGACCCACCAGCTACACCTTCGCACGCAAGGAAGTGCGTCCGGGCAAAAAAACCATTCGCCCCCCTGACTGCGGGGACCCACCGGCTACATCTTCGCACGCATGGAAGTGCGTCCGGGCAAAAAAACGATTCGCCCCCCCTGACTGTTGGGACCCACCAGCTACATCTTCGCAGGCAAGGAAGTGACTGACAGTCGGGACCCACCTGGTCGAAGCGTACGTAGCGTTGTCATTCTGGTCGCGAACGTGGTACGTACATATTGGTCGATGTAGAGGCACGCACGTGTCGTAGTAGAGGTGCGCACGTGTCGTAGTAGAGGCGCGCACGTAGCATGTACACGTACGTACAGCGGTCAGGGTGCAAGAAAGAAAATACGGCCACGTATGTGTACATACGGGCGGGGTCTCGAATGCCTACTCACGCATACGTAGAGCCAGGGCTCGTGTACATGGCTGGGTCGGAACGGAGAAACACCGTCGTCGTCGTGCTCATGGGGAGGCAACGGAATGCGTCGTGTTCATGGGGAGGCAACGGAATGCGTCGTGTTCATGGGGAGGCAACGGAATGCGTCGTGTTCATCGGGAGGCAACGAAACGCGTGGGAGCCAACCGGCTGGGTTGGAACGGTATGCGTGGTTGTGTTCATCGGGAGGGCTTGGACAGAACAGGCGATGGAAACGAGGCCTGGCGTACCGCAAAATGGAGGAAACGGACCTCCTACATTCGGAACGGGGTCCTGTTGATCGGGAGGGGTGTGGCATACCGCAAAACGGAGGAAACGGGCCTCCTATGGTCGAAACGGGGTCCTGTTGATCGGGAGGGGTGTGGCGTACCGCAAAACGGACGAAACAGACCTCCTACGATCGAACGGGTGTCCTGTTAATCGGGAGGGGTGTGGCGTACCGCAAAACGGACGAAACGGACGTCCTACGGTCAAAACGGGGGTCCTGTTGATAGGGAGGGGTGTGGCGTACCGCAAAACGGACGAAACGGACCTCCTACGGTCGAAACGGGGGTCCTGTTCATCGGGAGGGGTGTGGCGTACCGCAAAACGGGACTCCATGGGATACTGTTCATCTCCACCGTCGACCTCCTCCAGCCTCCACGGGCTACCGTCGACCTCCTCCAGCCTCCACGGGCTCCTGTTCATCCAGCCTCCACCGCGCGCTACTCCACCGGCTACTGTTCAACCACCCCTCTACGGGCACCCCTCCACCGTCTACTGTTCATCCAGCCCTCCACACCACGGGGTCCAGTTCAACCACCCCTCCACGGGCACCCCTCCACCGTCTACTGTTCATCCAGCCCTCCATACCACGGGGTCCTGTTCATCCAGAGGCAACGCCACCGCTCACTGTTCATCCAACCCCCCCCCCCCCCCCGCAACGCTCACTGTTCATCCAATCGATTGGCTTCAGTTAGCAGCAGTAGCGAAGGGATCGCTCGATCGGGTTCAGTTAACAGCCATCGATCGATCGCTCGGGTTCAGTAACGCGTAGTCTGCAGTGCAATCGCTCGGGTTCAGTTAGAGCCCAACGCCTCGCTCGGGTTCAGTTAGAGCCAACGCCTCGCACCCACGCGCGTACGTGTACGAGAGAAACGCGCATCGCTCGGCCCCCGACCTCCCACCGTAATCGGGAACTCCCCGAATTTTCCTCCCCCTCGCTTCTACCATGGTTTTTTTTCGTCATGGACGGCCCAAAGAATGTCATGCAGCTGCATCTCCGGCCCATCCAGGACGAAAAGCCCATTTTGTGTCATGATTTTTTGTCATAGAAGTAGGAGCCCACCACATCTATGATGATACCGGGTTTTTGTCACAATTATCGTCATAGAAGACTCATATGTATGACAGAAAAAAAATTGTTCGGCTCAAAATGTCACGGATGTGTCTTTTTTTTGTGTGTCTGTCGTGCAACACCTCAAGTGTGAACCTCGAGGGTGGTCCCTCTTACGTTCACCTTGATGATTACATCGAGTGGAATCCACCGGGGGTGATTCCTCGGGTTTCCCCCTTGATGTCTGGACACACGGTTACCTTGACTTTACTTGAGACCCTTGGGAAAGTCGGGCGGGCCCGGAGAGCACCCGCAAGATGGTTACGAGGCACGACCGTGAAGTCAGGCAGCCCTCGAGTGGGCTGGGCTTGCCCTTGCCGTATTTCCTCGAGAAAGGGCGACGGGGTCACATTATCGTGAGTCTCTGCTCGTCTCCGCAAGCTAATAATACACTATGGTTTGGGTATTTGTTCTGAGTTGGCATTTGGCCTTTATGCACTAACCACCACGCGAGAATAGTTATGGGCCTCGACGTCCCAGTATCAGCTGAAGCTTTGTCAGACGTCCAGTTCAGCATTGCGGCACGGCTGGGGCGGCGCCATCCGGGCAGCCTGGATCCGCCCTGCGCGCAACGATCCGGAGTGCAACGGGCGATGGGCCCAGACCCTGGAGTGCTTAGGATGTAGATCGGCGGGGGCCTCTCTGCTGAGCCTAGGTAGGGCTACGACGTGTTGATCTTCCGAGGCCGGGCATTGACCCCAGAAAGGTGTGTCCGGCCAGAGTGATCGAGCGTGTTGGAAAACGTGGTGCACCCCTGCAGGGAAGATACATATTCGAATACCGTGTCCACGGTAATGGACGTTCAGACTTATATCTTGATCTAATACAACTAGAAATGGATACTTAAGTTATGTGGCTCCAGGATTGCTTTCTCGCAGGGAGTCGAGGAAGGATCTCTGGGCATTATTGCTACAACATGCTTGATAATTAAACTACTATTCTTTACTCTTCTACATGCTGCAAGATGCTTGGAGCGGCTTGAAGATGCTAGTCTTCGATAGCCTAGGCCTTCCCCTCTATTCTGGCATTCTGCAGTTCTGTCCACAGATACAACCCTTTCATTTGATACCAATGCATACTTAGTATATGTCTGATGCTTGCGAGTACTTTGGATGAGTACTCACGGTTGCTTTGCTACCTTTTTCCCCCTTCCTTCTTCTTTCCGGTTGATGCAACCAGATGGCGGATCCCTGGAGTCAGATGCCACTGCCGACGGATGCTACTACGTGGAGACCGTCGATGACCAGGAGTAGTTAGGAGGTCCTAGGTAGGAGGCCTTGCCTCTTCGATCGTTGTTGCTTTTGTGTTTGCCTTCTTAAGGCATCCTTGTCTAACTTATGTCTGTACTCAGATATTGTTGCTTCCGCTGACTCTTGTGTATCGAGCTTGTATTCGAGCCTCGAGGCCCCTGGCTTGTAATATGAAGCTTGTATTATTTCAATTTGTGTCTAGAGTTGTCTTATGATATCTTCCCGTGAGTCCCTGATCTTAATCGTACACATTTGCGTGTATGATTAGTGTACGGTCGAATCGGGGGCGTCACGATCGGTTAAGCGGGTTTTCTAAAAAAATGGATGGCACGAATCGATCATGTAAATCCATCGCTCACGATGGGACTCCCGTCCGCGCCGCACACGTACTCCCCAGCCTTTGCCTACAATATGCAACAACCCCATTGCTCCTTTTCCGGGCGACATCGAAGTGGGCCACGGTGGTCAGACGTACTCGGCCTTTGCCTACGGTACACAGCAACCCCGCTGCGCCTTTTTCACGCGTCATCGAACTGGGCCACGCTGGTCCAAAACGCAAAAATTGCTACTGTGGAGGGTTGAACTCTTACTGCCTCCCTTCAGTTCACGAGGATTCAACCAATTCAACTAGCTTTTGATTGTATTCGCAAAAAAAAAACCTAGCTTTTGATTGTGATAGAAGACCTGATTCACTTATTAATCAATAGTCCAACCTCGTTGCCATTAGTATTTGGCCGTCGTCCCACGGAGGACGTGTATGTGGCGTGTGTGCAGCTCGGCGTGGCCTCCGGTCTTCAATAACAATCATGTCGAGCAATCGGTACCCTTCACCAACACGTTCCAGTCATAGGGGCGACCTCACAAATGCCCACCTTACTCTGACCAGCTCAAGCCCGTCATCAACGCACGAGGATTCGATCGGCATCAAAATCAAAATCTGAAAGTCCCTGATGTGTCCGATATAAATTGTTTTTCAGATTTTTGTGGAAATAGATTTTTTTTGTTGCGACGCATGGGTTATATCTAAGAACAGACATGTACATGTATGTACATAATAGGCAAAATAAGAATCGCACCCATGAATTCCAAAATTGAATGAGTACATGCATCAACACAGTTTATTCTTAACGAGTCATACAGAAATTAAGAGCTTTAGACAATTTATATATTACTACTACAATAAACACAACAACCGAAGAACCGCGCTATGTAGTTCCTTCCACTTACAGTACGGACGTGCGACCGTATGCAGAGTCCATTCTATCACGTGCCGACGGTGCACCCTGTCGGCTGCGTGAATTTCAGTGACGCGACGGCGCCCCCGGTGCCGTTGGGGCCACCCCCGAGCGGCATGCCGCCGGGGCCGGCGGCGAGCATGGCGGGGCAGCTGACGAAGAGGTGGTAGCTGCCGGAGATCCAGCTCCCGACCTTCCACTTGACGCGGCCGTCGATCTTGACCTGCAGCGACACGTACCCGGAGGCGATGTCCTGCTTCATGGCCTCGGCAACGTATCCGGCCACGGGCACGGACTCCCCGGACAGCACGGGGGACCAAATTGTGACGTCCCGGTGGCCCTGGTACATGGGCGGCAGGGAGATCGGCACGGTGACGGGCTCGTCGCGGTAGGTGACGAAGACGTCGAGGCGCCTGTAGAAGATGCCGACGCGGTCATTGGGGTTGCGGGAGGCGAGCGTGACCTGCGCGGTGGCAGAGAGGGAGGGGTCCCCGAGGTTGATGGAGTGGAGCTGCAGGTCCTGCAAGTAGAAGGAAGGCTTGGTGGGGCGGAGCGCAAGGTAGACGACGAGCGAGATGAATGCGACGACGACGACCAGCGCTAGGAGGCATGCCGCGAAGCCACCGCAGCAGCGCCGGAGGTGGTGCTCGTTCCTGTGGTGCTTCTCCTTGTTCATGGCTCTGCTCTCTGTACTGTGCTCTGTGTGACTGGTGGGTGTGCGTGCAGTGGCGCGCTAGCTACTCTCTTCAGTGGGTGTTAATGGCTTTAAAAGTAGGAAGATGGGGGTGGAGGCCAGAGAGCAACGTCTCAACCGAAGAATTTTCCTATAAAAAAAACGTCTCAACCGAAGAAGATTCTTCTGCCAATTCGATTGGCGAGTAACTTGGGCGGTTGGTCCTGCATGCGCGTGCGCTTTGAGATTCTTCCTTTATTCTGCTGTTTGAGGCAGCTTGGTGATCATGAAGTGAGTCCCAATCGATCAGGCACTCGTTAAAAACAAAAATTAACAATGCAGTTGCGTTTGACAAGGCCATGTGTACCACCGTTCTATAGCCTTATCGGGCTATGTTCACATCAATCTTTATTTACGGAGGCGTAAGGAAGCAGTGAGCGCAACTCATATAGTACTAGACTAATGGTGGCAGATCTCACCGATTCCCGCCAAATATTTTAGCTGAGATGGAGAGATTGTCATTGTCAAAACAAAAATACAGTACGTAGTAAAATCACGTGCTCTAGAATGACACAGTTATTAACAGAAAAAGGCTAAGTTATGGGCCGCTGCTGCTCGGTTGTTGTTGTCTATCGGCGCCGATGGGCGTGAATGTAGGACAACCAGGGCGTGCGGCGCATCATATGGAATCATGCATAGCTGCAATCAAGTGCGCGTTTGTGGACAGGGTGCCCTACACGCACTGCCGCTCCCCAACTCCCGAGTCGATGTCCCCTCTCCTCTCTCCAGCGCGATTTGCTTCATATTTAACCTGAGCGTTTCCATGCACAAGTCACCGACTACCACTGAGTACGCAAATATATGGATTTAGGTGAAACTTTTTGCATATACGGATATTTCGCGGACCTTTCTAGCTAAGGGTAGGCAGCATCCGTAGCTGATGGATATGCATATACCACCTACCATTGAGCCCTTTTCCTTCTTTAGCTTCGCTTGGCACATGCTCACAGCCGCCGGGATCGAATCCCAGGCTGTGTTTGTAATCAGGTTCTGAATTATTTCTGACCCCATTGTAAAGGTTTTTATTTTTTGTCAAGAGCAGCCAAAGCCAGATGGTAGTTTGTTGCGTTTCTATTTTTTAGTTTTTGTTGTAACCACGTTTGGTCTCATGAAGGCTTGGTGGGGCGGAGCGCCAGGTAGACGACCAGCCATGCAGCGAAGCCGACGCAGCAGCGCCGGAGGTGGTGCTCGTCCTCGTGCTTGTGCAGTTGTGCTTATGGCTCTGCTCTCTTTTCTCTTCTTTTTTTGCGGGTCGTGCTCTGCGCTCTGCTCTCTGTTCTTCAGTGAGTGAGCGAGCCGCGCTTTCCAATAGAGTACGTACGTATTAATGGCTTTAGAAATCACTGGAGATGATAGCTAAGGAGTACAGTACTGCACTGCATGTGTAAAAATGTTTTCGGTTTGATCTTCGTATGGGGTGGACGGCAGGGAAAGCAACGTCTCAACCGATTTTCTGGTAATTCGATCGGCAAAGTACTTCTTTGGGAACAACACCGTCTGGCTACGCGCTGACGGGTGATCATGTCAAGCCTTCCTGATTGATCATGCACATGAGTGTCAAGAGTCTTCAAACAATCTGTGTCTCCGAGTGTGCAACGTCTACGATCCGTCCTCTTTACTAGGTCTCCTTCTTAATGTTGACGAAGTGAAGGAAAGAACACCCTGGATGACCTTTATAAATTGCGCGCCCTAGGTCAGGAAATTGATCCCCTATTTTCGATAATTCCCTATTCGGTTTTAATCTTAGTATCATTCCAATCTTAGTGCACACTCATCCGATGCTGTCTGTTGGCGATAGGCGCGATCAAGGAGACGCTGGATATGAATGTCGAATATATTTCTGGTGCTTGAGCCAGAGTAGGGAACTGATGGGGGAGGGGCACTGCTAGACTCATCGCCCGCTACATCAACCATAGGAATCCGAATATCGATGACATAACGTATCACTTCAATTTTGCTAGGAAACTTAGTAGAGGGCAGGATTTTTAACCAATCCAAACAACCGGTTTATCATCACGCTACACCCCAGCGGCGACTTCAACTTTTTTGCATGCTAGGGACCATGGATCTACCGAGGCAATGAACTCTCATTGCTCGGTATAGTAGTGATGCTCGGTGATGAGGATATGACACCTGGAGAAAGGGCATGTAGTCCCTAAGTGTCGTTTTGGTAATTAATGACCATCTCTATGGTCTAATGCTTTCACTGTGATATATTCGAAAGAATACAACATAGATGGTGCCTTGAGGCTGATTGAAATAAAGATGAAGATTTTCTCTAAGCTTTGGTATTGAATGACAATTCCTATGAAGCATCAAGGGCATTGTATGTTATATGAAGAAATGTTCCACGGTGATGTATGAAGCTTGTTGGATTTATTTGGGAAGAGTTCCATCAAAAGCGTCTCAAAGAATTCCTCATGGTATTCACTCTGGACACCCCGTGCACATGGGCTTCCTGTTCCCCATGCACATGGGGTCGAGTGTTACAATCTCTAGATACCTCGTGCGCACAGAGTCTCTCCCCTTGCACACGGTGCCTAGGGTTTGACTCTCGGGGTCTCTTGCCTGCTGAGGATACTAGTTTGTTTTTGGATGTATCTAATGAAGCCATCAAGATTGATTTCAGTGTCTGCACAAATATGTTCGAGGTGGATTTCACTGGAGGATCTCAAAGGTTGCACATTTGGGCTTATAAGAATCAAGGTCTTGAGAGTATAATTAAAGAGAAGAGTTCAAGCGATGGTATGATCAAAAGAAGATCATGATGAGCTCATGTGTTGAGTTTTGATTGATCATGTTTTGAAGCAAGAAAATAGAGTGAAGAATTCATTGTGCCTCTCAAGACTTTGTGATGGGCATTTAAAAGAGCAAGTGATGACCAATATGATGTTCATGGCGAATCTTGATATGGTCATGAAAGAGTCGGTGGTGATCTAGTCTTGAACCAATGATGTAAAACGAAGAGTTCATTATGGATTTGAAGAAACCAATATGGACCATGAAGTACAGATGTTGGTTGAGCAAGATGTAGCTCGAAGATTCTATCTAGGTGATCAACACACAGGCACAAACAATGTACCGCATGGGATCATGTGATCTAGCTAGTGGTATGGTACGTGATTGTGAATTGTGTTTTGTGCACTAACCCGTGCTATGTGTTTGCTATGTCTTTGCCGGTTAGGTATTTCTCATAGTCTTGCATCAAAAGAAAAGATTTTGAGTGGCCTATGTGAGGATGATATCACGTGGTGATGGTCATCGAGTTTGAGAAGTCCCAAGTGTAAGATGAGAAGCCGGAGGTTACATTCTTTGAAGCTTGTGGTCCACATTGTGCTTTTGTACATGTGAGGATGGTCTTAAGTGTAGGCTTCCCTCGTTGCAATATGGGGAAGCAATTCGTATATCTTCACCAAGTGTTCGTGGTCAAGAAAAGGTGTCCAACTTAAGGCAAGCATTAAAGTCATCATCAAGCTGAAGTGGAATACGCAAGGAAAACGTATAACTTAGCTAGGTTCTCCTAGTTTTACCGGTCTCATGGTGCTTCATGGGAAATGAGATTATAGGTTTGATAGTCGTACTATCAAGAGGGACTTTCGGGTGAGTAGCTTGAGAACATTGCAAGTAGAGATCTCAAACCTTTGCATATTTTGCATCATTATTTATTGTTGATCTTGGGTGGTTCTCTATGTGAGGACCTTGAGCTTGTCCATAGCTTTAAAACAAACCCAAGATCATCGAAACTGGAGTTTGTATGCCACAGTTATGCATGTTTAAGTTTCCTCCTTTGGGCTATTTCTGGGTACCCCGTGGGCACGGGGTTTTGAGGCTGTCGTCACGTGGATTTTATTTTCCGCTTGTGTACAATAAATTAATTATCACGTCATGGGGGAGTAATATGCCTTGTGCATATAACGAGCCTAGAAGATGTGAATAATTAAGAGAGGTTCTCTTGTGCGGTTTTCCAAATGTTTATATCTAATATGTTTTTGGAAATTGCTTGATTCAAGTTCTTCCAATTATTGCTTTGCTTAATTTGACAATTGGAATTTTCAAGAATCTTCTATCCAAGCATTGTGCTTTATTCCCAACTCTCATCATATGCTTTGGATTGTGATTTTGATCTTGTGCATCTTCGGAATCTACCACCGAGTGTTAACTCCAAATACCATTTGTATTCTCTTATAATTGGTATTTCTTCTTCTGGTAGAACTTTATGATCATCTTCTTCTTGGGTTGTGCTTCAACTTGTCTTATCGCATTGCTTGTGCCATCTATTATCGACTTGAGTGAGATACACCTATGAACATGTGTGCCATGTATATCTTATGCTCGTCGTTTTTTTGCTTAGTTCATATGGTGTTCTTCGTGTGCGGTCTTGTGTGGATTCCTCACTTTGATGTAATTTGGACAACTTGAATGATTTATCATATTATTGGATTATTCATATGTGTTTTCTTGTCCAAATTTATCTCCTTGGATCTTGATAGGCTTGTGCATGCATATTTATTTCTATTTATCCTCATGCCATGCTTGTTCTACTTGATCAGTTACATAGGTGGAGCTCCATAAAATCCTTAATGGCTAAGACGTCCATGAAATTCAAGTTCATATGCATATGCACATATTTAATGTGGAGTTTTCCCTACATATTGTAGTTGTGCTAACAACTTTGGAGCCAATAAGTTTGGGGACCAAATTGTATCTAGATATATTTTACGCACTTTGGAGAAAGCATTGGGTGCTTGGCTTATTCATGAGGAATGTGGATTTTGATGAGGATAACGGCTCCCAACCGGAGCAAATTGCTTCAAGTGTTGAAGGTGATGAGGCTCCTTCCCAAGCTATAAGGATGATGGGGATTGTTCATATTCTTCCACAACAAACATCCAAAGTTCCTGTAGGGAAAGAAGGAGTAAGTGACTCTCTTGTGGAATCCCCGTAAAGGAAGTCATCACCCGAACTCAAGAGCAAGATGCTTTGGGGATCAGGTACCTATACAAGAACAAGATCCACTGCCTCAAACCAATGATTTCTTGATAACAAGTACTTACTTCATGCATTTTTAGAATATAGAGTCAACATTGTGTATGTTGCATCATGGCATGAATAGTACTTATTGTGTGTTTGTGTTTCTTGCAAGACCTTAAACCTCCTTATTGCATCTATAAGCCATTTTAGAAGGATCATATCATGGGGACATACAAAACCATGCTCATGGTTCATTTATCCCAAATATGTTAAGCAATTTTTGCACATTAATTCCTCAAAGTGATCTTATGAGTAATATTGATTAAAAATGTAAAAACACTCAATTTGCTTGTGGGCTCTCATGCTTAGTAATTAATTTTTATGCAAATGAGGTCAATTTGCGCCATGTGTCTTGTGCCATGTGACAAAGCTCTTATGCTAAGATCAAGTTTGTATAATAATGGATTCATTCATGAATATCATGTCCTTATTTTTTGTATCTCTCTCTCTGTGTGTGTGTGTGTGTGTGTGTGTGTGTGCAAGTTTCCTTGTTGATGCTCATCTTGATGATTATTGGCCACATAGGAAACTTATACACATGATAAAGTGCATATCCCTCTTTGATATCTTTTTGTTAACTATCGTTCCTTGGGATTGTCTCTTTTTGATTCTTTGATGGACCCGGTAAGAGGATGAGAAGTGAGTGCTTCTATGTATTTCTTACATCCTTGCACTCATGAGTTTTGGATATATTTTGGACCCATGATTATCATGATGATCTTATTGGATACTTCCTTTCTATCTTTTCCAAAATAAGTTCTTTGGATTTTTTATTCTTATGTTTTATCTTCTTGTTGCATTTCATGGATCCCCAATGTAGTTTGAGATCCTCCATTTCTTCATAAAGAGGTATGTGCATTTGATTTCACTCAAATATGAGAAATGCACAAATTATGGAGCAACTCATACTATATTGGCCGCCTAGATTTCTTCCATTTTGGCATTTGATGTTGATGGGGGAGAAGGTTAGGTTCTTGTCATTAATGCATATCTACATTTGTTGTGTATTATTGTTGCATGGATGTGTACATAGAGAAAACTCCGCCAAGTTTATGTCATCCAATATATGCAATGAAATTCAAGTTCATTCACTCGTGGATATGTTGTGGGGGAGTTTCCCCTATATAGTGTAGTTCTACTAGCATCAAATTCTTTTGTAGCATTTTGATGCTAGTACAACCAGTTTTGGTAACATCAACTACCTTTGTGATATTTGAGGCTATCAAAACCACCTCAAGTATAAAATTTATTCTCACATAAATTGCATACTTGTTTCAAAATGCATTATATAAACCCTCTTCTTGACATTGTCATCAATTATCAAAATGGGGGAGACTGAAAGGGCATGTAGCCCCTAAGTGTGGTTTTGGTAATTAATGACCATCTCTATGGTCTAATGATTTCATTAAGATATATCTAAAAGATTACTACATGGGTGGTGCCTTAAGGATGATTTCCATAAAGATGAAGATTTTATCTAAGCACTGGTGATGGTGTCCTGGATAAGGGGGTACTAACCAAGTCAGCCCATTCTCCTCGGGGTGGACCGACAAGCCCTCATTCGTGGTCAAGGTGGACTCCGAAGGCCGTACGCAGGAGGCGTGATCAAGACTGTCTCTCCCGAAGACTTGACGTGTACTCCAAGATATCTGCCGCCACCTAGCTTCTAGTTGCCGGCCTTGTAACCCTAGATACCCTCCCTAGCGTGTATATAAGCCATAGGGTTTAGCCTGTAGAGGGGACATCAACACAAAATCATTCGCTTAGCCCTAAAGTTAGATCACACATTACGATCTCGAGGTAGATCAACTCTATACTCAATACATCTTCATCAATATAAACAAGAGCAGGACGTAGGGTTTTATCTCCATCAACAGGGCCTGAACCTGGGTAAACATCGTTGAAAGCACCAGTGCTCCGTAGGTGATTTTGGCAATTAATGTCAACATATCTCTTGTTGGACTAATAGTTTCATCTAGTGTATTTCAAACAAGTTCAACAATGGCGTCGAAAGGACAAGAGGATGTGGAACCCCTTCAAGGTGCTAAGGACAAAGATTGGGAAAAGCTCAAGACTCTTCATCTTTAGTTTAGTGATCCAAGATCACATTGAGTCCATAGGAAAGCCAATACTATTAAAAGGGGATGAGGTATTGCTTAATGGCTTGCTTGCTCAAATGCTTAGTGATATTGCTCCAAAACCCTCATCCACTTTCTCCATCCAAATATGTCAAAATCCTAAACTCCAACTCGGCCCCACCGATTCTTTCTATCCGGCGCCACCGAGTTCATATGACATAGCCATTGCCAGAAACCCTAACAGTTCGGTCTCACTGATACGAATGTTTTTCACACCGAGATGGCCTTGCCAATTCTCTGGTACTTGTTGCAAGTATTCCGGTCTCACCGAGATGGCTTGACCAACTCTCTGTTTCCTTATTGCTTCACTTTGGTCTCACCGAGTTGATGCAATCGGTGCCATCGAGACGAGGTTTGCCCTAAGCCCTAGCACATCGGTCCCACCGAGTTGTTCCAGTCGGTCCCACCAAGATTCCTAACATTCACATTTTTGAACATATCGGTCTCACGGAGTTTAACTATTCGGTCCCACCAAGATGAGTCAAATGTGTGCAGCGGTTGGATTTTGTGTCGAGGCTATATATACCACTCCACCCCCTTCTCCATTTGTGAGAGAGCCATCAGAATGTGCCTACACTTCCACCATACATTTTCTAAGAGAGACCCATGATACGTCCATTTTGCATCATGTTTTCCTACTGTTATTTATGATGTTTTTATGCATAATAATGCTTTTGGAGTGATTCTAATGCCTTTTCTCTCATAATATGCAAGGTGTTGGGGAACGTAGTATTTAAAAAATTTCCTACAATCACGCAAGATCTATCTAGGAGAAGCATAGCAACGAGTGGGTAGAGTGTGTCCACGTACCCTCGTAGACCGAAAGCGGAAGCGTTTAGTAACGCGGTTGATTTAGTCGAACGTCTTCGCGATCCAACCGATCCAAGTACCGAACGCACGGCACCTCCGCGATCTGCACACGTTCAGCTCAGTGACGTCCCTCGAACTCTTGATCCAGCAAAGTGTCGAGGGAGAGTTCCGTTAGCACGACGGTGTGGTGATGGTGATGGTGAAGTGATCCGCGCAGGGCTTCGCCTAAGCACTACGTGAATATTACCAGAGGTGTAAACTGTGGAGGGGGGCGCCGCACACGGCTAACAGTTATTGGTGTGTCTTCTAAGTGCCCCCTCCCCACGTATATATAGGTGGGAGGGGGAGGGGAGCAGCAAGGGCGCACCCAAGTAGGAGGAATCCTACATGGGGCCTTGTCCAATTCGGCCTCCCCCCTTCCAAAAGTGTTGGAGGGGGAAGGAAAGAGAGGGGGGGGGGGAGAAGGGAAGGGGAGGCCGAATCCCCCCTTTCCTTTCTCTCTTCCCCTCCTTCCTTATCCTCCTATTTGGCATATATGGGGCGCACCAGCCCACTAGGGGCTGGTCTGTCCCGCCCTTGGCCCAATAAGGCCCTTACCTTTGCGCGTGGGGGGGGGGGGTGCCCGGAACCCCTTCCGATGACCCGACACGTACCCGGTACCCCCAGAACACTTCCGGTGTCCGAATACTATCGTCCTATATATGAATCTTTACCTCTCGACCATTTCGAGACTCCTTGTCATGTCCGTGATCTCATCTGGGACTCCGAACAAACTTCGGTCACCAAAACTCATAACTCATAATACAAATCGTCATCGAACGTTAAGCATGCGGACCCTACGGGTTCGAGAACTATGTAGACATGACTGAGACACATCTCCAGTCAATAACCAATAGCGGAACCTGGATGTTCATATTGGTTCCTACATATTCTACGAAGATCTTTATCGGTCAAACCGCATAACAACATACGTCATTCCTTTTGTCATCGGTATGCTACTTGCCCGAGATTTGATCGTCGGTATCCTCATACCTATTTCAATCTCGTTACCGACAAGTATCTTTACTCGTTTTGTAATGCATCATCCCGCAACTAACTCATTAATCACATTGCTTGCAAGTCGTATAGTGATGTGCATTACTGAGAGGGCCCAGAGATACCTCTCCGATACACGGAGTGACAAATCCTAATCTCGATCTATGCCAACCCAACAAACACCTTCGGAGACACTTGTAGAGCATCTTTATAATCACCCAGTTACGTTGTGACGTTTGATAGCACACAAAGTGTTCCTCCGGTATTCAGGAGTTGCATAATCTCATAGTCAGAGGAATATGTATAAGTGATGAAGAAAGCAATAGCAATAAAACTTAACAATCATTATGCTAAGCTAACGGATGGGTCTTGTCCATCACATCATTCTCCTAATGATGTGATCTCGTTCATCAAATGGCAACACATGTCTATGGTCTGGAAACTTAACCATCTTTGATTAATGAGCTAGTCTAGTAGAGGCATACTAGGGACACGCTGTTTGTCTATGTATTCACACATGTACTAAGTTTCTGGTTAATACAATTCTAGCATGAATAATAAACATTTATCATGATATAAGGAAATATAAATAACAACTTTATTATTGCCTCTAGGGCATATTTCCTTCAATCTCCCACTTGCACTAGAGTCAATAATCTAGTTCACATCGTCATGTGATTTAACACCAATAGTTCACATCTTTATGTGATTAGTTCACATCTCCATGTGACTAATACCCAAAGGGTTTACTAGAGTCAATAGTCTAGTTCACATTGCTATGTGATTAACACCCAAAGAGTGATCATGTTTTGCTTTGTGAGAGAAGTTTAGTCAACGGGTCTGCCACATTCAGAGTCGTATGTATTTTGCAAATTTTCTATGTCTACAATGCTCTGCACGGAGCTAATTCTAGCTAATCGCTCCCACTTTCAATATGTATCCAGATTGAGACTTAGAGTCATCCAGATCAGTGTCAAAGCTTGCATCGACGTAACCCTTTACGACAAACTTTTTGTCACCTCCATAACCGAGAAATATTTCCTTAGTCCTCTTAGGTAACTAAGGATAACTTTGACCGCTGTCCAGTGATCCACTCCTGGATCACTATCGTACCCCATTCCCAAAATCATGGCAAGGTACATAATAGGTCTGGTACACAACATAGCATACTTTATAGAACCTATGGCTGAGGCATAGGGAATGACTTCCATTCTCTTTCTATTTTCTGCCTTGGTCGGGTTTTGAGTCTTACTCAACTTTACACCTTGCAACACATGCAAGAATTCCTTCTTTGACTGTCCCATTTTGAACTACTTCAAAATCTTGTCAAGGTATGTACTCATTGAAAAATCTTATCAAGCATCTTGATCTTTTTCTATAGATCTTGATGCTCAATGTGTAAGCAGCTTCACCGAGGTCTTTCTTTGAAAAACTCCTTTCAAACACTCCTTTATGCTTTCTAGGAAATTCTACATCATTTCCGATCAACAATATGTCACTCACATATACTTATTAGAAAGGTTGTAGTGCTCCCACTCACTTTCTTATAAACACAGGCTTCACCGCAAGTCTGTATAAAACTATATGCTTTGATCAACTCATCAAAGCGTATATTCCAACTCCGAGATGCTTGCACCAGCCCATAGATGGATCGTTGTAGCTTGCACATTTTGTTAGTACCTTTCGGATTGACAAAACCTTCTGGTTGCATCATATACAACTCTTCTTTAAGAAATCCATTAAGGAATGCAGTTTTGATATCCATATGCCAAATTTCATAAAATGCGGCAATTTCTAACACGATTCGGACAGACTTAAGCATCGCTACGAGTGAGAAAATCTTATCGTAGTCAACACCTTGAACTTGTCGAAAAAAAATTGCGACAATTTGAGATTTGTAGATAGTAACACTACTATCAGCGTCCGTCTTCCTCTTGAATATCCATTTATTCTTCAATGGCTTGCCGATCATCGGGCAAGTCAACCAAAGTCCATACTTTGTTCTTCATACATGGATCATATTTCAGATTTCATGGCTTCAAGCCATTTTGCGGAATCTGGGCTCATCATCGCTTCCTCATAGTTCGTAGGTTCATCATGGTCTAGCAACATGACTTCCAGAACAGGATTACCGTACCACTCTAGTGTGGATCGTACTCTGGTTGACCTACGAGGTTTGGTAGTAACTTGATATGAAGTTTCATGATCATCATCATTAACTTCTTCACTAATTGGTGTAGGCATCACTGGAACTGATTTCAGTGATGAGCTACTTTCCAGTTCGAGAGAAGGTACAATTACCTCATCAAGTTCTACTTTCCTCCCACTCACTTCTTTCGAGAGAAACTCCTTCTCTAGAAAGGATCCACTCTTAGCAACAAATATCGTGCCTTTGGATCTGTGATAGAAGGTGTACCCAACAGTTTCTTTTGGGTATCCTATGAAGTCGCACTTCTTCGATTTGGGTTTGAGCTTATCAGGCTGAAACTTTTTCACATAGGCATCGCAACCCCAAACTTTAAGAAACGACGGCTTAGGTTTCTTGCCAAACCACAATTCATATGGTGTCATCTCAACGGATTTAGATGGTGCCCTATTTAACGTGAATGCAACTGTCTCTAATGCATAATCCCAAAACGATAGTGGTAATTTGGTAAGAGACATCATAGATCGCACCATATCTAATAAAGTATGGTTACGACGTTCGGACACGCCATTACGCTGTGGTGTTCTAGGTGGCGTGAGTTGCGAAACTAATCCACATTGTTTCAAATGAAGACCAAACTCGTAACTCAAATATTTGTCTCTGCGATCAGATCATAGAAACTTTATTTTCTTGTTACGATGATTTCCACTTCACTCTGAAATTCTTTGAATTTTTCAAATGTTTCAGACTTATGTTTCATCAAGGAGATATACCCATATCTGCTCTAATCATCTATGAAGGTCAGAAAATAATGATACCCGCCGTGAGTCTTAACACTCATCGGACTGCATACATCGGTATGTATTATTTCCAATAAGTCAGTGGCTCGCTCCATTGTTCCGGAGAAGGGAGTCTTAGTCATCTTGCCCATGAGGCATGGTTCGCAAGCATCAAGTGATTCATAATCAAGTGATTCCAAAAGCCCATCAGCATGGAGTTTCTTCATGCGCTTTACACCAATATGACCTAAATGGCAGTGCCACAAATATGTTGCACTATCATTATCAACTTTGCATCTTTTGGCATCAATATTATGAATATGTGTATCACTACGATCGAGATTCAATAAACCATTCACCTTGGGTGTATGACCACAGAAGGTTTTATTCATGTAAATAGAATAACAATTATTCTTTGACTTAAATGAATAACCGTATTGCAATAAACATGATTCAATCATATTATGCTCAACGCAAATACCAAATAACATTTATTTTAGGTTCAACACTAATCCCGAAGGTAAAGGGAGTGTGCGATGGTGATCTTATCAACTTTGGAATCACTTCCAACACACATCGTCACCTTGCCCTCAACTAGTCTTTGCTCATTTTGTAAGTCCTGTTCGAGTTACTAATCATAGCAACTGAACCAGTATCAAATATGTATATCATATATACTTTTGTTCACTTTGCCATCCTTCTTATCCGCCAAGTATTTGGGGCAGTTCCGCTTCCAGTGACCATTTCCTTCGCAGTAGAAGCACTCAGTTCCAGGCTTGCATCTAGCTTTGGGCTTCTTCATGGGAGTGGCAACTTGCTTGCCATTCTTCTTGAAGTTCCCTTTATTTCCCTTGGCCTTTTACTTGAAACTAGTGGTCTTGTCAACCATCAACATTTGACACTTTTCTTGATTCCTACCTTCATTGATTTCAGCATCACGAAGAGCTCGGGAATCGTTTTTGTCATCCCTTGCATATTATAGTTCATCACGAAGTTCCGGTAACTTGGTGATAGTGACTAAAGAACTCTGTCAATCACTATTTTATCTGGAAGATTAACTCCCACTTGATTCAAGCAATTGTAGTACTTAGACAATCTGAGCACACGCTCACTGGTTGAGCCATTCTCCTCCATCTTGTAGGCAAAGTACTTGTCAGAGGTCTCATACCTCTCGACTCGGGCATGAGTCTGAAATACCAATTTCATCTCTTGGAACATCTTATATGCTCCGTGGCGTTCAAAACGTTTTTGAAGTCCCGGTTCTAAGCCGTAAAGCACGGCGCACTAAACTATCAAGTAGTTATCATATCGAGCTTGCCAAACGTTCATAACGTCTGTATCTTCTCCTGCAATAGGTCCGTCACCTAGCAGTGCATCAAGGAAATAATTTTTCTGTGCAGCAATGAGGATAATCCTCAGATCACGGACTTAGTCCGCACCATTGCTACTATCATCTTTCAACATAGTTTTTCTCTAGGAACATATAAAAAATAAACAGGGAGCTACATCGCGAGCTATTGATCCACAACATAGTTATGCAAATACTATCAGGACTAAGTTCATGATAAATTAAAGTTTAATCATATTACTTAAAAACTCCCACTTAGATAGACATCCCTCTAAACATCTAAGTGATCACGTGATCCATATCAACTAAACCATGTCCACTCATCACGTGATATGGATTAGTTTTCAATGGTGAACATCAGTATGTTGATCATATCTACTATATGATTCACGCTCGACATTTCGGTCTTAGTTTTCCGAGGCCATATCTGCATATGCTAGGCTTGTCAAGTTTAACCCGAGTACTCTGCGTGTGCAAAACTGGCTTGCACCCGTTGTATGTGAACGTAGAGCTTATCACACCCGATCATCACGTGGTGTCTCGGCATGACGAACTGTCGCAATGGTGCATACTCAGGAAGAACACTTATACCTTGAAATTTAGTGAGATATCATCTTATAATGCTACCACCGAACTAAGCAAAATAAGATGCATAAAGGATAAACATCATATGCAATCAATATAAGTGATACGATATGGCCATCATCATCTTGTGCCTTTGATCTCCATCTCCAAAGCACCGTCATGATCACCATCGTCACCGGCTTGACACCTTGATCTCCATCAAAGCATTGTTGTCGTCTCGCCAACTATTGCTACTACGACTATCGCTACCGCTTAGTGATAAAGTAAATAAATTACATGGCGATTGCATTTCATACAATAAAGCGACAACCATATGGCTCCTGCCAGTTGCCGATAACTGTTACAAAACATGATCATCTCATACAACAATTTATATATCATCACGTCTTGACCATATCACATCACAGCAAGCCCTCCTAAAACAAGTTAGACGTCATCTACTTTGTTGTTGCAAGTTTTACGTGGCTGCTACGGGCTTAGCGAGAATCTTTCTTACCTACGCATCAAAACCACAACGATTTTTCATCAAGTGTGCTGTTTTAACCTTCAACAAGGACCGGGCGTAGTTACACTCGATTCAACTAAAACTGGAGAAACAGACACCCACTAGCCACCTGTGTGCGAAGCACGGCGGTAGAACCAGTCTCATGAACGCGGTCATGTAATGTCGGTCTAGGCCGCTTCATCCAACAATACCGCCGAATCAAAGTATGACATGCTTGTAAGCAGTATGACTATTATCGCCCACAACTCTTTGTGTTCTACACGTGTATATAACATCTATGCATAGACTGGCTCGGATGCCACTTTTGGGGAACGTAGTATTTAAAAAAATTCCTATGATCACACAAGATCTATCTAGGAGAAGCATATCAACGAGCGGGGAGAGTGTGTCCACGTACCCTCGTAGACCGAAAGCGGAAGCGTTTAGTAACGCGGTTGATGTAGTCGAACGTCTTCGCGATCCAACCGATCCAAGTACCGAACGCACGGCACCTCCGTGATCTGCACACGTTCAGCTCGGTGATGTCCCTCAAACTCTTGATCCAGCAAAGTGTCGAGGCAGAGTTCCGTCAGCACGATGGCGTGGTGATGGTGATGGTGAAGTGATCCGCGCAGGGCTTCGCCTAAGCACTACGTGAATATGACCGGAGGCGTAAACTGTGGAGGGGGGCGCCGCACACGGCTAACAGTTATTGGTGTGTCTTCTAAGCGCCCCCTCCTCACGTATATATAGGTGGGAGGGGGAGGGGAGCAGCAAGGGCGCGCTCAAGTAGGAGGAATCCTACTTGGGGCCTTGTCCAATTCGGCCTCCCCCCTTCCAAAAGTGTTGGAGGGGGAAGGAAAGAGAGGGGGGAGAGAAGGGAAGGGGAGGCCGAATCCTCCCCTTTCCTTTCTCTCTTCCCCTCCTTCCTTCTCCTCCTATTTGGCATATATGGGGCGCACCAGCCCACTAGGGCTGGTCTGTCCCGCCCTTGGCCCAGTAAGGACCATATCTTTGCTGGGGGGTGCTCGGAACCCCTTCCGGTGACCCGATACGTACCCGGTACCCCCAGAACACTTTCGGTGTCCGAATACTATCGTCTTATATATGAATCTTTATCTCTCGACCATTTCAAGACTCCTCGTCATGTCCGTGATCTCATCCAGGACTCCGAACAAACTTCAGTCACCAAAACTCATAACTCATAATACAAATCGTCATCGAACGTTAAGCGTGCGGACCCTACGGGTTTGAGAACTTTGTAGACATGACCGATACACATCTCCGGTCAATAACATATAGCGGAACCTGGATGCTCATATTGGTTCCTACATATTCTACGAAGATCTTTGTCGGTCAAACCGCATAACAACATACGTCATTGCTTTTGTCATCGGTATGCTACTTGCCCGAGATTTGATCGTTGGTATCCTCATACCTATTTCAATCTCGTTACTGGCAAGTATCATTACTCGTTTCGTAATGCATCATCATGCAACTAACTCATTAGTCACATTGCTTGCAAGGCTTATAGTGTTGTGCATTACCGAGATAGCCCAGAGATACCTCTCCCATACACGGAGTGACAAATCCTAATCTTGATCTATGCCAACCCAACAAACACCTTCGGAGACACCTGTGGGGCATCTTTATAATCACCCAGTTACGTTGTGACGTTTGATAGCACACAAAGTGTTCCTCCGGTATTCGGGAGTTGCATAATCTCATAGTCAGAGGAATATGTATAAGTCACGAAGAAAGCAATAGCAATAAAACTTAACGATCATTATGCTAAGCTAGCAGATGGGTCTTGTCCATCACATCATTCTCCTAATGATGTGATCCCATTCATCAAATGACAACACATGTCTATGGTCAGGAAACTTAACCATCTTTGATTAACGAGCTAGTCAAGTAGAGGCATACTAGGGACATTCTGTTTTGTCTATGTATTCACACATGTACTAAGTTTCCGGTTAATACAATTCTAGCATGAATAATAAAAATTTATCATGATATAAGGAAATATAAATAACAACTTTATGATTGCCTCTCGGGCGTATTTCCTTCACAAGGTACACACAAAGAGGGAGAATACCGGCAGCTGGAAATCTGGACCTGGAAAAGCTACATTAGGCTACCTATTCTGCACAACTCCAAACAAGCTGAAACTTTACAGAGAGTTTTTATGGAATATATGAAGAATATTGGAGCAACTAAATACCAGAGGGGGCCCACCAGGTGAGCACAACCCACCTGGGCGTGCCAGGGAGCCCAGGCGCGGCCTGGTGGGTTGTGCTCACCCAGGCCCACCTCTGGTGCCCATCTTCTGGTATATAAGTCATTTTGACCTGGAAAAATAAGGAGGACTTTCGGGACGGAGCGCCGCTGTCTCGAGGCGGAACTTGGGCGGGAGCACTTTTGCCTTCCGGCGAAGCGATTCCGCCGGGCGAACTTCCCTCCCGGAGGGGGAAATCATCGTCATCATCATCACCAACAACTCTCCTATCTTGGGGAGGGCAATCTCCATCAATATCTTCAACAACACCATCTCATCTCAAAACCTAGTTCATCTCTCGTGTTCAATCTTTGTACGGGAACTATAGATTGGTGCTTGTGGGTGACTAGTAGTGTTGATTACATCTTGTAGTCGATTACTATATGGTTTATTTGTTGGAAGATTATATGTTCAGATCCAATATGCTATTTAATATCCCTATGATCTTGAGCATGATTATCATTTGTGAGTAGTTACTTTTGTTCTTAAGGTCACGGGAGAAATCATGTTGCAAGTAATCACGTGAACTTGATATGTGTTCGGTATTTTGATAGTATGTATGTTGTTATTCCCTTAGTGGTGTCATGTGAATGTTGACTACATGAAACTTCACCATATTTGGTCCTAAGGGAATGCATTGTGGAGTAGTTATTAGATGATGGGCTGCAAGAGTGATAGAAGCTTAAACCCTTGTTTATGCGTTATTCTGTAAGGGACCGATTGGATCCAAAAGTTTAATGCTATGGTTAGAATTTATTCTTAATACTTTTCTCATAGTTGTGGATGCTTGCGAGGGGGTTAATCATAAGTAGGAGGTTCGTTCAAGTAAGAACAACACCTAAGCACCGGTCCACCCACATATCAAATTATCAAAGTAGCGAACACGAATCGAACCAACATGATGAAAGTGACTAGATGAAATTCCCATGTACCCTCAAGAATGCTTTGCTTACTATAAGAGACTGTTTTGGCATGTTCTTTGCCTCAAAAGGATTGGGCTATCTTGCTGCACTTTTGCTACTATTTTCGTTACTTGCTCATTACAAATTATCTTGCTATCAAACTACTCTGTTACTTACAATTTCAACACTTGCAGACATTACCTTGTTGAAAACCACTTGTCATTTCCTTCTGCTCCTCGTTGGGTTTGACACTCTTACTTATCGAAAAGAGCTATAATTGATCCCCTATACTTGTGGGTCATCAAGGCTATTTTCTGGCGCCGTTGCCGGGGAGTGAAGCGCCTTTGGTAAGTGGAATTTGGTAAGGAAACATTTATATAGTGTGCTGAAATTTATTGTCACTCGCTACTGTGGAAAACAATCCTTTGAGGGGTTTGTTCGGGGTATCTTCACCTCGACCGGAACCACAATTAGCTACCCCTCAACCTACTGCACCTACTGAAAATATTGAATATGAAATTCCTTCAGGTATGATAGAACAACTGCTAGCTAATCCTTATGCAGGAGATGGAACCAAACATCCTGATATGCACTTGATATATGTGGAACAAATTTGTGGATTATTTAAGCTTGCAGGTTTACCCGGAGATGAAGTTAAGAAGAAGGTTTTACCTTTATCTTTGAAGGGAAAATCATTGGCATGGTATAGGCTATGCGATGATATTGGAATCGATTGAAATAGGAGTTTCACCAAAAAAATTATCCTATGCATCTAGTTCATCGTGATCGGAATTACATATATAATTTTGGGCCTCGTGAAGGAGAAAGTATCGCTCTAGCTTGGGGGAGGCTTAAGTCAATGTTATATTCATGCCCCAATCATGAGCTCTCAAGAAAAATTATTATCCAGAATTTTTATGCTCGGCTTTCTCATAATGATCGATCCATGCTTGATAGTTCTTGTGTTGGTTCTTTTATGAAGAAGACTATTGAATTCCGGTGGGATCTTTTGGAAAGAATTAAACGCAACTCTGAAGATTGGGAACTCAATGAAGGTAAATAGTCAGGTATTAAGCTTGAGTATGATTGTGTTAAATCTTTTATGAATACCGATGCTTTTCAAAAGTTTGGCACTAAATTTGGACTTGACTCTGAAATAGTAGCCTCTTTTTGTGAATCATTTGCTACTCATGTTGATCTCCCTAAGGAGAAGTGGTTCAAATATCACCCACCTATTAAAGAATAAAAAGAACCGGCACTAGCTAAAGAGGAAACTATTATTTATGATGTTGATCTAGTTGTTCCTACTGCTTACATTGAGAAACCACCTTTTCTTGTTAGGATAAAGGAACATGCTAAAGTTTCAACTGTGGTTAACAAAAGTTATATTAGAACACCCAAACCTGATGAACAAATCATAGTAGAACCTAGTGTTGCTATGGTTAAGGATCTCCTGGAAGAAAATATAGATGGGCATGTTATTTACTTCTGTAATGAAGCTACTAGAATTGTCAAACGTGATAAAACAGATAATCATAGACCCGTTGTTGGCATGCCCGTTGTCTCAGTTAAAATAGGAGATCATTGTTATCATGGTTTGTGCGACATAGGTGCTAGCATGAGTGCTATTCCTTTTACCTTATATCGAGAAATTTTGAATGACATAACACCCGTAGAGATAGAAGACATAGATGTTACTATTAATCTTGCTAATAGAGATACTATTTCACCAATTGGGATTGTTAGAGATGTTGAAGTCTTGTGTGGGAAAATAAAATACCCTACCGATTTTCTTGTTCTTGGTTCCCCACAAGATGACTTTTGTCCCATTATCTTTGGTAGACCTTTCTTGAACACCATTAATGCTAGAATAGATTGTGAGAAACAAACTGTTGGTGTCAGCTTTGGTGATGAGTCTCATGAGTTTAATTTTTCCAAGTTTAGTAGAAAGCTTCATGAAAAGAATTGCCTAGTAAGGATGAAATAATTGGTCTTGCTTCTATAGTTGTGCCTCTCCTACTGATCCTCTAGAACAATATCTGCTAGACCATGAAAATGATTTACATATGCATGAAAGAAATGAAATAGATGAGATTTTCTTTGAACAACGTCCTCTGCTTAAACACAATTTGCCTACTGAAACTCTAGGGGGTCCTCCTCCACCTAAAGGTGATCCTGTGTTTGAATTAAAACAATTGCCAAACACTTTGAAATATGCTTATCTTGATGAAAATAAGATATATCCTGTTATTATTAGTGGTAACCTTTCAGAACATGAAGAAGTAAGATTATTGAAAGTTCTAAGGAAGCACCGAGATGCTATTGGATATACTCTTGATGATTTAAAGGGCATTAGTCCCACTCTATGTCAGCACAAGATTAATATGGAACTTGATGCTAAACCCGTTGTTGATCACCAACGTCGGTTAAATCCGAAGATGAAAGAAGTGGTAAGAACAGAAATATTAGAACTTCTGGAAGCAACTATAATCTATCCTATAGCTGATAGTAGATGGGTAAGTCCTGTTCATTGTGTCCCTAAGAAAGGGGGTATTACCTTGTTCCTAATGATAAGAATGAACTTATCCCACAAAGAATTATTACAGGCTATAGAATGGTAATTGATTTTAGAAAATTAAACAAAGCAACTAGAGAAGATCATTACCCTTTGCCTTTTATTGATCAAATGCTAGAAAGATTATCTAAGCACACACATTTTTACTTCCTTGTTGGATACTCTGGTTTTTCACAAATACCTGTTTCTCAACCTGATCAAGAAAAGACCATTTTCACTTGTCCCTTTGGAACTTATGCTTATAGACATATGCCTTTTGGTTTATGCAATGCACCTGCTACCTTTCAAAGATGTATGACTGCTATATTATCTGACTTCTGTGAAAAGATTTTTGAGGTTTTCATGGATGACTTCTCTATTTATGGGAAGTCTTTTGATGATTGTTTAAGCAATCTTGATCGATTTTTGCAGAGATGCGAGCAAACAAACCTTGTCTTAAATTGGGAGAAGTTCCACTTTATGGTTAATGAAGGTATTGTTTTGGGCCATAAAATTTCTGAAAGAGGATTGAAGTGGACAAAGCTAACGTTGATGCAATTGAGAAAATGCCATGTCCTAAAGATATCAAAGGTATTCGTAGTTTCTTAGGTCATGCTGGTTTCTATAGGAGATTTATCAAAGACTTTTCTAAAATTTCTAGGCCCCTCACAAATCTTTTGCAAAAGGATGTTCCTTTTGTTTTTGATGATGATTGTTTGGAAGCCTTTGAAACAGTCAAGAAAGCCTTAATTTCTGCACCTATTGTTCAACCACCTGACTGGAACTTGCCTTTTGAAATTATGTGTGATGCTAGTGATTATGTTGTTGGTGCTGTTCTAGGACAAAGAGTTGATAAGAAACTGAATGTTATTCATTATGCTAGTAAAACTCTAGACAGTGCTCAACGAAATTATGCTACTACTGAAAGAAGAATTTCTAGCAGTGGTGTTTTCTTGTGATAAATTTCGATCTTACATTGTTGATTCAAAAGTTATTGTTCACACCGATCATGCTGCTATAAAATATCTCATGGAAAAGAAAGATGCTAAACCTAGACTTATTCGATGGGTTCTCTTGCTACAAGAATTTGATTTACATATCACTGATAGAAAAGGAGCTGAGAACCCCGTAGCTGATAACTTGTCTAGGCTTGAAAATGTGCTTGATGACCCACTACCTATTAATTATAGTTTTCCTGATGAGCAGTTAGCTGCAATAAATGTTGCTAATAACACTCTTTGGTATGCTGACTATGCTAATTACATTGTTTCTAAATATTTACCTCCTAGCTTTACATACCAACAAAAGAAAAAAATCTTTTATGATTTAAGACACTACTTTTGGGATGACCCACATCTTTATAAAGAAGGAGTAGATGGTATTATTAGACGTTGTGTACCTGAGCATGAACAGGGACAAATCCTACGGAAATGTCACTCCGAAGCTTATGGAGGGCATCATGCGGGAGACATAACTGCTCACAAGGTATTGCAACCTGGATTTTATTGGCCTACTCTCTTCAAGGATGCCCGTAAGTGTTGGGGAACGTAGTAATTTCAAAATTTTCCTACGCACACGCAAGATCATGGTGATGCATAGCAACGAGAGGGGAGAGTGTTGTCCACGTACCCTCGTAGACCGACAGCGGAAGCGTTATCACAACGCGGTTGATGTAGTCGTACGTCTTCACGATCCGACCGATCAAGTACCGAAGGTACGGCACCTCCGAGTTCTACACACGTTCAGCTCGATGACGTCCCTCGAACTCCGATCCAGCCGAGTGTTGAGGGAGAGTTTCGTCAGCACGACGGCGTGGTGACGGTGATGATGTTCCACCGGCGCAGGGCTTCGCCTAAGCTCCGCAACGGTATTATCGAGGTGTAATATGGTGGAGGGGGCACCGCACACGGCTAAGAGATCTCAAGGATCAATTGTTGTGTCTCTGGGGTGCCCCCTGCCCCCGTATATAAAGGAGCAAGGGAGGAGGAGGCCGGCCCTAGGAGGGGGCGCACCAAGTGTGGAGTCCTACTAGGACTCCCTAGTCCTAGTAGGATTCCACCTCCCATATGGAATAGGAAAAGAGGAAGGGAAAAAGAGAAGGAAGGAAGGGGGCGCCCCCTTCCCTAGTCCAATTCGGACCAGACCAAGGGGAGGGGTGCGACCACCCTTGAGGCCCTTTTTCTTCTTTCCCGTATGGCCCAATAAGGCCCAATACGTATTCCCGTAACTCTCCGGTACTCCAAAAATACCCGAATCACTCGGAACCTTTCCGAAGTCCGAATATAGTCGTCCAATATATCGATCTTTACGTCTCGACCATTTAGAGACTCCTCGTCATGTCCCCGATCTCATCCGGGACTCCGAACTCCTTCGGTACATCAACATACATAAACTCATAATAAAACTGTCATCGTAACTTTAAGCGTGCGGACCCTACGGGTTCGAGAACTATGTAGACATGACCGAGACACGTCTCCGGTCAATAACCAATAGCGGGACCTGGATGCCCATATTGGCTCCCACATATTCTACGAAGATCTTTATCGGTCAGACCGCATAACAACATACGTTGTTCCCTTTGTCATGAGTATGTTACTTGCCCGAGATTCGATCGTCGGTATCTCGATACCTAGTTCAATCTCGTTACCGGCAAGTCTCTTTACTCGTTCCGTAACACATCATCCCGCAACTAACTTATTAGTCACAATGCTTGCAAGGCTTATAGTGATGTGCATTACCGAGTGGGCCCAGAGATACCTCTCCGACAATCGGAGTGACAAATCCTAATCTCGAAATACGCCAACCCAACAAGTACCTTTGGAGACACCTGTAGAGCACCTTTATAATCACCCATTTACGTTGTGACGTTTGGTAGCACACAAAGTGTTCCTCCGGTAAACGGGAGTTGCATAATCTCATAGTCAGAGGAACATGTATAAGTCATGAAGAAAGCAATAGCAACATACTAAACGATCGGGTGCTAAGCTAACGGAATGGGTCAAGTCAATCACGTCATTCTCCTAATGAGGTGATCTCGTTAATCAAATGACAACTTGTGTCTATGGCTAGGAAACATAACCATCTTTGATTAACGAGCTAGTCAAGTAGAGGCATACTAGTGACACTCTGTTTGTCTATGTATTCACACATGTATTATGTTTCCGGTTAATACAATTCTAGCATGAATAATAAACATTTATCATGATATAAGGAAATAAATAATAACTTTATTATTGCCTCTAGGGCATATTTCCTTCAGTCTCCCACTTGCACTAGAGTCAATAATCTAGTTCACATCGCCATGTGATTTAACATGAATAGTGCACATCACCATGTGATTAACACCCATGGTTCACATCGTCATGTGACGATCACCCAAAGGGTTTACTAGAGTCAGTAATCTAGTTCACATCGCTATGTGATTAACACCCAAAGAGTACTAAGGTGTGATCATGTTTTGCTTGTGAGATAATTTTAGTCAACGGGCCTGTCACATTCAGATCCGTAAGTATTTTGCAAATTTCTATGTCTACAATGCTCTGCATGGAGCTACTCTAGCTAATTGCTCCCACTTTCAATATGTATCTAGACCGAGACTTAGAGTCATCTAGATTAGTGTCAAAACTTGCATCGACGTAACCTTTTACGACGAGCCTTTTGTCACTTCCATAATCGAGAAACATATCCTTATTCCAGTAAGGATAATTTTGACTGCTGTCCAGTGATCTACTCCTAGATCACTATTGTACTCCCTTGCCAAAATCAGTGTAGGCTATACAATAGATCTGGTACACAGCATGGCATACTTTATAGAACCTATGGCCAAGGCATAGGGAATGACTTTCATTCTCTTTCTATCTTTTGCCGTGGTCGGGCTTTGAGTCTTTACTCAATTTCACACCTTGTAACATAGGCAAGAACTCTTTTCTTTGACTATTCTATTTTGAACTACTTCAAAATCTTGTTAAGGTATGTACTCATTGAAAAACTTATCAAGCGTCTTCATCTATCTCTATAGATCTTGATGCTCAATATGTAAGTAGCTTCACCGAGGTCTATCTTCGAAAAACTCCTTTCAAACACTCCTTTATGCTTTGCAGAATAATTCTACATTATTTCCGATCAACAATATGTCATTCACATATACTTATCAGAAATGCTGTAGTGCTCCCACTCACTTTCTTGTCAATACAGGCTTCACCGCAAGTCTGTATACAACTATATGCTTTGATCAACTTATCAAAGCGTATATTCCAACTCCGAGATGCTTGCACCAGTCCATTGATGGATCGCTGGAGCTTGCATATTTTGTTAGCACCTTTAGGATTGACAAAACCTTCTGGTTGTATCATATACAAATCTTCTTTAATAAATCCATCAAGGAATGCAGTTTTGTTTATCCCTTTGCCAGATTTCATAAAATGCGGTAATTGCTAACATGATTCGGACAGGCTTAAGCATAGATACGAGTGAGAAACTCTCATCGTAGTCAACATCTTGAACTTGTCGAAAACCTTTTTGCGACAATTCTAGCTTTGTAGATAGTGATACTACTATCAGCGTCCGTCTTCCTCTTGACAATCCATTTATTCTCAATTGCTTGCCGATCATCGGGCAAGTCAACCAAAGTCCACACTTTGTTCTCATACATGGATCTCATCTCAGATTTCATGGCCTCAAGCCATTTTGCGGAATCTGGGCTCACCATCGCTTCTTCATAGTTCGTAGGTTCGTCATGGTCTAGTAACATAACCTCCAGAACAGGATTACCGTACCACTCTGGTGCGGATCTTACTCTGGTTTACCTACGAGGTTTGGTAGTAACTTGATCTGAAGTTACATGATCATCATCATTAACTTCCTCACTAATTGGTGTAGAAGTCACAGGAACAGATTTCTGTGATCCAATAAGGGAGTAGGTACAGTTACCTCATCAAGTTCTACTTTCCTCCCACTCACATCTTTCGAGAGAAACTCCTTCTCTAGAAAGGATCCATACTTAGCAACGAATGTCTTGCCTTCGGATCTGTGATAGAAGGTGTACCCAACTGTCTCCTTTGGGTATCCTATGAAGACACATTTCTCCGATTTGGGTTTGAGCTTATCAGGATGAAATTTTTCACATAAGCATCGCAACCCCAAAATTTTAAGAAACGACAACTTTGGTTTCTTGCCAAACCACAGTTCATAAGGCGTCGTCTCAACGGATTTTGATGGTGCCCTATTTAACGTGAATGTAGCTGTCTCTAATGCATAACCCAAAATGATAGTGGTAAATTGGTAAGAGACATCATAGATTGCACTATATCCAATAGAGTACGGTTATGACGTTCGGACACACCATTACACTGTGGTGTTCGAGGTGGCGTGAGTAGTGAAACTATTTCACATTGTTTTAACTGAAGGCCAAACTCGTAACTCAAATATTTTACCTCTGCGATCATATCGTAGAAACTTTTATTTTCTTGTTACGATGATTCTCCACTTTACTCTGAAATTCTTTGATCTTTTCAAATGTTTCAGACTTTGTGTTTCATCAAGTAGATATACCCATATCTGCTCAAATCATCTGTGAAGGTCAGAAAATAATGATACCTGCTACGAGCCTCAATATTCATCGGACCACATACATCTGTATGTATGATTTCCAACAAATCTGTTGGTCTCTCCATAGTTCCGGAGAACGGCGTTTTAGTCATCTTGCCCATGAGGCACGGTTCGCAAGCATCAAGTGATTCATAATCAAGTGATTCCAAAATCCCATCAGTATGGAGTTTCTTCATGTGCTTTACACCAATATGACCTAAACGGCAGTACCACAAATAAGTTGCACTATCATTATTAACTTTGCATCTTTTGGCTTCAATATTATGAATATGTGTATCACTACGATCGAGATCCAACAAACCATTTTCGTTGGTGTGTATGACCATAAAGGTTTTATTCATGTAAACAGAACAACAATTGTTCTCTAACTTAAATGAATAACCGTATTGCAATAAACATGATCAGATCATATTCATGCTCAACGCAAACACCAAATAACACTTATTTAGTTTCAACACTAAGCTCGAAAGTACAGGGAGTGTGCGATGATGATCATATCAATCTTGGAACTATTTCCAACACACATCGTCACCTCGCCTTTTACTAGTCTCTGTTTATTCTGCAACTCCCGTTTTCGAGTTACTACTCTTTAGCAACTGAACCAGTATCAATTACCGAGGGGTTGCTATAAACACTAGTAAAGTACACATCAATAATCTGTATATCAAATATACCTTTGTTCACTTTTACTAGTCTTTGTTTATTCTGCAACTCCCGTTTCGAGTTACTACTCTTAGCAACAGAACCAGTATCAATTACCGAGGGATTGCTATAAACACTAGTAAAGTACACATCAATAATCTGTATATCAAATATACCTTTGTTCACTTTGCCATCCTTCTTATCCACCAAATAGTTGGGGTAGTTCCGCTTCCAGTGACCAGTCCCTTTGCAGTAGAAGCACTTAGTCTCAGGCTTAGGACCAGACTTAGGCTTCTTCACTTGAGCAGCAACTTGCTTGCCGTTCTTTTGAAGTTCCCCTTTTCCCTTTTCTTGAAACTAGCGGTCTCGTCAACCATCAACACTTGAAGTGGTCTCGTCAACCATCAACACTTGATGTTTTTCTTGATTTCTACCTTCGTCGATTTCAGCATCACGAAGAGCTCGGGAATTACTTTCGTCATCCCTTGCATACCATAGTTCATCACGAAGTTCTACTAACTTGGTGATGGTGACTAGAGAATTCTGTCAATCACTATTTTATCTGGAAGATAAACTCCCACTTGATTCAAGCGATTGTAGTACCCAGACAATCTGAGCACATGCTCACTAGTTGAGCGATTCTCCTCCATCTTTTGCTATAGAACTTGTTGGAGATTTCATATCTCTCAACTTGGGTATTTGCTTGAAATATTAACTTCAACTCCTGGAACATCTCATATGGTCCATGACATTCAAAACGTCTTTGAAGTCCCGATTCTAAGCCGTTAAGCATGGTGCACTAAACTATCAAGTAGTCATCATATTGAGCTAGCCAAACGTTCATAACGTCTGCATCTGCTCCTGCAATAGGTCTGTCACCTAGCGGTGCATCAAGGACATAATTTTTCTATGCAGCAATGAGGATAATCCTCAGATCACGGATCCAATCCGCATCTTTGCTACTAACATCTTTCAACATAATTTTTCTCTAGGAACAAAAAATAAACACAGGGAAGCAACAACGCGAGCTATTGATCTACAACATAATTTGCAAAATACTATCAGGACTAAGTTCATGATAAATTTAAGTTCAATTAATCATATTACTTAAGAACTCCCACTTAGATAGACATCTCTCTAATCATCTAAGTGATTACGTGATCCAAAGCAACTAAACCATGTCCGATTAACACGTGAGATGGAGTAGTTTCAATGGTGAACATCACTATGTTGATCATATCTACTATATGATTCACGCTCGACCTTTCGGTCTCTGTGTTCCGAGGCCATATCTGTATATGCTAGGCTCGTCAAGTTTAACCTGAGTATTCCGCGTGTGCAACTGTTTTGCACCCGTTGTATTTGAACGTAGAGCCTATCACACCCGATTAACACGTGGTGTCTCAGCACGAAGAACTTTTGCAACGGTGCATACTCACGGAGAACACTTTTATCTTGAAATTTTAGTGAGAGATCATCTTATAATGCTACCGTCAATCAAAGCAAGATAAGATGCATAAAGGATTAACATCACATGCAATCAATATAAGTGATATGATATGGCCATCATCATCTTGTGCTTGTGATCTCCATCTCCGAAGCACCGTCATGATCACCATCGTCACCGGCGCGACACCTTGATCTCCATCGTAGCATCGTTGTCGTCTCGCCAACTTATTGCTTTTACGACTATCGCTACCGCTTAGTGATAAAGTAAAACTATTACATGGCGATTGCATCTCATACAATAAAGCGACAACCATATGGCTCCTGCCAGTTGCCGATAACTCGGTTACAAAACATGATCATCTCATACAACACATTATATCACATCATGTCTTGACCATATCACATCACAACATGCCCTGCAAAAACAAGTTAGACGTCCTCTACTTTGTTGTTGCAAGTTTTACGTGGCTGCTACGGGCTTAGCAAGAACCGTTCTTACCTACGCATCAAAACCACAACGATAGTTTGTCAAGTTGGTGCTGTTTTAACCTTCGCAAGGACCGGGCGTAGCCACACTCGGTTCAACTAAAGTGAGAGAGACAGACACCCGCCAGTCACCTTTAAGCAACGAGTGCTCCGAACGGTGAAACCAGTCTCGCGTAAGCGTACGCGTAATGTCGGTCCGGGCCGCTTCATCTCACAATACCGCTGAACCAAAGTATGACATGCTGGTAAGCAGTATGACTTATATCGCCCACAACTCACTTGTGTTCTACTCGTGCATAGCATCAACGCATAAAACCAGGCTCGGATGCCACTGTTGGGGAACGTAGTAATTTCAAAATTTTCCTACGCACACGCAAGATCAAGGTGATGCATAGCAACGAGAGGGGAGAGTGTTGTCCACGTACCCTCGTAGACCGACAGCGGAAGCGTTATCACAACGCGGTTGATGTAGTCGTACGTCTTCACGATCCGACCGATCAAGTACCGAACGTACGGAACCTCCGAGTTCTACACACGTTCAGCTCGATGACGTCCCTCGAACTCCGATCCAGCCGAGTGTTGAGGGACAGTTTCGTCAGCACGACGGCGTGGTGACGATGATGATGTTCCACCGGCGCAGGGCTTCGCCTAAGCTCCGCAACGGTATTATCGAGGTGTAATATGGTGGAGGGGGGCACCGCACATGGCTAAGAGATCTCAAGGATCAATTGTTGTGTCTCTGGGGTGCCGCCTGCCCCCGTATATAAAGGAGCAAGGGAGGAGGGGGCCGGCCCTAGGAGGGGGCGCACCAAGTGTGGAGTCCTACTAGGACTCCCTAGTCTTAGTAGGATTCCACCTCCCATATGGAATAGGAAAAGAGGAAGGGAAAAAGAGAAGGAAGGAAGGGGGCGCCCCCCTTCCCTAGTCCAATTCGGACCAGACCAAGGGGAGGGGTGCAGCCACCATTGAGGCCCTTTTTCTTCTTTCCCGTATGGCCCAATAAGGCCCAATACGTATTCCCGTAACTCTCCGGTACTCCGAAAAATACCCGAATCACTCGGAACCTTTCCGAAGTCCGAATATAGTCGCCCAATATATCGATCTTTACGTCTCGACCATTTCGAGACTCCTCGTCATGTCCCCGATCTCATCCGAGACTCCGAACTCCTTCGGTACATCAACATACATAAACTCATAATAAAACTGTCATCGTAACTTTAAGCGTGCGGACCCTACGGGTTCGAGAACTATGTAGACATGACCGAGACACGTCTCCGGTCAATAACCAATAGCGGGACCTGGATGCCCATATTGGCTCCCACATATTCTACGAAGATCTTTATCGGTCAGACCGCATAACAACATACGTTGTTCCCTTTGTCATGAGTATGTTACTTGCCTGAGATTTGATCGTCGGTATCTCGATACCTAGTTCAATCTCGTTACCGGCAAGTCTCTTTACTCGTTCCGTAACACATCATCCCGCAACTAACTTATTAGTCACAATGCTTGCAAGGCTTATAGTGATGTGCATTACCGAGTGGGCCCAGAGATACCTCTCCGACAATCGGAGTGACAAATCCTAATCTCGAAATACGCCAACCCAACAAGTACCTTTGGAGACACCTGTAGAGCACCTTTATAATCACCCATTTACGTTGTGACGTTTGGTAGCACACAAAGTGTTCCTCCGGTAAACGGGAGTTGCATAATCTCATAGTCAGAGGAACATGTATAAGTCATGAAGAAAGCAATAGCAACATACTAAACGATCGGGTGCTAAGCTAACGGAATGGGTCAAGTCAATCACGTCATTCTCCTAATGAGGTGATCTCGTTAATCAAATGAAAACTTATGTCTATGGCTAGGAAACATAACCATCTTTGATTAACGAGCTAGTCAAGTAGAGGCATACTAGTGACACTCTGTTTGTCTATGTATTCACACATGTATTATGTTTCCGGTTAATACAATTCTAGCATGAATAATAAACATTTATCATGATATAAGGAAATAAATAATAACTTTATTATTGCCTCTAGGGCATATTTCCTTCAGTAAGTTCGTCTTATCTTGTGATGAATGCCAAAGAATAGGTAATATCGGTAAGCTTCAAGAAGTTCCTATGAATTATTCACTTGCTGTTGAACCATTTGATGTTTGGGGATTTGATTACATGGGACCTTTTCCTTCCTCTAATGGGTATACACATATTTTGGTTGCTGTTCATTATGTTACTAAATGGGTAGAAGCTATTCCAACCAGTAGTGTTGATCACAAGACCTCTATTAAAATGCTTAAGGAAGTTATTTTTCCAAGGTTTGGAGTCCCTAGATATTTAATGACTAATGGTGGTTCACACTTTATTCATGGTGTTGTCCGTAAAATGCTTGCCAGGTATGATGTTAACCATAGAATCGCATCACCCTATCATCCTCGGTCTAGTGCTCAAGTTGAACTTAGCAATAGAGAAATAAAGCTAATTTTGCGAAAGACTGTCAATAGGTCCTGGAAGAATTGGTCTAAGAAATTAGATAATGCACTTTGGGCTTACAAAACAGCATACAAAAATCCTATGGGTATGTCTCCTTACAAAATGATTTATGGAAAATATTGTCATTTGCCTCTTGAGTTAGAACATAAAGCATATTGGGCAATCAAAGAACTCAACTATGATTTCAAACTTGCCAGTGAAAAGAGGTTATTTGATATTAGCTCATTAGATGAATGGAAAACCCAAGCTTATGAAAATGCCAAGTTATTTAAAGAAAAGGTTATAAGATGGCATGATAAAAGAATCCAAAAGCATGAGCTCAAAGTTGGAGAATATGTTCCTTTGTACAACTCTCGTTTCAGATTCTTTGCAGGAAAACTCCTCTCCAAATGGGAAGGACCCTATGTTATCGAGGAGGTTTATCGGTCTAGAGCTATCAAAATAAATAATGCCGAAGGAACTAACCCGAAGGTTGTTAATGGGTAACGAATAGAACATTATATCTCAGGTACACCCATTAAGGTTGAAATTAATGTTATCCAAATAATGACACCGGAAGAACACATAAAAGTGTCCTTCCTGAATCCAGAATCGTGAAAAAGAGGAGGTACGTGGTACGGTAAGTAAACGGACTCCGAAAAATCCGCAAAAATATTTTTTGTCAGTTTTGGAATATTTAGAAAATTAGGAAAATAAGAAACTTCCAGGAAAGTGACCCTGGTGGGCACAAGACACCAGGGCGCGTTTGGCTTGCCAGGCGTGCCCAGGTGGGTTGTGCCCACCAGGGGCACCTTCCGGACTCCGTTTTCTTCTGTTTGCTTGTTTCCCAAGATAAAAAATCTTTATATACCCCCCGAACCTATTGACCACCGTATCATGGAGAAATCTTCTGTTTTCTTTTCTCGCTGTTTCCCTGATAGATCTGAAAATATGTCATCCCAAGACTCTGAGGGTGAGAGCTATGTTGCTAATTTTGTCGCAAACCCCAAGTCTTATGGGGATGTGGAGCACTATAGCTGGACTTCCGAAGAGGATGAAGATGAATCAGTTCCTCCCCGTTTCAAAAAACGAAAGCATGGAGGCATTATGCCAGAGGATAATAAAGCTCGAGATGGAGAATGATGAGTTGAGGGTAGATAACTTTATCCTCCTGAGTAAGTTGGAGGAAAAGAAGGGCAAACCCTCTACTTCTTCATCACCACCACCTTCTTCTTCATCACCAAAAGAAAATTGAGTATCGGGTACGGGCACTCCCCTTGGCTTCCGCCAAGCTTGGGGGAGGTGCCCCGGTATCGTATCATCCCCACTATCTTTTGCATTTACTTATTTTAGTTCGATCCTTTCTTTTCGAGAGCTTGCTTAGTGATCTATCCTTATAATCATGTGCGAGATATATAATAAAGTTTACTTTGAGTTTTTTGCTTTCTTTACTTTCATGTTGCAACAAAAATAAAGGAAATAAATGAAAAAGATCAAATGCTAATCTTATGGTAGGTGATGGCACCACATAAGGAAAAGTATAAGTAGAAAGTTTTATTAGAGATCGACAAACATAGCATTGGTCAATGATGCAACTCATGAAAGAATTAATAAGGGATGCGAAGATTCACATATAAATATACTATCCTAGAAATCTTTTGTAATTGTGAGCCCCCATCAAAATATTACATGCCAAAATTGTTGATGTTGGACAAGGAAGACAACATAATCATTTATGTTTGTTCATATTCACATAGAAGTTATATTGTCATAGATCCTTCAACATGTGGTGCTTGCCCCCTATCTTTGCTAGCCAAAAATTCCGCACTAAGTAGAGATACTACTTGTGCATCCAAAAATCCTTAAACCCAAGTCTTATTTTCAAGAGTCCACCATACCTACCTAGGGATTGAGCAAGATCCCTCAAGTAAGTTGTCATCGGTGTGATAAGGCAATAAAATTGCTTCTAAAAGTGTGAGATCATTTAGTGTAAGAGAAAATTGAGCATTGTACAAACTTGTGATGGTGAACAAAAAAGCGACAGACTGCATAATAAAGGTCGCCATCACAAGGGGCAATACAACGTGATGTTCTATTGCACTAAGGGGTTGAGTATACAAAAAAATAAGCGCATGGCAACTTCTTCTTCCCTCTGCGAAGGGCCTATCTTTTACTTTTATGTATTTACTTTTTGCAAGAATCAAAGTTTCTTCTCTCTATTCCTTTTTATTTTTCTCCTTTGGCAAGCATCATGTGGTGAGTAAAGATCTAGGCACACATGTCTAGTTGAATATGGGTAGCATGAGTTGTTATTGTTGACCTCACCCTTGAGGTGAATAGGTTGGGAGGCGAAACTATAAGCCCCTATCTTTCTATGTGTCCGGATGAAACGTTTTGCTCATGTGTATGCGGTGGGTGTTAGTAATCATAGAAGACTAAATGATGGTTGAGTATGTGTATGTAGCGACCCGACCTCAGGCGGTCAAGTCTCTGTGCTTCAGTGTCATCCCTGGATCGGTAATGCTGACACACACAGTACTCGAAGGATTTATAACAGAGTAGCAACCACACACTTATTGCATCGAATGTCTCCAAAGAGAACTTATTACAATAAATATGTCTTAAGGCCACTTAAATAATATAACAGCGGAAGACTTGGAAGATAAAGCGAGTCCATCAACTCCAACGGCATAGCTGAGTGCACGACAACGACCTAGCGAACCTTACTCCTCGTCTGAAAAGTCTGCAACATAATACGTTGCAGCCCGAGAACGGGTCAGCACATGGAATATGCTGGCAATATAACACAGTAGAGCAATGAACAGATAAATGCTATCACTACATGCATATATGGCTGGTGGAAGCTCTATGGTTATATGATTTTTGCGAAAAGCCAATTTTTCCCTACAACAAAGGAATATATTTTATTTAACTATCATGGTGGTTGAAACATTGAGAATGGTACCCCCATCTCAATCCCAATTAAGGTAATCATTAATAACCCAACAATTAATTTAGAGTGATGAGATCAAATCAATAATTAAAGTACCAGATACTCAAGATGTCCATAACCGGGGACACGGCTAACCATGATTAGTTTATACACTATGCATAGGTTTGCGCACTTTTCCCCACAAGACTCGATCTCCTCCGTTGGATTTCTGGCACCACATGGTGTTTGAGAAATGGATGACCGAGACACAGTCTTTCAGAAGCATTAACTCTTTACTCTGGGTGGATAGTTACACCTACTTTCCCTCTACATCTGCTAGCCCACCACTGAAAGAGGTCACACAACATACTCAACTATGCCAGAGCCCATAATGGCTTGTGGCTACACACGGAAGTTTCTAGCATGAATAATCTTATGATCCCTTTGAGCTTGGGTGGCAGACCGTAGGATGATCACATGGTATAACCCCGGGATATCCTGGATTCCCCAAGTGCCCAAAACAAACAATCCACCCAGAAGTGTATTAAAGTTGCCACCTTAAGTTGAACCAGTAATTAACAATCTCACATCTGTCATGGATACACTCAAACCCAATCCACGTCTACGAGCATAGCATGGCAATATAAGCTTAACGTAGAAGTAACTCCCAGGGTTTGATAATAAACATGGCAATAGGTTCTACCTCATCAACTACTTCCCAATACCCACAAGTTAATGACATCCTAATCATGTAGTGTTTGAGGATTGTAACTAATGCATAAAAACTGGGTATGAAAAGAGTATGATCAATGTGTTACTTGCCTTGCTGATAATCCGCAAAACCTAGGGACTCGTAGTAGCACGCTTCGCACTCCGGGAATTCTATCGCAAACAAACAATAGCATACATAAGAATAAACCAAAGATGCACGGGTAAAACTCAAATAAGAAGATCTAACCAGAAAGTTCAACTGAAGAACTCCGGCCTGCAAAAAGAATCAAATCAAACGGACCAACGAAACTCAAACTATGAAAGAAACAAGATCCGATTACTAATCTGGACAAAAGTCAAATTTTACAGTACCAAAATCTTGTTCAAGTTGGTTAAACAAAAAGAGGGCTTCGAGACGAAGATCTACGCGCTTGAATCGCCTGATTCCGATAAACGAGCGAAAAGATAAAATAAACGAAAATCAGGGCAGAAATCACGATCGAAAATAATCACGGAAAAACCCTAGAAAAAGAAAAACTGACGACCAGGCTAACGAACAAACGTTCGCTGTCTGCGGCTAACGGGTGAACGGCGTTCGTTAAACGAACATACGTACGAACGTTCGCTAAATAAATAACCGACAGAAAACCGATCTAAAAAAATAAACCGGAAACTAAAAAACCCGGATCTAGATCTAGGGTTTATCGCAATAAACCGACAAGAAAGAAAAATGGCATCGGCGGCGGCTAACTCCGGCAGCGGCGCGGCGAGGTGGCGCGGCGGCACGGCGAGGCGGAGGGCGTCGGCGCGCGCTGGCGGCGGCCGCTAGCGCGGGCGGCGCTAGGGTTTGGCGGCGGGGTGGGCTGTGGCGGCGACGGGCTGGCGGGGTGGGCTGCGGGGCAGGGGGCGCGGCTGATAAAGGCCTGGGCAGAGGACTCCGGCTCGGGCACAGCCCGGAGTCGGTTCGAACCTCTTTTTTTTTAAAAAAAAAATCTAACGCGCAGAAAAACAAAGAAAAGAAATACTAAACGGACTCGAAAAATCCTGGAATAAATTTTCCCCGTCCTATAAAAATATACCGGACAAGGTGAACATTTATTTGGGCCTATAATACAATTTCGAAAGACGCGTATTTTCCTAATTCGAATAAAATAGCAATAAAATCCAAATAAAATTATTTATTTGATTTTAATATTTTTCCTCCCATATTTCATCTATTTTGGAGAAGTCATATTATCTCCTCTCATATATTTTAAATTCGAAATATTTTTGGAGAGAAAAATCATTAAAACCAAAATGATCCTTGTTTCAATATTTGATAAAATTCAAATATGAAAATCGTGAAATCCCCAACTCTCTCCGCGGGTCCTTGAGTTGCTTGAAATTTCGAGGATCGCAAACGAAAATGCAATAAAATATGATATGCATGAATGACCTATGTATAACATTCCAAATTGAAAATTTGGGATGTTACAAACCTACCCCCCTTAAGATGAATCTCGCCCTCGAGATTCGGGTTGGCTAGAAAATAGGTGTGGGTGGTCTTTGCGTAGATCATCTTCTCGTTCCCAGGTGGCTTCATCCTGGGTATGGTGGCTCCACTGAACTTTGCAAAACTTGATAACCTTGCTGCGAGTAACTCGACTGGCAAACTCAAGAATCTTGACAGGTTTCTCCTCATATGTCAAATCACTGTCCAACTGAATCGCTTCCAGGGGCACTGTATCTCTCAGAGGAATATCGGCCATCTCTGCATGGCACTTCTTCAACCAGGAAACGTGAAACACATCATGTACTCCCGACAGTCCTTCGGGTAACTCCAACTTGTAGGCAACCTCTCCCATGCGTTCCAAAACACGGTACTGTCCCACAAATCTCGGGGCTAACTTTCCCTTAACTCCAAAACGTTTAACTCCTCAAAGAGGTGACACTCGCAGATATGCTCTGTCTCCGATTTCATAGACTACCTCCTTGCGTTTTGAATCTGCATAACTCTTCTGTCGGGACTGAGCTACCTTCAGTCTATCTCGAATCATCTTAACCTTCTCTTCGGACTCCTTCATCAAATCTGGTCCAAACAATTGACGGTCTCCAACTTCATCCCACATCAACGGTGTTCTGCACCTTCTTCCATACAGGGCTTTGAACGGTGCCATCTTTAAACTAGCCTGGTAGCTGTTGTTGTACGAGAACTCCGCGTAGGGCAAGTTGTCATCCCAACTAGATCCATAATCTAGCACACAAGCTCTCAACATGTCCTCCAGAATCTGATTGACTCTCTCGGTCTGTCCATCTGTCTGCGGGTGAAAAGTTGTACTGAGCTCTAGCCTAGTTCCCAAAGTCTGGTGCACCTGGTGCCGAAACATTGAAGTAAACTGTGTTCCTCTGTCCGATACGATGGTCCTCGGAACTCCGTGCAGACATACGAGCCTGGTCATATATATCTTGGCCAACTTCGCACTTGTATAAGTGCTTTTCACTGGGATAAAGTGGGCTACTTTGGTCAAGCGATCCACTACTACCAAGATAGAATCATATCCCGATCGGGTCCTGGGTAATCCGGTGATAAAATCCATGCCAAGCTTGTCCCACTTCCATTCGGGTATCGGCATAGGCTGCAGTAATCCTGCTGGCTTATGATGTTCTACCTTCACTCTCTGACATACATCACATATGGCTACATACTCGGCAATATCCTTCTTCATACCAGTCCACCAAAAATGCTCCTTCAAGTCCAAATACATCTTAGTGTTTCCGGGGTGTATCGAGTATGGCGAGTCATGAGCTTCCTGTAGTATCAACTTCCTGATCTCTGTATTATTGGGCACATATACACGGTCCTCAAACCACAAGGTGTCGTGCTCATCCTCACGAAAACCTTTGGCTTTCCCTTCACTCATCTTCTCCTTTATTTCGGCGATTTCTTTGTCATCTTTCTGAGCTTCTCGAATCTTTCCCAATAATGTTGACTGAACCTCCAACGCTGCAACAAAACCTCTAGGGACTATCTCCAAACGTAGCTCCCTGAGATCTTCTACCAACTCCCTTGGCATTCCTCCGCTTACGAGGGTATTGACGTAACTCTTCTGGCTCAAAGCATCTGCTACGACATTGGCCTTGCCCGGATGATAATGCAACTTCATATAATAATCTTTTATGAGCTCCAACCATCTCCTCTGCCTGAGGTTCATCTCCTTCTGAGTAAAAATATACTTCAAACTCTTGTGATCCGTGTACACATCGCAACGGTTACCAATGAGAAAATGTCTCCTGGTTTTGAGCGCATGTACCACAGCTGCTAACTCCAAGTCATGTGTGGCATAGTTCAACTCATGCGGTCGAAGTTGTCTTGAGGCATATGAAACAACTCTTCCATCTTGCATAAGTACTCCTCCAAGTCCTAAGCGAGAGGCGTCGCAGTACACTTGGAAATCCTTGCGTATATCCGGCAGAATCAGTACTGGGGCTGTAGTCAAACATTTCTTCAACTCCTGGAAACTTGCTTCACATTTTTCAGTCCAATGGAACTTGGTGTCCTTCTTCAATAATGCCGTCATCGGCTTCGCAATCTTGGAGAAATTCTCAATAAATCTCCGATAATATCCCGCGAGTCCAAGAAAACTGCGGATCTCTCCAACTGAGGTGGGTGCAAACCACTCAGTGACTGACTGAACCTTGGTGGGATCCACTGCTATACCTTCTCCTGATATAACATGTCCAAGAAATCCAACTTCCTTCAACCAAAACTCGCAGTTGCTAAACTTGGCATATAACTGATGTTCCCTGAGCTTCTCGAGAACTAAACGCAAATGCTCCTTGTGTTCCTCTTCATTCTTCGAGTATACCAAGATATCATCAATGAACACCACGACAAACTTATCCAAGAACTCCATGAACACCTTATTCATCATACTCATGAAATAGGCAGGGGCGTTAGTTAGTCCAAATGAGATAACCGTATACTCGTATAACCCGTACCTTGTGGTGAAAGCTGTTTTAGGTATATCTTTTTCCCTAATCTTCAGCTGGTGATAACCTGATCGCAGATCGATCTTTGAAAACACCTTAGCTCCTTGCAATTGGTCAAACAAATCATTGATCATCGGCAGTGGGTACTTATTCTTGATTGTTACTTCATTCAACACACGATAATCAACCACCATCCTTAACGATCCATCCTTCTTCTCGACCAAGAGCACTGGGGCTCCCCATGGTGATGAACTTCGTCGAATGTAACCTTTTTCCAACAACTCCTTAATCTGCTTCTTAATCTCCTCCAGATCATTTGCGGGCATCTGGTATGGTCTCTTAGATATTGGTCCGGTGCCTGGCAGTAGTTCTATTAAAAACTCGATGTCTCGATCTGGCGGCATGCCTGGTAACTCCTCTGGAAATACATCTGGGTAATCCTTTACTATTGGCACTTCCTCCTGAACAACTCCCGTGAGAGAATTTACTTGAGTCCTCCTCGGTGCATGCCTGGATACATACTTGATCCTTTTTCCCTCCGGGGTGGTGAGCAAAATCGACTTACTGGCGCAATCGATGTTTCCCCCATACATCAATAGCCAATCCATTCCTAGTATCTCATCCAATCCTTGTGACTCCAAAATTATTAGGTCTGAGGGGAAAACATGGCTTCCAATGGGCAATGGCATCTGAAAACATCCTTGTCTTGCCATATATTCCGCTCCTGGCGAACTTACTAACATAGGTGTCCTAAGTACCTTAGTGGGCAACTTATACTTATCCACGAATCCCCTTGATATGTATGAATGCGATGCACCAGTATCAAAAAGAACGATTGCAGTGAAAGACTTAACCAAAAACTTACTGATAACTGCATCTGGCTGCTCCTCAATTTCCTCCACATTCACGTGGTTCACTTTTCCCCTGTTGAAAGGGTTGGGCTTCTTCCCAGTGCTTCCATTGCCATTACCGTTCTTCAATTCCGAACAATCGTTGGCGTAGTGCCCAGTCTTCCCGCACTTGAAACAGGTAATGTGACCTTGATCCTTCTTGGCGGGTGTGGCTGGGTTAGAGTGGTTCTGATTGCTGCCTGCTCCATTCCCGTTTCCATTCTTGGATCCATTGTGGTTGTGAGAGCTCCCTCCATTGTGGGTGTGGCCTCCATGGTTATGGATAAGTCCTCTCAAGTTCGGGGTGAAACGAGGCTTCTGCTGAGATCCTGAGTTGTACTTCCCCTGTCCATACTTCCTCTTGCGGCTCTTAATCTGCTGCTGCTTTCCCTCCATCATAAGAGCCTTGTCTACCAACTCCTAGTAGTTATTAAATGTTGCCACCATCAACTGCATGCTCATCTCATCATTCAGCCCTTCCATAAACTTCTCTTGCTTCGCGGCATCTGTGGCCACATCATCAGGGGCATAGCAAGACAGCTTACTAAACTCATCTACGTACGGACCATAGTACGATATCCCTGGCGTAAGTTGCGAAACTCACGCTTCTTCATGCTCATAGCTCTAGTTGAGACATGAGCTGTGCGGAAACCTTGCTGAAACTGATCCCAAGTGATATTGGCTATTGGGAAAGTGGTTGTGTAATTCTCCCACCATGATGCTGCTAGTCCATCCAATTGGTGTGTGTGGCAAAACGCACCTTCTCAGCATCTGTGCAACCTGCGGTGGTCAACTCCCTTCCAATCTTGCGTAACCAGTCATCCGCAACTATGGGATCGGTGCTACCGGAAAACACCGGCGGCTGTAACCTCAGAAAACGGGCTAAGTTGTCAACTGGTGGAGGGTTGTTGTTGTTGTTGTTGCCTTGGTTCTGGACTAATATCTGCATCAAGGCATTCTGCTGCTGGATCAACTGGGTGCGGTGGGAAGACAAATCCGGTGTCACGTCTCGGAGGCATCTAATGGGTTTAGAGGGGAGAGATTAGAATAGAAAAGGGTCTAGTGAGAAAGCACTACCCATATGCACATGAGACAAACACAATCATATCACTCAATCAATCAAGCAAGGGCATACAATCGGTCTAGAACTATCGTTAAAAGTGCTGAGACTACTACTATATACATGGGGAAATACTACTAGTCATATGGTGGTCATCTAAAATTTTTGATCGGTGGAAGACTCCATGACGTCCGCTCCAGCTTCATCTTCATAATCATCCTCACTATCATCGGGGTCGGAGTCGGTGTCGTCGATGATGATGTAGTTCTCCGGGCAAGTGGAATCGTCGTCCTCTCCTCCTGGCGCGGGATCTCCCATGAAAACTCCTAGCTTCCTTGTTAGGTCGTCATTGTTCTCCACGAGTATCGTCATTTCCTCCTCATATCCATCGCGTGTAAACTTGAGTTCCTCTTCAAGCCCGGTGATCCTTGTCATCGCCTTCTTCAAATCTATCATGCTTGTGCACATCTAGTTCTCCTAGCGTCGAATGTGCTGATTTAGCTCCTGGATGAATGCTGCAATGGACCTGTCCCTCCTGGTGTTGACTATCTCCCATTGCTCATCTAGGTGCCCACATATCTGGTAGATAGTACCCTTGAGATCCTTGTGGTAAACTTCACCAATGTGTCCCATGGCGATGTGGGCTACCATGCTCCTTCCTAGACTCCAGGTTGGGGCATCAAAGGAAAACTCTATAGGTTCAGTGACTGGCATGAATGTCCTTCCTGGAACTTGAACTCGAATCATCTAGCGCTCCTCTTCTGGTGAAGTGGAGTTGTAGGTCCCGGTGAAGCTTGGTATTCCAATGTTCAGTTATCTAGTGACTTCCTTCAGGTGTCGTCCAAAGGGGGTGTCTTCATCTGGTTGTGCAAACTTGTTCCTTGAGTCCGCCATCCTAAAGAGTAGAAAATGGAGAGGAGTCAGAAATGAGTAGAGAAGAGTGACCTATGGCTTTTCTTAGTGGTCGTGTCCTACATTCAGCGTGTGTTCTGACACCATCTTGTAGCAACCCGACCTCAGGCGGTCAAGTCTCTGTGCTTCAGTGTCATCCCTGGATCGGTAATGCTGACACACACAGTACTCGAAGGATTTATAACAGAGTAGCAATCACACACTTATTACATCGAATGTCTCCAAAGAGAACTTATTACAATAAATATGGCTTAAGGCCACCTAAATAAGATAACAGTGGAAGACTTAGAAGATGAAGTGAGTCCATCAACTCCAACGACATAGCTGAGTGCACGACAACGGCCTAGCGAACCTTACTCCTCGTCTGAAAAGTCTGCAACATAATATGTTGCAGCTCGAGAACGGGTCAGCACATGGAATATGCTGGCAATATAACACAGTAGAGCAATGAACAGATCAATGCTATCACTACATGCATATATGGCTGGTGGAGGCTCTATGGTTATATGATTTTTGCGAAAAGCCAATTTTTCCCTACAACAAAGGAATAAATTTTATTTAACTATCATGGTGGTTGAAACATTGAGAATGGTACTCCCATCTCAATCCCAATTAAGGTAATCATTAATAACCCAACAATTAATTTAGAGTGATGAGATCAAATCAATAATTAAAGTACTAGATACTCAAGATGTCCATAACCGGGGACACGGTTAACCATGATTAGTTTATACACTCTGCAGAGGTTTGCGCAATTTTCCCCACAAGACTCCATCTCCTCCGTTGGATTTCTCGCACTACATGGTGTTTGAGAAACGGATGACCGAGACACAGTCTTTCAGAAGCATTAACTCTTTACTCTGGGTGGACAGTTACACCTACTTTCCCTCTACATCTACTAGCCCACCACTGAAATAGGTCACACAACATACTCAACTATGCCAGAGCCCATAATGGCTTGTGGCTGCACACGGAAGTTTCTAGCATGAATAATCTTATGATCCCTTTGAGCTTGGGTGGCAGACCGTAGGATGATCACACAGTATAACCCTGGGATATCCTGGATTCCCCAGGTGCCCAAAACAAACAATCTACCCAGATGTGTATTAAAGTTGCCACCTTAAGTTGAACCAGTAATTAACAATCTCACATCTGTCATGGATACACTCAAACCCAATCCACGTGTACAAGCATAACATGGCAATATAAGCTTAACGTAGAAGTAACTCCCAGGGTTTGATAATAGACAGGGCAATAGGTTCTACCTCATCAACTACTTCTCAATACCCACAAGTTAATCACATCCTAATCATGCAGTGTTTGAGGATTGTTACTAATGCATAAAAACTGGGTATGAAAAGAGTATGATCAATGTGTTACTTGCCTTGCTGACGATCCGCAAAACCTAGGGACTCGTAGTAGCACGCTTCGCACTCCGGGAATTCTATCGCAAACAAACAATAGCATACATAAGCAATCAACCAAATATGCACGGGTAAAACTCAAATAATAAGATCTAACCAGAAAGTTCAACTGAAGAACTCCGGTTTGCAAAAAGAGTCAAATCAAACGGAGCAACGAAACTCAAACTGCGAAAGAAACAAGATCCGATTACTAATCTGGACTAAAGTCAAATTTTACAGTACCAAAATCTTGTTAAAGTTGGTTAAACAGAAAGAGGGCTTCGAGACGAAGATCTAGGCGCTTGAATCGCCTGATTCCGATAAACGAGCGAAAAGATAAACTAAAACGAAAATCAGGGAAGAAATCGCGATCGAAAATAATCGTGGAAAAACCCTGGAAAAAGAAAAACTGACGAATAGGCTAACGAACAAACGTTCGCTGTCTGCGGCTAACGGGTGAACGGCATTCGTTAAAACGAACGTCCGCTAAATAAATAAACCGACAGAAAACCGATCTAAAAAAATAAACTGAAAACTAAAAAAACCGGATCTAGATCTAGGGTTTACCGCAATAAACCGACAAGAAAGAAAAACGACGGCGGTTAACTCCGGCGGCGGCACGGCGAGGTGGCGGCTGGCGCGGGCGGCGCTAGGGTTTGGCGGCGGGGTGGGCTCCGGCGGCGACGGGCTGGCGGGGTGGGCTGCGGGGCAGGGGGCGCGGCTTATAAAGACCCGGACGGAGGACTCCGGTTCGGGCCCGGCCCGGAGTCGGTTTGAACCTCTTTTAAAAAATATATAATGACGCGCAGAAAATGATGAAAAGAAATACTAAATTGACTCCAAAAATCATGAAACAAATTTTCCCTGTCCTCTGAAAATATGTCGGAGAGGGTGAACATTTATTTGGGCCTATAATACAGTTTTGAAAAACGCGTATTTTTCCTAATTCGAATAAAATAGCAATAAAATCCAAATAAAATTATTTATTTGATTTTAATATTTTTCCTCCAATATTTCATCTATTTTGGAGAAGTCATATTATCTCCTCTCATATATTTTAAATTCGAAATATTTTCGGAGAGAAAAATGATTAAAACCAAAATGATCCTTGTTTCAATATTTGATAAAATTCAAATATGAAAATCGTGAAATCCCCAACTCTCTCCGCGGGTCCTTGAGTTGCTTGAAATTTCGAGGATCGCAAACGAAAATGCAATAAAATATGATATGCATGAATGACCTATGTATAACATTCCAAATTGAAAATTTGGGATGTTACAGTGTACTTGCCTAAAGGCTCCGATACGTGACCCTTCCTGAAAAGATGATGAATTGTAGTTGCAAAGTTGACTGAGGACATAGTTTGTTGATTTCTAATAGAGTTTATGCTTTATACTTCGATAGTGTGATGAACTGTTACTTATTCATGAGAAGTGTATGATAAAAGTCTATGATAAAAGTCTTATATTTAAATTTGTTGATGTTATAATAATCTACCTGATACTTCTATGTCCGTATTTTGTTTTTATCGACACCTCTCTCTCACTAAGCTTGTGGACATCTTTTCCGATTTTGGTTTTTGCTTGAAGACAAGCGAGGTCTAAGCTTGGGGGAGTTGATACGTCCATTTTGCATCCTGTTTTCCTATGGTTATTTATGATGTTTTTATGCATAATAATGTTTTTTGGAGTAATTCTAGTGCCTTTTCTCTCATAATATGCAAGGTACACACAAAGAGGGAGAATTCCGGGAGCTGGAAATCTGGACCTGGAAAAGCTACGGCAGGCTACCTATTCTGCACAACTCCAAACAAGATGAAACTTCACGGAGAATTTTTATGGAATATATGAAGAATATTGGAGCAAATAAGTACCAGAGGGGGCCCACCAGGTCGGCACAACCCACTTGGGTACACCAGGGAGCCCAGGCGCGCCTTGGTGGGTTGTGCTCCCCCAGGCCCACCTCCGGTGCCCATCTTCTGGAATAGGAGTCATTTTGACATAGAAAAAATAAGGAGAGGACTTCCAGGATGGAGCGTCGCCATCTCGAGGCGGAACTTGGGCAGGAGCACTTTTGCCCTCCGGCGGAGTGATTCCGTCGGGGGAACTTCCCTCCCGGAGGGGGAAATCATCATCATCATCATCACCAACAGATCTCCCATCTTGGGGAGGGCAATCGCCATCAACATCTTCAACAGCACCATCTCAAACCCTAGTTCATCTCTTGTGTTTAATCTTTGTACCAGAACTATAGATTGGTGCTTGTGGGTGACTAGTAGTGTTGATTACATCTTGTAGTTGATTACTATATGGTTTATTTGGTGAAACATTATACGTTGAGATCCAATATGCTATTTAATACCCCTCTTATATCAAGCATGATTATCATTTGTGAGTAGTTACTTTTGTTCTTGAGGTCACGGGAGAAATCATGTTGCAAGTAATCATGTGAACTTGATATGTGTTCGATATTTTTATAGTATGTATGTTGTTATTCCCTTAGTGGTGTCATGTGAATGTCGACTACATGACACTTCACCATATTTGGTCCTAAGGGAATGCATTGTGGAGTAGTTATTAGATGATGGGTTGCGAGAGTGAGAGAAGCTTAAACCCTAGTTTATGCGCTATTGCATAAGGGACCGACTAGATCCAAAAGTTTAATGCTATGGTTATAATTTATTCTTAATATTTTTCTCGTAGTTGCGGATGCTTGCGAGGGGGTTAATCATAAGTAGGAGGTTTGTTCAAGTAAGAACAACACCTAAGCACCGGTCCACCCACATATCAAATTATCAAAGTAGCGAACACGAATTGAACCAACATGATGAAAGTGACTAGATGAAATTCCCGTGTACCCTCAAGAACGCTTTGCTTACTATAAGAGACCGTTTTGGCTTGTCCTATGCCTCAAAAGGATTGGGATATCTTGCTGCACTTTTGCTACTATTATCGTTACTTGCTCATTACAAATTATCTTGCTATCAAACTACTCTATTACTTACAATTTCAACACTTGCAGACATTACCTTGCTGAAAACCACTTGTCATTTCCTTCTGCTCCTCGTTGGGTTCGACGCTCTTACTTATCGAAAAGAGCTACAATTGACCCCCTTTACTTGTGGGTTATGAAACCACCTACTCATGTGTTGAGATCAAGATATTCCAATCCTACCACAAGAATCTTGATTTCTAGCCTTCCCCAAGTTGCTTTCCACTCAAATCATCTTTCCACCATAGCCAAATCTGAGAGAGCGAGTTGAGTGTTGGGGAGAATATCATTTGAACATAAGAGCAAGGAGTTCATCATCAACACACCATCTATTACCTTGTGGAGAGTGGTGTCTCCTAGATTGGTTAGGTGTCGCTTGGGAGCCTCTGTCAAGATGTGGAGTTGAACCAAGAAGTTTGTAAGGGCAAGGAGATCACCTACTTCGTGAAGATCTACCTGAGTTAGGCAAGTCCTTCATGGGCGATGGCCATGGTGGGATAGACAAGATTGCTTCTTCGTGGACCCTTCGTTGGTGGAGCCCTCCATCGACCCGCGTAGCCGTTACCCTTCGTGCGTTGAAGTCCCCATCAACGTGGACGTACGATAGCACCACCTATCAGAACCATGCCAAAAATCTCCATGTCTCCATTGCGTTTGCAAAGTCCAATCTCGTCCCTTTACTTTCTTGCAACTTGCATGCTTTACTCTTTCTGCTGCATACACTGGTACGCGTCGGTGCTATACAAACGGTTTTTAACCCCTTTCCGTGACGGCATTTGGAACCGTCGCCTAGTGAGTGACGACGATAGGGGGGTCCTTCCCACACGACCCAGAAACCGTCGGGGATATGCCCTCCTGGCACACACGCTCGGCAAAATGAGGTCGTGTGCGACCGGCGACCGCTAAAAAATAAAGAAATACGTATAGTAGAGCTAAAAAAATACAATTATACACGCGAAATTGTTTCTAGTCGCAAGTACATCCCACACAGTCAGTCCCCGCTAAACGTTTCCGTTCGTATGTACATCCCACACAGTCACTCCAAGGAAAACGTTTCCGTTCACAGGTACATCACACACAAATTTTCCCATTAAATCGTTTGTGATAGCGTTCCCATTGCACATGATATTAACAATTTTATCATTTGCGTTATTGAATGCATCGCACACGGTCCGTAGAAGAAACTGTGTGGCAAAGGCTGTCCATCATACACAGTTTTTATGTGGTGAACGTTTGCGCAAGGTGGCCTAATGCAAACAGTTTTCAAGAGAAAGTCGTGTGTGATTGTTCATTGACCCAACACGGTTTATTCCTAGAAACTGTGTGCGTTGCCTGAGGTCATCACCCACGGTATTTTTTCAATAACCATTTGCAATAGCAAAACCCAATTAGCAGGCTAATTCGCCATTAGCAGTCTAATTGCCCTATTATTAATAATCCATTTATTAATCTAATTGACATTCATATTAAGCACATAATATATTTCATTTCCATATTAAGGAAGCAGAATTTCATAATTGAAATGCATTAGAGTACAACATGATATAGCTTCAGCACTCAGCTACCCCATTACACAACTGCACCAGCACCAAGTTTCACATGCAACATGTAGAACCTTTCAAAATGAGCATCATAGACTGTATATAGAAAGATGCATCTCATTTGGAAAACTGCTGAAGCGGAAGGCGAATATTGATCCTTCATTCATGTTGAAGGTCTTTGCAACTTTAGGCCAGTGCCTATGGATGATTGAACGTCCGTCCTTCGTCCTCTTCAGAAACACTTGAATATTGAGCCATGGGTGTTGTATGAAAACCTTCCTTGCCTCCTGACCATAGAGGTGGTTTGAGAGGTAATCATCAGTGAACTGCTGTGTAAAGGCCTGAAAACAAGGCTGTGCATAAATATCTTCTCTATATTGGAAATGGGGCAAAGGAATAAAAAAAGGCAAGGTATAATAGTTAGTACCATCTTGTAGTGACCGATGTCTTCTTCATTGTGCAGACAAAGATCTTGTTGTTTTTTGTCGCTAATTTCTTTATCCTAACAATCTTTCTGAGTTTCTTGACTTGATTGATATTCAGGAACAACTCATTTCCCCATATGCAAAAAGGGTCGAACAGTGGGTCAAAACCTCTGACAGCAGGACCTATATGTGCAAGACCAAATTGTTAAAAACCTAAATATTAGAATGGTTCCTGCAATTGCACAATAATCTGCTATTTAGACAACGGACCATGCACGTGCAGTTAACTAAACACCACAACAAATGAACCAAAGGTTAACTGAGCACCACATTGCACAATATAACATACTCCTAATAGAAGATCAGACAGTTAACCAAACCAAGCATGCTTAACAACTTGGAAATATAGCAATTGTATTTGTTTCTCATGTATTTAGTACAGCCAAATTCGATTTATTTCTCACATGGTATACAATAATAGAATGCATCCACAACAATTGAACATCACATTGCAGAATTGAACCATGCAGTTAAGTAAACACCACAACAAATGAACCAAATGTTAACTGAGCACCACCTTGCACAATATAACATAGTCCAAATAGAAGATCAGACAGTTAACCAAACCAAGCATGCTGAACAACTTGGAAATATAGCAATTGTATTTGTTTCTCTTGTATTTAGTACAGCCAAATTTGATTTATTTCTCACATGGTATACAATAACAGAATGCAGCCACAACAATTGAACATCACATTGCAGAATTGAACCAAACAGTTAACTAAACACCATAACAAATAAACCAAACATTAACTGAGCACCACGTTGCACAATATAACATACTCCTAATATAAGATCAGACAGTTAACCAAACCAAGCATGCTTAACAACTTGGAAATATAGCAATTGTATTTGTTTCTAATGTATTTAGTACAGTCAAATTCGATTTATTTCTCACATGGTATACAATAACAGAATGCACCCACAACAATTGAACATCGCATTGCAGAATTGAACCAAACAGTTAATGAAACACCACAACAAATGAACAAAACGTTAACTGAGCACCACATTGCACAATATAACATACTCCTAATAGAAGATCGAACAGTTAAACAAACCTAGCATGCTTGACAACTTGGAAAATTGCACCCTGGAGAATTGAACATCACATTTGCAGAATTGAACCAAACAGTTAACTGAACACCACATTGCATGACATATAGAACATATACTCTAGAGCAGAAGATTGCATGGTAAAAGTAGATAGCACAATTCACTAGAATTTGTTAAGGAAAGGCAATAACTAGCAAACTGAACATGGGTCCTTATAGTGATCTAATAAGACAAGCTACTCCTCATTATCGGAGATATCGATGATGATTGGCTCCTTGGACATGGAAGAGGGCGAGGCCTCCGCTTCGTGGGTGCCCTCGTCGTAGTGGTGAGTTGCCTGAGCCGCTCCGGGCACCAGCCTACTAGCTCTCGAGATGAGGTAAGCACATGCACCCTGAGAAAACACCTCGTAGTCTTCGTCGAAGGCACCGACGGTGGCCCCGAGAAAACACCACGAACTGTCGTTTAAAGCAGCCAACCGCATCGCGGCGTCGGCGCGTGTGGCGTCGACGGTGGCGTCGACGGCGAGGTGCTCCTCCAAGATCTGGGGGTCGGCACGAATGGCGGCCATCGCGACCTCATCCGTGCGTGCGGCCGTGATTTGCTTCTCCGTTGCCAAATGCTCCTTGAGATCCTGGCTATATTGCGTGCACCATGGCTTAGTGCAGCGCTTATTTGCTGGAGGGTCGGTGATTTGGGTGGAAGGTGTCGCGCTCGCACCGACGGTCGGGGCATGTGGGATGTGGAAGGAGGAGGAGGATGGGGTCGGGTGTGGATTACCTGCCTGGATAGGCGAGGCCGAGCAGCGTGAAGGAGGGTCGCCAGCGAGGAGGCGGCGCTGCAAGCAAGGAGTGAAGGTTTCAACTTGGAAAGAAAGGCAGAAATAGGGGAAATGTGGCTTTTGGTAAGGGGGAGGGGGCGGGGAGGTAGATATTTCGGCGGAAGCCGAAAATTTGAAACCGCTTCAGCAAAAAAACTGGCGCGCAAAGTGTCATCAGACATGGTCCCTTATTCAGAGTGGGCTGTGGACTGTAGCCGTCACACCTTCTCGCGTAAGCCGTATGCGTACTATAATCCGACGGTGCTCCAAGATATTTTGTGCTGCATCTCACACGGTTGGTGATAATAAACTGTGTGGGATCTACTTGATTTTTCATCTTGATTTGTATTACATAATGGGGTCACAGCGGCAATGGACGGTGTTTGAATTGCTAGACCTTTTATCTGTAGTGAACATGCAACTATATGTGTGTCGTAAAAAATGGAATTATTCAGGGTTCGTTTGGAAATTTTATACATTAAATTGGTTTTCTAGCCATTTCAGGTGCACAATTCAAAATTAAAGCACATGCACATGGTCCGGTGCACCAACATGGGTTGCAAAATCATATATGTGTCCATGGGTTTATGCTTATGTCCCATGCATGAAATGGGGATGAATTTCAAACACCACGGCACCGTGGCTCTCTGGCAAATGTTGAGGTACTTGCTTTTGTAATTCTAGTAAATCCAAAACCCGTCTGAAATTCATGAACCTTGGCATGCTATCATGGAATGGCACCAACATGCTGGGGTAAAAAATATTGTACCATTTGGGGCAGGTTGTGGTATAAGCTTCTCACAAACAAGAGCTTCTCACAAGAAAGCCTCATGGTTCCGTTAGGGAAACGTGTCACCTTTGTGGACAAAATGATATACATCGCCTCTTCTTCATTTCAATTTTTTCCTGGTGTCAACATAGAACAACAGGAGTGTCGTGTTAAATTTTGGTTTTTTCGGGGATCGTTTGGACATTTTCATACGTTAATTTAGTTTTCTAGGCATTTATGTGCATAATTCAAAATTGAACTACATGCACGTGCTCCGTCCATACAAATGCTTATGTCACATGCAAGAAATGAGAACAAATGTCAAACACGTTGACACTGTCGCTCGGCCGCTAACATTGAGCATGTTTTAAAATTCTAGTAAATCGAAAGCTTGTCTGAAATTCATGAAACTTGACATGATATGATGGAACAGCAGCGACATGCCATCGTAAAAATATCGTCCCATTTGGGGCAAGTGTGGGTATAAGCTTCTCACAAACCAGAGGTTCTCTCACAACAGGCCTGATGGTTTCGGTAGGGTAAGTGCCAACTTGGGGGACAAAACGATATATGTCACCTCTTATTGCTTTCAAAAAATTTCTCATGTCAACATACAACAACAGGAGTGTCGTGTTAAATTTTGGATTTTTTGGGGATCATTTGGACATTTTTATACATTAATTGAGTTTTCTAGGCATTTATGTGCATAATTAAAAATTGAATTACATGCACGTGCTCCGTCCATAAAAACGGGTTGCAAAATCAAATGTTTGTCCTTGGTTGCATGCTTAGGTCCCATGCAAGAAATGGGAATGAATGTCAAACACCCTGCCACGGTCACTCGGCAACAAGCATTGAGATACCTAGTTTTTAAATTCTAGTAAATCCAAAGCTCATCTGAAATTCATGAAACTTGGCATGCTATCATGGAGCGGCATCAACATGCCGTGGTAATTTTTTTGTCCCATTTGGGGCAGGTTTGGGGATATGCTTCTCACAAACCAGAGCTTCTCACAACAAGCCTGATGGTTTCGGTAAGGAACGTCCCACCTTTGGGGACGAAACGATATCCATTGCCTCTTATTGCTTTCAAAAATTTTCTCGTGTCAACGTAGAACAACATGAGTGTTGTGTCAATTTTTGGAATTTTTCGGGGTTCGTTTGGACGTTTTTATTCATTAATTGATTTTTCAATGCATTTATGTGCATAATTCAAATTTGAACTACATGCACATGCTCTAATGCATATAAATTGGTTGAAAATTCAAATTTGTGCCCTTGGTTGCATGCTTAGGTCCCATCCAAGAAATGGGAATGAATGTCAAACACCCTGCCACGGTCACTCGGCCGCAGGCATTGAGATACCTAGTTTTCAAATTCTAGTAAATCCGAAGCTCGTCTGAAATTCATGAAACCTGGCATGCTATTATGGAGCGGCATCAACATGTGGTGGTAAATTTTTTGTCCCATTTGGGGCAGGTTTGGGGATATGCTTCTCACAAACCAGAGCTTCTCACAACAAGCCTGATGGTTTCGGTGGGGAACGTCCCACCTTTGGGGACGAAACGATATCCATTGCCTCTTATTGCTTTCAAAAAATTTCTCGTGTCAACATAGAACAACAGGAGTGTTGTGTCAATTTTTGTGATTTTTTGGCGCTCGTTTGGACATTTTTATGCACTAATTGAGTTTTCAATGCATTTATGTGCATAATTCAAATTTGAACTACATGCACATGCTCTAATGCTTATAAATTGGTTGAAAAATCAAATGTGTGTCCTTGGTGCATGCTTAGGTCCCATGCAAGAAATGGGAATGAATTTCAAACACCAGGGCACCGTTGATTGCCGGAAAAACATTGAGATACATTGTTTTTAAATTCTAGTAAATCCAAAACTCATCTGAAATTCATGAAACTTGGCATGCTATCATGGAATGGCACCCGACATGTTGTGGTATTTTTCGTGTCGATTTTGAGAGAAGGCGCACTCGAATAACAGCCAACAAAGCATTTTGAAAAAATAGCTGCCACTTCAATATCTCAAACGTTTGTATAATTCAAATCGTGTGCGTTCTGTTAACCATTCACGTGACGCCACGTGTCTTTGTTTTAATGGCTATAGGAGGTGCCGTGCGGACAGCTGCTTGACCTTGACTGAACGGGAGGCGTGCGAGTGGAGTCCGGTGCGCAGGCTGACCAAGAGGCGTGCAAGCTGTCCTCCAATGCGCAGGCTCACCGGGAAGTGTGCGAGCTGTATGCTGCGCAAGCTCACTGGGAAGCGAGCCCTTTGACTTCCATGGCCGCCCGCCTTCCTCTCCATTAATGGTGCCCGAGCTGCTGTTTAATACGGCCGGCCTTACTGTTCGCCTCCCATTCCCCTCCCTCCCGCAGACCTCCACCAACGCCATGGCGCAGAATGATCATCTGCCACTAGTCTTCAAGTTTGGTCAAATCGACTCCGAGCCGGAGGAGATAGAAAATAAGGAGGAATGGGGCCTCATGGACATGGCCCAGAATGAGCTGGCCGAGGAGGTTGCTGCTCCCGCTCCCGTCCTAGCTCCCATCCCCGCGCCCATGCCAGCGACCATCCCCGTAGCATTGACGGGCTGGTCGCCGTGCACAATCATAGAGCTGGAAGCCGCGGGCGTCAGCAAGGTCTCCGCGGACCCGCGCGAGCTTGTGTACATGCCAGCACCAGCATGCCCGTGCCCATGCGCGTCCCTCCACCCACCGTGGTGCCGGCCCCCGTGCATTTGGCTGCACCCGCAGCGCCCATGCCCCTGCCCGTGCACGCCCCTCCACCCACCGCGGCGCCGGTCCCCGTGCGTTTGGCTACACCCGCCGCGCCCGTGCACGTGCACACGCCTCCCTCCGCGGCATGGGACGCTGCCGTCGACCACTACCTCTCAGCCGCGCCAGTTGCCGTCCTCCCACACCCTGCCCGTCGATCGCGCGACGACATGATGTTTGATTTACAAGTGAATAACATTTTGTGCTGCCTTGAAGACTTCAACAACGGCGTCCCGGAGGATGACAACGACAACCATGGCGCGGCACGCCGCCTCCGCCGCCGCTGGAAATAGTTTTTTGGGGGTTTAATACTATATCTCGAATTATCGATCATATGAATATAAATTCGCAGTGTGACTGAATGAAAGATCTGGTTTGAATGAACTTGCGTTTCTCTCTCTGAATGTACAGACTTATCAAACGATTTTCTATTGAAAAAACGTCAATGGTTTTTAAATATAAAACACTCATCGCAAACGTTTTAGTTAGAACACCCATATGCAAACTGACAACTTCCCCAAGAAGCCAAGGGAAAATGTGCCGAGCAGGATTTGTGCAGCTCTTGATCGCAAACGTTTTAGTTAGAACTCCCGTATGCAAACCGACAGCTTCCCCAGGAAGCCAAGAGAAAATGTGCCGAGCAGAATTTCTGCAGCTCTTGATCGCAAACGTTTTAGATAGAACACCCATATGCAAAGTGAGAGCTATGGCCTTCCCCCTTAAGTCGAGGGAAAATCCGCAGCGCAGGATTTGTGCATCGCTTCAATGCAAACGGTTGTTTTGGATGACCTGTGTGCAACCACGTACAAACAATTTGGTAAGATTTGCATATGTCATATTGGGTATGTTGCCATTTGTCAAACTGGAAAGATTGACATTTGTTGATCTAGTAACATTGCCATTTGTCAACCTTGAAACACTGCGATTCATCAAAATATGAAGCTAAACATCACTAGCAGTATCTAATTTTTGCAACTAAAATTCAGTAATTAAGCATAGATGGAGGCGAGGAGGCGTGTTCAGCCGGGCGTGCAGCGGGCGGTGCTGTACTATTCGATTTGACAGCGGGCGGTGCAGCTCCCGATACGGCTTTAATGCAGACGAGGGAGAGGGTAGCGGTTCTCGAAATGTTGAACGGCCAATGATGCATCCTCCTTCAATTAGCATCGTGTGAATGCATGAGGGAAGTACTGGGTGGAGGACCGGGAAAAGAGGCTGCACGATGTGAATGCAACGCAGTTTGCACTCATATAAAGGCGCCCCTCCATTCCAATGCATCTACCACATCGTACGCACCTAAGCATTTGCCTAAGCACGTACACTAATAAGCACAAAAGTGCTCACTCCAGACACATGGGGGCGATGCGCGCGAGCGGCCAGCGGCTGTGCCAGATGGTCCACAACGCCGGCCTGCGGCATGGCACCGTGAATTGTCTCCAGACGGTGTTGACGACCGGCTGGTGGATGGCCACCGTCGACGCCAGCTACGACTCTCAGTTAGACCAGATGATCGTTCGCACCACCAACAGGTTCACCGTCGTCAAGAAGCTCGCGGACGACATCGCTGTACTCCTCCAGCCTGTGCGCCCGGGCTCCTCGTTGCCTGCCACCCTAATCGGCCTCCATGATCGGAACCTCTTTTAATCACTGGTGGCCCTGCAACTGCCCGCCGACGCCATGAAGAATGTCCACCTAGAGGTCACGCTCGCCGTGAGGTGCCTCGCACTACAAGAATCCGTCAACCTACACATCCATGTGTACGAGCAAATCGTGTACATAGGTATCTACTAGGCCAGTGAGGACGCTACGACGTTGGCCTTCTTCAGCCGGCTGGAAGCCTTGGATGCCTTTGCTGAGAAGCACCTTGACCTCGCCACAAAAGCCACTGCTCCTTAGCCGCCGGCCGGTGGTCCAATGCACTGGGTTAAGGAGGAGGAGGCCGTACGTTGATGGATGCATCTTTCTTCTTGCCTCCTGTAACCACCACTGCGATCACATCATCGTGGCCTAATTCTTATTGTGCTTTTGCATTCTCGTTCTAGTCAATATAGACATGTGCGATCCCTTTGCTTAATGCATCACTGTAACTAGTACTCCATCCGTCAATTTATAAGTTGTGCTGCCAGTGTCTATCTTGTTACTTTTTGATAATTTTGTTTTTTTGAACACATGTTGATTGGCTTGAATGAAGGTCTATCCCGCTGTTAGGCACCACGGCGCGCTCTGCTCACGTCCGTCAGCGCGCTCGGCTTGTGGACAGCTTTTCCTTGCGTGTTCGACTTCTATATGCATATATATATGGTTGCTCGCCATTGAGGCAACCGCGGAGCGCTCTACTCGCGTCCCTCCGCGCGCGCTCTGCCGGCGGTTGGGCGCGCGCACGATCATTTCGGGGGCCAAATATGCATGCAGTTGCGCCGCGCGCATTGCCACGTGATGCAGTTACGTGCGGCACAATGGAGTTACGCGCTGTAAATTAGAACTGCCATCAGGGCCTGCCGATATTCCTGGCCGTCCGGCTTCCCCTTTAATTCCCGCAGCCATTATAACCTTAGTCTCTTCAACCTTTCAATCGCGCCCCACAACACAACAGGCACACCCACGACGACACATAGAGAGGGGATGTCTAGCGGCGCTCCAATGGAGTTCGGCGAGCATAGAGTGGAGACCCGCGCGAGGGAGACAGATCTCTCAGTGGTGTACACCATCAACCCAGCCGTGGTGGACGACTACATCAACAGCGTTGAGCAGTTGCTTGCTCGAGACAAGTACAAGGTGGTCGGCATCGACCTCCAGTACACCGCCGGTTGTCCCGGCATAGATCAAAAGGTTTCCGTCGCCCAGTTGTGCGTGCGCCATCATGTCCTCATCTACCACTACTGCATGACCACAGAGCCTTGCGACCGTTTCAACAGGTTTGTCACTAGCACCGACTACAATTCGCCAAGGTGGAAACCACCGACGATGTAAATGCGCTCAATGTTACGGGCTTGGCCTGCAAGAACCTTATCGAAATCCGTGACCACTATAGGGTCTGGGGCAGCACGAAGAAGGACTCCCTGGTCAAACTCACGTCGGCCATCATCGATCCCTACTACGAAAAGATGAAGCAGGATGCCCAGAGAACAAGTCCCCTATCCTGGCACAGGGCCTTGATGCGGCAACTGGATGAACCTCACCTTAGGTTTGCGGCCAAGGGCGTGTACACATGCTACGAGATACACAGGCGGATCGTTGACATGAGGAAGTGCCTCGTTACCCAAATCGACGAGCCCGGATCGAGCCACAAGCAGAGCAAGCGTCACAAGAAGTAGGTGATGATTAGATGACCGTTTATGCTAGTTAATCATGCATGTAATATATAGTTTACTTTATTGGTGTGTGGAAATGTCATGTGTGTAGTAGCCACCTATGTAATTATGCATGTAATAGTTTACTTTGGTGTGTGCAAATGCCATGGTTGTAGTAGCCACCTATGTAAGTGGATGTTTAATTTGGTTATGCAACCATGTCCTTTATAAGTGTGTGTGTATATATATATGTTGTTGTTCTGTATGCAATCCCATCGCACAACACACACGTCTTATTAGCAGCAACCATCTGTGTTATTATCGATCTTCGCACACATTTCTGATTACAGACCTATTTGCCGCGTATCACACACATCTTGTTCTCTTGTCTCAACACAAACAGTTCATCCAAGTGAACCGCATGCCGTATATCGCACACACCTTGATCTGGCTGACCGTTTCTTTTGTGTTGCCTAATCACAAACAGTTCATCTGAGTGAACCGTATGCTGTATATCGCACAAACCTTCATATGGTTGCCCGTTTCTTTTGTTCCTCCTCATCGCAAAGAGTTAAATGAGCTGAACCGTATGCCCTGCGTCGCAAATGCAACTAAAATTTGAACCGTGTTTGATGCATCCTCCATCGCAAATGTTTTGCACCTTTTTTGACGGTTTTTTACACCACCGTTTGCGATTATGGCATCGCACGCAGTTTCGTCAAAGGGTCTCTGATCATAGTGTCGCGTTAGCAGCATCCTGCAATAGTGATATACTCTTGTCATGCTTGCTTGAAATGTATTGTGAATGCTTTAACTTGTGCAAAAACTCAACCTTAACTTGAAAATTTTAAAAATTGCTACTTTTGCTTGTTAAGGGTCTAATAGCCCCCCTCTAGACCCCTCTTCTCGATTCTATTAATTGGTATCAGAGCTTTGGTCTCCATTACTCTGGTTTAATCACCATTGGAGGAAGATGGATGAGTCTACGATCGGGAGTATTAGACATAGAGTGTCTATGCTTGACGGGGAGTTCTATAGTTCTTGGAAGAATGAGATGCTTGAGATTTTCAATGAATATGATTTGAACAAGTATATTACTAGCCCTTATGTGCCTCCTTTTGTTCCTTTGCATCCTACCCCCGATGAGTATCTTGACATGGTTCGCAATCTTAGAACTATTGATCTTATCATTAAAGGCTTGCCTAGAAATTTGTGTGTGTGCTTGCCTACTTTTGAATGTGCTTATACTATATGGAAATATCTTGAGGAACATTTTCTGAATTATTCCTTGAAAAATCTAGATGAGATTCTTCAAAAGTCTATTGCTTTTCATAAAATGAAGCCTAGTGATCCTAAGTTTGATATGTCTATATGAGCTTTGTGATCTTATGCGTGCTAACAGAAATGTTGGTGTCATTAGTAGCATCATTTCACAAACTATTAGAATTCATAAACATGCACATTGTCATGGTCATAAATCTAATAAATCACTTGCTCTAGGTGATGATCACACGCATGATGATGATATTGAGCATGGCTATTATGATGAAGATGAAGATAGTGACATTAACTTTGAGGAGACTATGAGAAATCTTAGTCTCATGGCCAACTTTCATGACTACATGGCCGAAGGGAAAGAATGGATTCTTGATAGTGGATGAACTGATCATATGCCTGGAGATAAGGACATGTTCCGTGAGCTTGCTAAAAATGATGACCCACGCAAGTATGTAACTTTTGGAGATAACTCCAAGGGTAAGGTACTTGGCCTTGGTAAGGTGGCCATTTCCAATGGCAGCTCTATCCAAAATGTTATGCTAGTTGAATCTCTTGCTTACAATCTCCTTTCAGTGTCTAGACTAGCCGACTTTGGTTTCAATGTTCTATTTACCGAAGTAGATTGCCAAGTGTTCCATAGAGATAATCATAACATCGTATTTACTGGTATTCGTAGAGGTGATCTATACATTCTTGATTTCACTAAGAGAGCCCAACCTCGTACTTGTTTAATTGCTAAATCTTCTAAACGATGGTTATGGCATAGAAGGTTACGTCATGTGTGCATGCGAAATCTTGATAAGCTTATTAAAGGTGATCATATCCTTGGTGTTAAAGATGTTATATTTGACAAGGATAGACTTTGCAGTGCTTGTCAAGCAGGAAAACGGGTTGGAGGGAGTCATCCCGTGAAGAACATCATGACCACGAGAAGGCCGCTCGAGCCACTTCATATGGATCTTTTCAGTCCCAGCATACAAGAGTCTTGGTGGTAACTCATTCGGTTTAGTCATTGTTGACGACTTTTCAAGATTCATGTGGGTGTTCTTTCTTGATGACAAATTGCAGGTCCAAAAGTTCTTCAAGAATTTCGTCAGGAAGGCCCAAAACCAATTTGAAGTGAAGATCAAGAAGATTCGGAGTGACAACGGAATGGAGTTCAACAACGCCAATGTGGATACTTTTCTTGATGAAGAGGGGATTTCACATGAGTTCTCTGCTACATACACGCCTCAACAAAATGGAGTTGTTGAGAGGAAGAACCGTACACTTATCGAGATGGCGAGAATGATGCTTGATGAATACAAGACGCCAAAACACTTTCGGGTGGAAGCGATTGAGACAGCTTGTCATGCTATGAATCGACTATATCTTCACAAGCTTCTCGGCAAAATGGCATACGAGCTACTCACCGGTAACAAACCCCAAGTTTGATACTTTTGAGTATTTGGCTCAAAATTATACATTCTTGACAAGCATGGTTGCTCGAAATTTTCTCCTAAATCTCATGAAGGTTTCCTACTTGGTTACGGTTCAAACTCTCACACCTACCGCGTCTACAACAATTTCACCAGAAAGGTTGAAGAGACGGTAGATGTGAAGGTTGATGAATCTAACGGCTCGCAAGTAGAGCAATTGCCAATTGATGTAGGAGACAAAGATGCATCGGAAGCAATTCAATATTTTTCCATCGGCAAGATTCACCCAACGGAGGTGAAGGAGAGTACTTCATCGATTCAAGTGGAAGCCTCAACCTCACATCAAGGTGAACCACAAGTTGACTTGGAGGCATCCACAAGTGGAACACGTCAAGACGGAGGAAATGAGGAAGTACAACAAGATGAACCACCTCGACCTCCTTCTCCACCTCCACAAGAGAACGACAATGCCACCAACAATGAAGAGGAGAAGATGATGAGGATGTTCCACCCCATCCCAAGCAAAAGCTCTCACGAGTTAGAGCAAGAGCCTCAAGAGATCATGTCGTCGAAGAAATCTTCAATGACATGCAAACCGTGAGAATCACTCGCTCTAAAACTCATTTGGCTAACTTTTGTGAACACTACTCATTCATCTCTAGTGTTGAACCTATGAAGGTAGAAGAAGCTCTTGAGGATCCGGATTGGATAAATGCTATGCATGAAGAGCTACACAACTTCGAAAGGAATCAAGTGTGGACATTGGTTGAAAAGCCCAACGATGATCATAATGTCATTGGAACCAAATGGGTGTTTCGGAATAAGCAAGATGAAGATGGAAAAGTTCTACACAACAAGGCCCGTCTCGTCGCTCAAGGCTACACTCAACTAAAAGGTATGGACTATGGTGAGACATTTGCCCCCGTTGCTAGACTCGAGTCCATTCGCATCTTACTTGCTTATGTCAGTCGCCATGATATCACTTTATATCAAATGGACATTAAAAGTGCTTTTCTAAATGGAGAAATTGAGGAGGAAGTTTATGTTAACAACCTCCCGGCATTGTTAATCCCAAGAAACCTAATCATGTCTAAAGACTTCATAAAGCTCTTTATGGTCTTAAAGAAGCCCCTAGATCTTGGTATAAATGCTTAACAAAGTTTCTTATTGAAAAGGCTTTGAAATTGAAAAAATTGGTTCTACACTCTTTACTAAAAGCGTAAATGGTGAATTATTTTGTGTGCCATATTTATGCGAATGATATCATATTTTGTTCTACTAACCCCCATTTTAGTGAAAAGTTTGGAAGGCTAATGTCGGAGAAGTTTGAGATGTCTATGATGAGTGAACTCAATTTTTTCCTTGGACTGCAAATCAAGCAAACTAAGGAAGGTACCTTTGTCTCACAAACAAAGTATACCAAGGATCTTTTAAAGAAGTTCAACATGCAAGAAAGCAAAATTATGAAAACACCCATGCCTACTAGTGGACATCTTGACTTGACTAAGGATGGCAATCTGGTTGACCAAAAGGTTTACCGTTCTATGATTGGTTCATTGTTATATCTATGTGCCTCCCGTCCCGATATTATGCTAAGTGTGTGCATGTGTGCACAATATCAAGCAACTCCTAAAGAATGTCATCTTAAGGCCATGAAAAGGATAGTGAGATACTTAATTCATACACCAAACTTTAGCATTTGGTATCCTAAGAGGTCATCTTTTGATATTGTTGGCTACTACAATTCGGACTATGCCAGTGGCAAGGTTGATAGGAAGTCCCCTTCGGGTACTTGTCAATTTCTTGGCAGATCCCTTGTGTCTTGGTCCTCCAAGAAACAAAACTCGATATCCTTATCCACCGCCGAAGCAGAATACATTGTCGTCGGATCATGTTGTGCTCAATTACTTTGGATGACCCAAAGTCTTAAAGATTATGGGATACATGTGAAACATGTTCCATTGCTTTATGACAATGAAAGTGCTATTAGGATTGCTCACAATCCCGTGCAACATTCTTGAACTAAACATATTGAAGTTCGGCATCATTTTATTCAAGAACATGTTGCACTACAAAAAAAGACACTTCCGTGATGATACGTGTTTGTCACAGTACGTCACGTTTTCTGTCATGCATGTACATCCATGACGATTTTATGACAGAATCAAGATAGTCATACATGTGCTGTCGTAGAAGTGTTCCATGACATTACCAAAATTATCATCACGGAAGGGTTCACTTCCATGACGATAAATGCCATGTCATGGAAGTGATTTCGTCAAGGGTGACCGACACGTGGCATCCATCGTAACGGGTCGCCGTTAAGCTATCGGGTCTAGTTTTGGATCCGATAACCCGCTAACAGCCACGACCAATGACGATTTTCCACGTGTAAAATTCTCTTGGCCGACAGAACCACGTGTCAGCTTCGCGTCGGCACAGGTGTCACTCATCCAATGGGCGAGATGCACCTATGATATGTTGACACGTGGGCCGACTAACTAAAGTGGCCCATAAAGGCCCACGAGATTTCGCCGACCATAATGGGCCAGCCCGGCTAAAGGCCCACGAGATTTCGCCGACCGTAATGGGTCGGCCCAGCTAAAGGCCCACAAGATTTTGAGGACACTAATGGGCCGGCCCGTTAACAGGTTGCCATGTTTTGGGCGAAATGCAGGCCCATATTTGATCCGGTCCATTAACAGCCTACCACGTTCCGGGCCCAATAAAGGCCCATATGAGATCCGGCCCGTTAAAAGCCTACCACGTTCTGGGCTAAATTACGGCCCAGATCAGATCCGACCCTTTAAGAGGTTTGGGCTAAATTATGGCCCATATCAGATTCGGCCTGTCAACTGGACGCTATGCTTTTGGGCCCACTTGCTAAAGGCCCATTTAGTAATTTGGCCTGATATTAGTTTCAGCCTGTTAAAGGCATGTTTAACATTTCAGCCCTATATTTATTTCGGCCTGTTAAAAGCCTGTCATATAGTTGGGCCTAACTACGGCCTAGTTTGCATCCAGCCTGCTCACAGCCGATAATCTGACTGGGCCAAACAAGGACCCAGACAATTTTGGCCTATTAATGGCCCGTGATGTGATTGGCACAATCATGGGACGAGGTGTATTTCAGCCTGCTGCCGGCCCATGAGCTGTTCGGCACGTTTCAGGCCCAACCTACTTTTCAGCCTCCTAAAAGCCCATAGAGTTTTCTTGCGAAAATAGGGCCGGCGGTTTACTCGGCCTATTAGAGGCCCAAATCTACTAGTGGGCCAGTTTACATTTAGGCCTGTTAACGGACCCATTATGTAGTGATTTGCATGCCGACCCGATTATGTACCATAATTTTATGGTTTGGCCGGTTTACTGCGAAGACATGATATATATATATATACAGTAAAATAACTGCAGCATCGTGAATAAGAAAAACCTAGACTATACAATAAAGAAATTATAGCATATTATATCCACTGGGCATCAAAGTTCGCCACTATGATAATAAAGCACAAGCAGACAGCAAATTACATACACTTGGCATCAAAGATCGCCACCAGTGCAAATAAACACGCCGACAAAATAATATACAAAACCGACAGCACTTCAATAGAGTTCAAGAAAGGTTAGCCCTGCTCGGGAGCTGCAGCGCAAGCAGCTAAGCAAGCTGATGAGACTTCAGGCTAATTGCGTTCTTCAACTGCGGTCTCGCCTATCTGAAAGGTCACTGCGGTAAGTGGATAAATCTGCACGTCCATCGCAGGATCATACATCCTCCATGGTTCTCTGATGCCATTGAACACAAGGGCTTCATTTACGTCGTCGACTCCTTCTATGGCTGGACGTATTGCTGGCCTAGTCCAGTCATCGCTACAAACGGCTGCTACAGCAGTATGTTACTTTCCTATGATATCATGATGGCTTGCTTATATTAATGTCAACATTTACTGGAAAAATATTCATGCTCATAACATGCTGTTCTTAAGATTGACTACATTAAGAGCCCTTTTTTATTTGACTCCAACTTGATATGATGTTGTAGGCCGCCTGGTGTCCCTACCCTTACTAATCCCAGAAACTTTCAAAGAAAAGCGGCCTGGCAGTTGCAGGTGGTTCCTGGCTCGATGAGACGATGGCGAATGATTGATGATCGTTCGCACGTACCGGACGTGTTGTTTCGCGGAATACAATCACAATCACTGCAAGGTCTTTGAGCAGGATCCCAGCTTCTCTGGGCCTTCAGGAATTTTTGACTGGAGCCTAGTAAGTAGCCTTCGTACGCGCTCTCTGTTTCTCGGACTGAATTATCCGATTAGCCAGGAGATAACCGGCAGCAAGGATCATGATGGCAGCACGGTTTCGTTCATCAGGCAAAATTGTGTGTACACAGCGTACCATGCGTCTCTGGATGCACCATACCCTAATATGTGCCGCCACACTCTGCAGCCCAAAGTAGGAGAGAGGGTCGCAAGTATCAGACTTCGACCTGCTGGCTGGAGTTTCCCCCGTTAGGCACCCATCTGGTTCAAGCCGTCAGCCAATCTCCACAGCTTAATAAATAGTAACATCTAACTAAGCCAGTTAGTTAGATGCGTACACTTGGTGTAGTAGGATCTTTATTTAGTTTGATGTATACACTTGTTCTTTCTTGGTAGCCCTTTTGTAATGATGGCTAATGTTTGGTTTGGAAGAGAGAGCTGCGTCTTTACTCTTCTGGCCTGCTTACTGCTTCTGTTGCACCCCCAGCCCTGGTTGCTACTGCTGCTATTTTCAATGTACAATCAGTAGTATATTTTGTCTGTTGGTTGAATAAATGTGTTGTTAGAACGACAAACACAATGTTTTGGAAGTCGTTGCATGGTCCGATCCTTTAGTGCCCCGTACTGTACGTAGTGCATACTATTTTTCGTAGGAACACATTTTCCACTTGTTGACAACATGCAACCCACTGATGAAGGCCCAATAGAGGAGCCCATAATTAACTGGAAGGGAGGCTCTCACATGAATCTGGCCCAGGTACATGCTCATGGTCCCCTAAACATAAATAAATAAATAAATAAATAAAGCTAAATGCTCATGTACCAGTTCTTTAAATTCATGATTTAATAGGAGGATATTATTTCCTATGATAGTGTCTTTACATTTAGTCGATATAACTCTTAGGCAAAGATAGCGACCAGTCTTCTTTCTCCCACCATTTTCTTCCTGCAACCAGCAGACCCATGCAAATCGTAATCAACGTCGTAAATAGTTCCGGTGCATTTTTATTTTTTCAATAAGAATGTCCAACCCAGCCCAGCACATTGGCAACAACACTTTATCCTCCGCCATGGTGCGCTCGCCGCGGCGCCGCTGTCCGGCCCTGTCAACATAGTGAATCGGGAGAGGACTGTAGATGTGAGTATGACAGTACGGACCCACCAGGTCCACTCCCGAACACAAGCAAAGCGCCTCTTTTACTACTCAGATGCACCCCTCGTGTTTTTACTCTAATCCACCCTGCTGATATCGAGGACCCACATCATTTTCAACGTATAGTCAATTAACGACAAAATTGCACAATTTTTTGTGTGGATTTGTTCGGAGGAGCAGGCTATAAACTGGGTTGTGTGGTCTCTGTGGCCCGTCTAACAACATGACCAGCCCAACAGTTTTTTCTTTGGGAAAATAGGTAGGCCACTATTTCTTTTTGAAGAATACCCAAGCTAGGCCTATTTGTTTTCTCCGACTTACTGGGCTGCAACTCTTTCAAGACGAGGACTGATGCATTCCGGCCTTGCCAAAGAGTTTGGTCAGTATCTGTTAAAAGTAAATGGGAAAATTAGTTTCTTTTTTTGTTTTTGTTCTTCACTGATATTTTATATTTCATTGGATTTTAACATGACATAGTACTAATTTATTTTTAAATTTGTTTTAGTATGGCTAATAATTTTTGGATTAAGAATATTTTGTTCCCTAGGAAAAAATTGCGAATTTTCAAAATTTCGCACATTTTTAGTTCAATTTTTTAACCCTAGTACTGACCAGAAAATGGGCAGCAATTCTAAAAATGGATAATGGGCTGCAATAAATTCCATATGAATTAGAAAATGAGTAAAAAATATAAAAATAATAGAAAATGGACTGTACACGCCACAAATTTCGAGGCTGACTTATTTACACAAGGCTTTGTTAGTCAACACACGATTCTAGCAGCAGTGACTGTTGGATGTCCATACAACGGCCGACGTGCTTCTTCAATCTCTGATCTTCCTGCTCCAGCCGCCTAAACCAGCGCCGGCGGGACTGCCTGCTCCCTCCTCTTGTGGCCCGCTGTCATGCCCCGTAGGCTTCACCGGCACACCCTACTCCCTCCGCTGGCCTGGCCGCACGCAATCAACTGCCTCCTTATTACGCGAAAAAAATGATTCCTCCCACTGACATCTGGGGCGCACCGGTTCGGAGGCTGGCCTGTGGGCCTACTAAGTTGACGCGTACGCATGGCTTTGTCAACTTAGTCAACAAACGATTCTAGCAGCAGTGGCCGTTGGATTTGAATCGAACGGTCCTGCTGTTTCTTCAATCGCTGCTCTTCTTGCCCCAGCCGCCCAAACCAGCGCCGACGAGACCGCCTGCTCCTGCCTATACTTGCCGGCTGTGCTGCCTTTGAGGCCTCACTGCCCCCTACTACTCCCGCCACTGGCCAGGCCCTGCAGCGATGGCAGGCTCACACCGCAGCCGAACCAGTGAACCCTCGCACTCCTCTCCGCGTGGGCATCCACTGCCGCGTCTTCCCCTGCTCTGCATCGTCCCCTTCCTAGGCCTCGCCATCGTCCACCGCCCTGGTGCTCTCGGCGCGGTGTGGTCAATGTGGTCAACGGACGACTTTCGTCGGAAGAGTACTGTACGTGGGGAGGCTGACAGCTGGGTCATGGTCGCAGCAAGGAAGTGCCTCCTTATTACGCGCAAAATAATTATTCCTCCACCTGACAGCAGGGACCCACCGGACGGGCCACCGTATTTCACGAAAAAAAATGTTTCCCCCCTGACTGCTAGGACCCACCAGCTACATCTTCGCATGCAAGGAAGTGCGTCCATATTACGGGCAAAAAAATGATTCGCCCCCTAACTGTTGGGACCCACCAGCTACATCTTTGCACGCAAGGAAGTGCCTGACAGTCGGGACCCACCCGGTTGAAGCGTATGTAGCGTTGTCATTCTGGTCGCGAACGTGTACGTACATACTGGTCGATCGGTCTGTCTGTAGGCTGCAGCAATGAACCGTGGCCGTGTAAGGAACGACACGTGTTGTAGTAGAGGCGCGCACGTAGCATGTACACGTACGTACAATGGCCAGGGTGCAAGAAAGTAAATACGGCCACGTACGTACATACGGGCAGGGTCTCAAACGTCTTCTCGCGCATACGTACGGCCAGGGCTTGTATACATGGCTGGGTCAGAACGGAGAAACTTCGTCGTCTTCGTGTTCATGGGGAGGCAACGGAATGCGTCATGTTCATCGGGAGGCAACGAAACGCGTGCTGTTCATCGGGAGCCAACCGGCTTGGACGGAACAACCGATGGAAACGAGGCCTACGTACCACAGAACGGAGGAAACGTCCTTGTGTTCAACCGTCCACGGTCGAAACGGGATCGTGTTCATCGGGAGGGGTCTGGCATCCCGCAAAACAGAGGAAACAATGTCCTGTTGATCGGGACGGGTGTGGCGTACCGCAAAACAGAGGAAACAGACTTGTGTTGGAGCGCTACGGTCGAAACGGGGGTCCTGTTCATTGGGAGGGGTGTGGCGTACCACAAAACGGGACTCCACAGGATACTGTTTATCTCCACCGTCGACTGCCTCCACGGGCTCCTATTTATCCACCGTCGACCTCCTCCAGCCTCCACCTGCGACTGTTCATCCACGGGCTCCTGTTCATCCAGCCTCGACCGCGCGCTCCTCCACCGGCTACTGCTCAACCAGCCCTCTCCACGGGGTCTTGTTCAACCACCCCTCCACGGGCTACTATTCATCCAGCCCTCCACCGGCTACTGTTCAACCAGCCCTCCACCGGCTACTATTCATCCAGCCCTCCAAGGGGTCTTGTTCATCCAGCCCTCTGCAGGGTCCTGTTCATCCACCAACTCGATCGATCGGGGTACTGTTCATCCAGCGGCAACGGCCTCTACTACCACGGGTTACTGCTCATCCAACCCCCACCGGAAACTGTTCATCCAAACCCCCCAACAACGCTCACTGTTCATCCAGAGGTTGCATCGATCAGCTTCAGTTAGCAGCAGTAGCGAAGGAATCACTCGGGTTCAGTTAACAGCAAGGGATCAATCGCTCGGGTTCAGTTAGAGCCCAACGCCTCACTTGGGTTCAGTTAGAGCCCAACGCCTCGCACACACGCGCGTACGTACGAGAGAAACGCGCATCGCTCAGCCCCCGACCACCCACCGTAACCGGGAACTCCCTGATATTTTCCTCGCCCTCGCTTTTACCACGGTCTTTTCCCTCATGGACGGCCCAAAGAATGTCATGCAGTTGCGTCTGCAGCCCGCCCAGGACGAAAAGCCCATTTTCTGTCATGATTTTTTGTCATAGAAGTAGGACCCCACCACATCTATGATGATACCGGGTTTTGTCACAATTATCATCATAGAAGTGTCATAAGTATGACAGAAAAAAATTCGTTCGGCCCAAAATGTCACGGATGTGTCTTTTTTTGTAGTGTTGCTAAAGGAGACATCAATCTTAGGCATGTTCGTACCGATAAGCAATTGGCGGATATATTCACCAAACCGCTTGATGAAAAGATATTTTGCCGTTTGAGAGGTGAATTAAATACCATCGATGCCTCAAACTTGGAGTAGAAATTCCATTTGGATACATGCAAGGCATGAGCCTCTTTATGACTAATCCTTGATATTTCTCTTATGATGATGGTCTATTATCTTGGATTTATTTCTTGCACCCTTGCATGTTATCTAACCCGCGTAGGTACTTGGATGAGCATCAATCAAGGAAATTGCAAATCACTCACATCCCAATCAATTTCTACACCATGAAGTTCCTATGAGTTGGTGGTTAATTTCAAGGAAGCATAAACTCACTCAACATATCCTTTGACTATTCCAATATGTAAGATTTCATGATTGTCAATTTGGATACACAAGTGCTATTCCTTGCAAGATGAAATTCAACATCTAGTGGTGCTGCCAACTCTTGATGGACTACATCAACCTTGAGCATCTAACATAAGTTCAACTACATGATCAAGATCAACACCACAACCCAAGGTATGCCATTCCATCTTAGAGAAGCTTTACTCAAAGTCATGTGTTAAAGCAACTCAACAAGACGTGAATACATCAAAATGTTTAAACGAAAAATGGCAACCCCATTTTGAGCTTAAATGATGAGTATGACCTACGATCAAGTGATTTCACTTAACTCTGATTTCACTTGGCTCCCCCGTCAATATACTATAACATAGGTGACATTGTCGCCGACCATTTCTAGATGAAGTGCTCTACTGTTTTTTTTTGCTTAGTTGGTTTTCCCTTTTGCATATTTTCTTGCCATTGTGTCTCTTCTCAAAAAACATCTAGATCTCTTTTACATTTCTGTTATTCATCTGTGTTTCTATAGTAAGTTCATTGCAAATACTTATGACAATTCCTTGCAAATCCTTGTGAGATTTCATTTCCCAAGTGAGCTGAGTTGACAAAATTTTGCTCTATGTTGAACTCAGTCTCACCGATCCAAGCCCATCGGCTAGACCGAAATGCAAGGTTCCCTTGTACATAGTTCATCGGTACAACCGACAAGGGCTAGCTCGGTCTCACTTATGAGCACCTTTTGTGGCTCTGTAATCTTGGAGTCACCGACGGAAAGAGATCGGTGTCACTGATTTCAACACCGAGAAAGCGTTTTGTCATTTGATATTGCCTATTTTCTTCAGCTCCACTCAATGATTCTTTTCCTCTATCGGCATCTTAAGCTACCTGCTACTTTGTAGTGACTCTCAAGGACCAAGCCTACTTGGCTCATGATTCCAGAAGTACCCTTCTTGGAAATTGATGTCAAAGGGGCAGAGAGAACACATCAAAGCTTATCAAATGAGCACACTAAGCTCTTCTACAAATGCATGTTAATAAAGAGGAGAGAAGTCACATGTCATTAAGAGGGGAAGACATGTTAGTATGATTGATTCTAGTGTTGCTCTGCCTTAATTGACCTATCTTTGCTCTGATTTTACCTCACCCTACCTTCTCCCATTAGTCAGCTCAAGACCACAAGGTAAGTATATGCATCACATTCATCTGCATGATGATCCCTTGTTGTTGCACATATTGTTTGCAAGAGGGAATCAAAAACATGAAGGTACATTTCTCAACCACATTGTTTGCACTCATGCATATAGCCAAGATACAGGTAACTCTCTATTTACTCTGTCATGTTATGCACTCACATGTTCTTACATTCTATCTTCACATGTTTGCATACATGTAGGGGGAGCTTATGCATGTTACATGTTCCTCCAAAGCCTTACTTACTACTCTTCATATCATTTACTTAAAGCTTTGATGTATGTTATCATCAATTACCAAAAAGGGGGGACTGAAAGCACAAGTGCTCCCTGGGTGATTTTGGTAATTAATGTCAACATACCTCTTGTTGGTCTAATAGTTTCATCTAGTGTATTTCAAACAAGTTCAACAATGGCGTGGAAAGGACAAGGGGATGTGGAACCCCATCAAGGTGCTAGGGCAAAGATTGGAAAAAGCTCAAGACTCTTCATCTTTGTTTTAGTGATCCAAGATCACATTGAGTCCATAGGAAATCCAATACTATTAAAAGGGGATGAGGTGTTGCTTAATGGCTTGCTTGCTCAAATGCTTAGTTATATTGCTCCGAAACCCTCAGCCACTTTCTCCATCCAAATATGTCAAAATCCTAAACTCAATCTCGGCCCCACCAATTATTTCTATCCAGCGCCACCGAGTTCATATGACATAGCCACTGCTAGAAACCCTAACAGTTCGGTCTCACCGATACGGATCTCGGTCTCACCGAGATGGTCTTGCCAATTCTCTGGTACTTGCTGCAATTATTTCGGTCTCACCGAGAATTGCAATCGGTCTCACTGAGATGGCTTGACCAACTCTCTGTTTCCTTATTGCTTCACTTCAGTCTCACCGAGTTGATGCAATCGGTGCCACCGAGAAAAGATTTGCCCTAAGCCCTAGAACATCGGTCCCACCAAGTTGTTCCAGTCAGTCCCACCAAGATTCCTAACGTTCACATTTTTGAACATATCAGTCTCACAGAGTTTAACTATTCGGTCCCACCAAGATGAGTCAAATGTGTGTAATGGTTGGATTTTGTGTGGAGGCTATATATACCCTTCCACCCCTTCTCCATTTCTGAGAGAGCTATCAGAACGTGCCTACAATTCCACCATACATTTTCTGAGAGAGAACCACCTACTCATGTGTTGAGATCAAGATATTCCAATCCTACCACAAGAATCTTGATTTCTAACCTTCCCCAAGTTGCTTTCCACTAAAATAATCTTTCTACCATAGCCAAATCTAAGAGAGAGAGAGAGAGTTGGGTGTAGGGGAGACTATCATTTGAAGCACAAGAGCAAGGAGTTCATCATCAACACACCATCTATTACCTTTTGGAGAGTGGTGTCTCCTAGATTGGTTAGGTGTCGCTTGGGAGCCTCCGTCAAGATGTGGAGATGAACCAAGAAGTTTGTAAGGGCAAGGAAATCACCTACTTCGTGAAGATCTACCCGAGTGAGGCAAGTCCTTCGTGGGCGATGGCCATGGTAGGATAGACAAGGTTGCTTATTCGTGGACCCTTCATGGGTGGAGCCCTCCGTGGACTCACGCAGTCATTACCCTTCGTGGGTTGAAGTGTCCATCAACGTGGACGTACAATAGCACCACCTATCAGAACCACGCCAAAAATCTCTGTGTCTCCATTGCGTTTGCAAACTCCAATCCCATCCCTTTACTTTCTTGCAACTTGCATGCTTTACTCTTTCCGCTGCATATACTCTTGTCGTGTGATATGTCTCCAACGTATGTATAATGCTTGATTGTTCCATGCTATTTTATTATCAATCTTGGATGTTTTCCAATCATTTATAGTCATTTTATATCATTTTTTGGTACTAACCTATTGACATAGTTCCAAGTGCCAGTTGCTGTTTTTTCCATAGCGCTTGTTGGCTAGCTAAGGGCGTAAAACTATAGCGCTTGCTGGGAGGCAACCCAATGAATAAAATTTATTTTTGCTTTTTGCTTTCTGTTCTTGTGTGTTTAGACAATTATGCTACTATTATGATTGTGTTTTTGTGTTTTAATTAGTGTTTGTGCCAGGTAGAACCGATAGGATCTTCTTGGGTGATAGTTGTTTGGTCTTGCTGAAAAAGACAGAAACTTTGCGCTCATGAAATTAATTCTCATTTTTTTCATAAAGAGGTTTTGCCCTAATTCTTTTTGCAGAAGATTAATATACAAATTGCTCAGGTTGTCCTAATTTTTCAGAATTTTTGGAGTTCCAGAAGTTTTCATTTAAGTCAGATTGCTACAGACTGTTCTGTTTTGACAGATTCTGTTTTCTTTGTGTTGTGTGCTTATTTTGATGGCTCTATGGTTTTCTTTGATGATTTTTTGCCATAGAAAAGTTGGAATATAGTAGATATAACACAAAAAAATATGAATTGGTTTGACACATCACTTATAATAGCGGTTTACTTTCTTACACTAACGGATCTCACGGAGGTTTTGTTGAGTTTTGTGTGATTGAAGTTTTCAAGTTTTGGGTTATCTTACGATGGATGAAAGAAGGATAGAAGATCCTAAGCTTTGGGATGCCCCGGCATCTCAAGCTATTATCCAAGAATGAGCAGCCAACTAAGCTTGGGGATGCCGCCGAGTGGTATCCCCTCTTTCGTCTAACGACCATCGGTATTTTACTCGAGGCTATATTTTTATTCGTCACATGATATGTGTTTTTCTTGGAGCGTCTTGTATGATATGAGTCTTTTCTTGTTTTATTTTGTGTTTTAAGGCATCATCCTTGCTGGACACACCTATTTGGGAGAGCCAATATTATATCGTGATTTGTTAGAATTGCTCTCTATGTTTCACTTAAATTTTTATGAGCAATGGACTTGCTCTAGTGCTTCACTTATATCTTTTTAGCACGGTGTGCTTAGTATTTTGAAGAAAATGCTCTCTTGCTTCACTTAGATTTATTTGAGAGTTAGTAAAATTTTGAAGATATTCTCTCTTGCTTCACTTAAATTATTTTGAGAGAAAGAAAATTTGTTATGCTCATGATCTTCACTTATATTTGTTTGAGTTTATGAAAAGCAACACATGAAAATTAGTCCCAAAGTGATAGATATCCAAGAAGGATAAAGAAAAAAAATGTCATGAAGATCATTGGACAAAATAAACTTGATTCTTAGTAATAGTTTTGAGATATGATGATGTGATATGTGAGTTATGTTGATGAGTAATTGTGCTCTAGTAAGAATATTAGTCTTAAGGTTTGTGATTCCCAATGCATGCATGAAAGTCAATAATCATGCAATGAAAATTATATGATACTTGTGGTGCATTATTTGGTGTTAATTATGCTTAATGCTTGCTTATGAGATTATTCGTTTCTTGGTTGGTCGCTTCTCAATCTCTTTGCTGGCCTTCATTTTGCACCAAGTATGATCTCTACTTGTGCATCCAAAATCCTTTAAACCTGTTTTGCCACATGAGTCCACTATATCTACCTATATGCGGTATTCTTTTGCTGTTCTAAGCAAATTTGCATGTGCCATCTCTAATTTTCAAAATAAACTTCTCTTTTGTGTGTTTTTTCGCTCGCGGAACGGTAACGGGTGGCTAATATTTTCCATGCTAGATGTGTTATTCTCAAGATGAGTGTTTATTCACTTGTCATTGCACGAGAGTAAGGCAAAGGTATTAGGGATGCCCAGTCCCGAAATGCAAAAAAAATGAATTTACTTTATGTTGTCAAATAATAAATTCCTTGGGAAGTGTTGGTATGGAGGGCAACCGTGGATACGGCTAGCCATGGAAAGTGAAAGTATGGTGGGAAAAGGAATAAACTTTATTTTTCGTGTGGGACCCGCCTATGGCATATCTAGCATGGAAAGTGTTGGGAACTCTAAGTCGTTTTTGTTGGTGGGATGGATACACCTCCCAAAATGTTTTTATCTCTAAGTTCTTCGCTTTGAGCTCTGGCACCTCTACATATCCCTACTTCCCTCAGCGAAGGGCCTTTCTTTTACTTTATGCAATTTTTATTTAAAAATTTAAGTCTCTATCTTCTCTTAAAAAAGCACCAACTAGGAGGCAATATGATCGTACTTAAGTATTGGGTGTAGCTAATATTAAAGTGTGTTTCATGAATGGATCAATGTTTGAGCATGATGGGCTAGGGATAACTTATTTTAGTGTTGATATTTTGAAAGACATGGTTGCTTGTTGATATGCTTAATTATCTAAATTATTATGTCAAAACTAAACAATTGCTTTGAATCACATAGTCCAAATGTCCATGCTATAAAGAAAAGAATATGATATGACATGATAGACAGCATCCACATTAAAAATTATGTTTTTTATCACTTACCTACTCGAGGACGAGCAGGAGTTAAGCTTGGGGATGCTGATACGTCTCCAACGTATCTATAATTTTTGATTGTTCCATGCTGTTTTATTATCAATCTTGGATGTTTTACAATCATTTATAGTCATTTATATCATTTTTTGGTACTAACCTATTGACATAGTGCCAAGTGCCAGTTGCTGTTTTTTCCATGTTTTTTACATCGTAGAAAATCCTTATCAGGCGGAGTCCAAATGCCACAAAACTGTACGGAGATTTTTTATGGACCAGAAGGAAGAAGTTGGGCCCTGGTTGCACCCGGGGGAAGTCTCGAGGAGGGGACAACCCACCAGGGCGCGCCAGGAGGCCCAGGCGCGCCCAGGTGGGTTGTGCCCACCTTGGGTGCCCCTGGACCGCCTCTTTGCTCTATAAATACCCCAATATTCAAGAAACACTAGAAGCATCGACGAAATATTCATCCAGCCGCCGCAGAGTCTAGAACCACCAGATCCAATCTAGACACCATCTCGAATGGGGTTCACCACCTCCATTGGTGCCTCTTCGATGATGCGTGAGTAGTTCTTTGCAGACCTTCGGGTCCGTAGTTAGTAGCTAGATGGCTTTCTCTCTCTCGCTGAATTCTCAATACAATGGTCTATTGGATATCCATATGATCTTTTTGCGGCGTGTTTGTTGGGATCTGATGAACTTTGAGTTTATGATCAGTTATATCTTTTTATATCCATTAAAGTATTTGAGTTTCTTTGATCTCTTTTATGCATGATCTCTTATAGCCATGTATTTCTTCTCCAATCTTTGGGTTTTATTTGGCCAACTTGATCTATTTATCTTGCAATGGGAAGAGGTGCTTTGTAGTGGGTTCGATCTTACGGTGCTTGATCCTAGTGACAGAAGGGGAACCGACACGTATGTATCGTTGCTACTAAGGATAAAACGATGGGGTCTATCTCTAGATAGATAGATCTTGTCTACATCATGTCATCATTCTTATTGCATTACTCCATTTTTCCATGAACTTAATACACTAGATGCATGATGGAGAGTGGTCGATGTGTGGAGTAATAGTAGTAGATGCATGCAAGAGTCGGTCTAGTAATCTTGGACGTGATGCCTATGTAATGATCATTGCCTGGATATCATCTTAATTATTTGAGGTTCTATCAATTGCCCAACAGTAATTTGTTTACCCACCGTTTGCTATCTTTCTCGAGAGAAGCCACTAGTGAAACCTAGGGCCCCTGGGTCTTCTTTCTCATATATTTGCTTGCGGTCTACTTTTCCTTTGCTTTTATTTTCAGATCTATTAAACCAAAAATACCTTGCTGCAATTTTTCCTTATTTATTCTATTTGTCGTTCGATCTATCAATTTACTACAAAATTATCTCATGTCTGTTTGCCTATCTTGAGGCGCCATACCCCGGAAGGGATTAACAGCCCCTTTAACACGTCGAGTTGCGAGGATTTGTTATCTGTGTGCAGGGGTTGTTTACGTTGTGTTGCTTGGTTCTCCTACTGGTTCGGTAACCCTGGTTTCATATCTGAGGGAAATACCTACCGCCGTTATGCTGCATCATCCCTTCCTCTTTGAGGAAAAAACGACATAGCTTCAAGCGACATCATCGTGCTTGCTTGAAATGTATTGTGAATACTTTAACTTGTGCTAAAACTCAACCTTAACTTGAAAGTTTTAAAAACTGCTACTTTCGCTTGTTAAGGGTCTAATACCCCCCCTCTAGACCCCTCTTCCCGATCCTCTCAATCGTCTCCTTCGTCCCTATTACCCTCGATCCGAGATCCACAGCTCGGGACCCCCTACCCTGGGGTCTGTCGATTTTGACACTGACACTGGTGCTTTCATGGAGAGTTCTGATGTGCAGACACCAAAAGGATCGATGGCTCATCTGCAGATCAACTGCTCCAAAGGCCTCGGGAGCATTTTCGCCCCCGGCCAGCTTTTTGTATTCGACAGCATGGTCTTTTGCGCCGACTCGACTTGCCATCTGGCCATGGTCGGGAACTATGCCCCAGGTCAGATTGTGACCTTTGGCGGCCTCGAGTACACTACGGACTCCCGTGGTGAGCTCGTCTTATCGGGATGGGCCTCCGACCAAATCGAGAACCATTTGGCACTGGGGGCTCGATCCTGGAACCGATCCCCGCCGCGGCATTGTTAGAGACCCCTAACATGACTACTTTGGTCGATGCCCTTCCGATCTCCGGCTCAGATGTAGATCAGGTACCCACTTCAGGAATTACATCAGGGTTGGACCTGACCTTGGTGCATAACCCAGAATCACTCCCAGACCCCGCGCATGTCGAAGACACGTCAAGCTACACGCCGGGCATACTTCAAGTCAGCTCTGCTTACAATCCAGTAATGAATCCGAAAGAGTTGTCTCACCTTAATGAGATGCTTGACCATATCCAGGGCATGTTCATCTCGGACGAGAAGACGTCGGTCTATGATTAGGTCGGACTTAAAGGCGACGATCGGGAAATTTACATCCCACCCACCACCCACCCAGTCGCCACGGTCGACGATTTAACCGACAAATTAGACTATGGTGAGGCCACGGACATGGATGAAGATGCCGTGGCCCTGCAGAGGACACCTTGATGACCCACAAGTATAGGGGGTCAATCGTAGTCCTTTCAATAAGTAAGAGTGTCGAACCCAATGAGGAGTAGAAGGAAATGACAAGCGGTTTTCAACAAGGTATTCTCTACAAGCACTGAAGTTATCAGCAAGAAATAGTTTGGTGGCAAGGTGATTCATAATGAGCAACAAGTAAAAAGTGTGCAGCAAGGTGGCCCAATCCTTTTTATAGCAAAGGACAAGCCTGGACGAACTCTTATATAAAGCAAATCGCTCCTGAGGACACATGGAAATTATCGTCAAGCTAGTTTTCGTCATGCTCATATGATTCACGCTCGCTACTTTGATAATTTGGTATGTGGGTGGACCAGTGCTTGGGTGATGTCCTTACTTGGACAAGCCTCCCACTTATGATTAACCCTTCTCGCAAGAATCCGCACCTATGAAAGCAGAATTAAGATAAATCTAACCATAGCCCATTAAATGTGTGGATCCAAATCAGCCCCTTACGAAGCAACGCATAAACTAGGGTTTAAGATTCTGTCACTCTAGCAACCCATCATCTAGTGTCGAATTACGAGTTCTGGCAAACCCTTGAGGTTCGAACTCTGGGGTGCGCACGAAGATCTCTCCCTAGCTCACTCTCGCAACGATCTCAAGGCCAAGCTCGCCGAACCCAAGGAACAAGGGACACGAGAGTTTATACTGGTTCGGGCCACCGTTATGGTGTAATACTCTACTCTAGTATGGTGTGGTGGATTGCCTCGTGGGCTAAGGATGAACTAGTACAGTGGATGAACAACCTCCTAACGTGAGGTGTTCTTGAGCTCGATGAGCTGGTGAGATGGCCTTGGTGGAGTGGATCCAATCCAAGATGAGCCGATCCCTGACTACGGTGGTGGCTAGTCCTATTTATAGAGGCCCCGGTCCTCTTCCCAAATGTTAGGAGGGAAGGGATCCCACAACGGCCAATTTTTAAGGGAGACAACTAGTACATGCTATCCTGACAAAAGGTGGTCTTCGCCTGCCAAAGGTTCTGGTGGTGACGCTGCCGTGGGCTCCGCGGTGACCTCTGTCCTGCCGTCCTACTGGTCTTGGTCTTGTTGCACTGATATGGAAACCTTTGCCGGATGCCTCGGGACTCCTCGCCTGCGCTTGCCCCTTTAGGACCAAAGACGAAACATGTACTCTGCGCCCGCCTGGCCTTGGTCGTCATGGCTCACGTCACGTGGACCTCGCGAGGTGTCCCTTTCATAGATATCTCCGCCCCTCGGGAGCCAGCCTAGCGAGGCCACCCCTGGGGAGGTCTTGGTGTGGCCCCTCGAGAGGGTCTTGAGTGGTTGCTGCCATAGGTGAGCCATACCAGGCCTTTGGTGGAGCCACACCCTGGGCCGCAGGTAGGCAAGTCTAGGTACCCCCGTTCCCAGGATGCCGACAACTTGCTACTTCCCATTCCTTCCCCTAGGCCCAAATCATGGTGAAGTTTCATGTAGTCGACGTTCACATAACACCACTAGAGGAAAGACAACATACATCTCATCAAAATATCGAACGAATACCAAATTAACGTGATTACATATAACAAGACTTCCCGCATGTCCTCGGGAACAAAAGTAACTACTCACAAAGCATGTTCATGTTCAAGATCAGAGGGTTATTGAATATCATTAAGGATATGAACATATGATATTCCAGCAAATAAACCAACTAGCATCAACTACAAGGAGTAATCCACACTACTAGCAACCCATAGGTACCAACCTGAGATTTTAAGACAAAGATTGAATACAAGAGATGAAATAGGGTTTGAGATGATATGGTGCTGGTGAAGATGTTGATGAAGATTGGTCCTCCCACGATGAGAAGATCATTGGTGATGACGATGGCTTCGATTTCCCCCTCCCAAGGGAAGTTTCCCTGGCGGAATCGCTCCGCCGGAGCCCTAGATTGCTTCTACCCAGGTTCCGCCTCGAGACGGTGACGCTTCGTCCCAAAAGGCTTCTCTTGATTTGTTCTAGGTCAAAACGCTTCATATTGCAGAAGATGGGTACGAGCCTGGCCAGGGGGCCCACAAGCTTAGGGGGTGCGCCCTAGGGGTAGGGCGCGTCCCCAGGCTTGTGGCCACCTGGTGGGTCCCCTTCTGTTCTTTCTTTGCCCAATATTTTCTTATATATTCCAAAACAATTCACAGTAAACTTTCATGACATTCAGAGTTATGCATAATAGGTATCCCAGATTTTCTCCTTTCTGGTCCAAAATTCCAGTTGCCAGCATTCTCCCTCTTCATGCAAATCTTGTAAAATAAGAGAGAAAAGGCATAGGAGTTGTATCCTAAAGTGTAATAACAGCCCATAATGCAATAAATATTAACTTAAAAACATGATGCAAAATGGACGTATGAACTTCCCCAAGCTTAGACCTCGCTTGTCCTCAAGCGAAAGCCGAAATCAATAATTATGACCACATGTTTTAGAGACAGTGGTGTCAATAAAACAAAATACGGAAATGAGGGCATCATGATCATCTTGAGAACAGCAATATATTGTCATATGACTTCTTATGCTAAAGTGATAATTTGTTCACAAGATAAAATATGAACCAAAACTTCATTGAAAACTAACAAACTATGATCTCGGTCGTTTGACGCAATTGCAATTTGTCATAATGTCGGAATGAGTCAATGTAAGAACATCTATTTAGCAAATTCACATACTCAAGCATCACTTAATCTTTCACAATTGCTAACATTCACGTGATACTTATGATATCAAAGCTTCAACCAGACACATAGAAAGAAAGGGGCTTATGATATGATCACCTACATCTGAGTGGATATGTATGTCTCGATCTTTCTCCGACACATAGCGCTTGCCAAAAAGAGAAAAGTAAAAGTAAGGATGAAGATCACCATGACTCTTGCATAAAGATAGGTATTAAAATAAAAGATAGGCCCTTCACAGAGGGAAGCAGAGGTTGTCATGCGCTTTTTATTTCGATGCACAAAATCTTAATGCAAAGGAATGTCACTTTATATTGCCGATTGTAATAGAGAACTTTGTTGTGCAGTCCGTCACTTTTGTTTCTTACCCGTCACAAGTTCGTATAAAGCTTATTTTCCTCACACTAAAAGATCACACATATTTAGAGAGCAATTTTTATTTCTTGCACCGATGACAACTTAATTGAAGGATCTTACTCAATCCAAAGGTAGATATATTGGACTCTCATGACATGAAACTGGGTTAATGGTTTTTGGATGCACAAGTAGTATCTCTACTTGGTGCATAATTTTTTTGGCTAGTAAGGATAGAAAGCATGCTCAACATTATGGATGATCCATGACATTATAACTTGTATTCGGAAATAAGGAAACACAACACATTACATTGTCTTCCTTGTCTAACATCCACTTATTAGCATATAATATTTTAATGAGTGCTTACAATTGTAAAGGATGTCCAAGATAGTGTATTTGTATGTGAAATCTCTCTTTCCTCATTTCTTCTCATTAATTGCAACAATGACCAACACTATGTTTGTCAACCTTCAACAAATTTCATGCATTATACTTCTTATATGTGAAGTCATCACTCCCCATCAGATTATTATATGATCTTTTTCTTTATTCTTTACCATCCCTAAGATCAAGCAAGAAATTAAATCCCTCCAAAACTAATCTTTATTATATAAATCTCATACTCGATTATATAGATAGATTACGAAACAAAAACTTAAAGACTAGATCATACTAAAACTTTTATTCTACTAGATTACGATTTAACGAAAAGGATCAAACTAAAATAATTGATAAAGATACAAATATGATGGTGATACGATACAGGGGAACCTCCCCCAAGCTTGGCTCAAGACAAGGGGAGTGCCCTACCCGTGTAGTCAAGTCTCCTTGTTCGGAGGTGGTGGTGATGAAGTTGAAGATGTAGCGGAAAGCTTCTCCAGCTTGCGTTTGAGGATGAAATTTCCACCCTCAAATCATTGTTTTCTTGCTCAAGCTTTAGTATCCTTTTACATAATGCCACTTTGGTTTCCTACAAAAAACGGGATGGGATAAATTCGATCTTAGGTTTGTTTAGTCTGTTTGGGAGGCTTAACTTCTTGAACTCCACATGCATATCCCATGGTTGAGGTAGAGCGACTTCGTCTTCATCTGAGCTCGCATCTTGCGCTCCCTCCAAGTTGGAATCTCGCTCCTCATCCGTGGACCATAAATAGGGGTAAATGTCCCCAAAGGTCCTTGGATCTGCAACATAGTGGGAAACATTGCTCGCTCCATCTGAATCTTGTGACGACATACTTTCGTATCTATCAGAAAAATAGCTCGAAATAAGAACAGAGGATATTGTCGTGATACGGTGGTCAAAACCTCCGGGAGTTTATATAATGAATAGTTACCATGCAAAACAAGTAATCTGGGGGAAAACGGAGTCCGGATGGCACACGTGGGCACCACAAGCTCGGGAGGGGCGCCCACCAGGCTTGTCGCCTGCTCGTGCGCTTTTTGGACTACTTTTTATTTTCCTAATTTTTTAAATATTCCAAAACGGAGTAAATTTCTTTATGGAACATTTGGGGTCAGTTTACTTACCGTATCACATACCTATTCCTTTTCAGGGTTCTGGAGCGTTCTGGAAGGTTTTCCTTTATGTGCTCCTCCAGTGTTATGGAATGAATAATGTTAGTCTCAACATTTATAGGCATACTTGAGATATAATGTTTGATTCTTTGCCCATTTACCACCTTCGGGTTAGTGCCTTCGGTGTTGTTAATCTTCATAGCACCGGAACAATAAACTTCTTCAATAATATATGGCCCTTCCCATTTGGAGAGAAGTTTTCCTGCAAAAAAATCTTAAACGAGAATTGTATACCAAGACTTGGTCACCTACATTAAATTCCAGATTTTGTATTCTTCTATCGTGCCAACTTTTAACCTTTTCTTTAAACAACCTAGCATTTTCATAGGCTTGGGTTCTCCATTCATCAAGTGAGCTAATGTCAAATAACCTCTTTTCACTGGCAAGTTTAAAATCATAGTTGAGTTCATTAATGGCCCAATAAGCTTTATGTTCTAATTCAAGAGGTAGGTGGCATGCTTTTCCATAAATCATTTTATATGGAGACATACCCATAGGATTTTTATAAGAAGTTCTCTAAGCCCATAATGCATCATCATGTTTCTTAGACCAATTTTTTGAGACGTATTGACAGTCTTTTGCAAAATTAATTGTATTTCTCTATTACTTGGTTCTACTTGACCACTAGACTGACGGTGATAAGGAGATGCAATTCTATGGTTAACATCATATTTAGCTAGAAGTTTACGAAAAGCACCATGAGTGAAGTGTGAACCACCATCTGTCAGTAAATATCTAGGGACTCCAAACCTCGGGAAAATAACTTCTTTAAGAATATTAATAGAAGTGTTGTGATCAGCACTACTAGTTGGAATATCTTCAACCCACTTAGTAACATAATCAACAGCAGCTAAAATATGAATATATCCATTGGAGGAAGGAAAAAGTCCCATATAATCAAATCCCCAAACATCAAATGGTTCAATAACAAGTGAATAATTCATAGGCATTTCCTGACGTCTACTAATGTTATCAATTATTTGACATTCATCACAAGATAGAACAAACTTACGTGCATCTTTGAAAAGAGTAGGCCAATAAAAACCAGATTGTAATACCTTGTGTGCAGTTCTATCTCATGCATGGTGTCCTCCGTAAGCCTCAGAGTGACACTTCCGTAGGATTTGTTCATGTTTATGCTCAGGTATACAACGTCTAATGATACAATCTACTCCTTCTTTATAAAGATGTGGGTCATCCCGAAAGCAATGTCTTAAATCAAAGAAAAAAAAATTCTTCTGTTGGTGTGTGAAACTAGGTGGTATAAATTTGGCAACAATATAGTTAGCATAGTTTGCATACCAAGGAGTACTACAAGAAGCATTTATGACAACTAGTTATTCATCGGGGAAGCTATCATCAATAGGTAGTGGGTCATCTAGAATATTTTCTAACCTAGAAAAGTTGTCAGCTACTGGGTTCTCAGCTCCCTTTCTAGCAATGATATGTAGACCAAGTTCTTGTAGCAAAAGAACCCACCTATTGAGTCTAGGTTTAGCATCTTTCTTTTCCATAAGGTATTTAATAGCAGCATGATCGGTGTGAACAATTACTTTGGAATCAACAATGTAAGATTTGAATTTTTCACAAGAAAACACAACTGCTAAGAATTCCTTTTCAGTGGTAGCATAATTTCTTTGGTCACTATTCAGAGTTTTACTAGCATAATGGATGACATTTAATTTCTTATCAACTCTTTGTCCTAGAACAGCTCCAACAACATAATCACCAACATCACACTTAATTTGAAAGGGTAGTGGGTTCGATCTTACGGTGCTTGATCCTAGTGACAGAAGGGGAACCGACATGTATGAATCGTTGCTACTAAGGATAAAACGATGGGTTCTATCTCTAGATAGATAGATCTTGTCTACATCATGTCATCGTTCTTATTGCATTACTCCGTTTTTCCATGAACTTAATACACTAGATGCATGATGGATAGCGGTCGATGTGTGGAGTAATAGTAGTAGATGCAGGCAAGAGTCGGTCTACTAATCTTGGACGTGATGCCTATGTAATGATCCTTGCCTGGATATCATCATAATTATTTGAGGGTCTATCAATTGCCCAACAGTAATTTGTTTACCCACCATTTGCTATCTTTCTCGAGAGAAGCCACTAGTGAAACCTACGGCCCCGGGTCTTCTTTCTCATATATTTGCTTGCGGTCTACTTTTCCTTTGCTTTTATTTTCAGATCTATGAAACCAAAAATACCTTGCTACAATTTTTCCTTATTTATTTTATTTGGCCTTCGATCTATTAATTTACTACAAAATTATCTCACGTCTGTTTGCCTATCTTCAGGCGCCGTACCCCGGAAGGGATTGACAACCCCTTTAACACGTCGGGTTGCGAGGATTTGTTATCTGTGTGCAGGGGTTGTTTACGTTGTGTTGCTTGGTTCTCCTACTGGTTCGATAACCTTGGTTTCATATCTGAGGGAAATACCTACCGCCGTTATGCTGCATCATCCCTTCCTCTTTGGGGGAAAAACAACGTAGCTTCAAGCAACATCATCGTGCTTGCTTGAAATGTATTGTGAATGCTTTAACTTGTGCTAAAACTCAACCTTAACTTGAAAATTTTAAAAACTGCTACTTTTGCTTGTTAAGGGTCTAATACCCCCCTCTAGACCCCTCTTCCCGATCCTCTCAATCGTCTCCTTCGTCCCTATTACCCTCGACCCGAGATCCATAGCTCGGGACCCCCTACCCCGGGGTCTGTCGATTTTGACACTGACACTGGTGCTTTAATGGAGAGTTTTGATGCGCGGACACCAAAAGGATCGATGGCTCATCTACAGATCAACTGCTCCAACGGCCTCGGGAGCATTTTCGCCCCGACCAGCTTTTTGTATTCGACAACATAGTCTTTTGCACCGACTCGACTTGCCATTTGGCCATGGTCGAGAACTATGCCCCAGGTCAGATTGTGACCTTTGGCGGCCTCGAGTACACTACGGACTCTCGTGGTGAGCTTGCCTTATCGGGATGGGCCTCCGACCGAATCGAGAACCCATTTGGCACCGGGGGCTCGGTCCTGGAACTGATCCCCGTCGTGGCATTGTTAGAGACCCCTGACATGACTACTTTTGTCGATGCCCGTCCGATCTCCGGCTCGGATGTAGATCTGGTACCACTTCGGGAATTTCATCGGGGTTGGACCTGACCTTGGTGCATAACCCAGAATCACTCCCGGATCCCGCGCACGCCGAAGACACGTCAAGCTACGCCCCGGGCATACTTCGAGTCAGCTCCGCTTACAGTCCAGTAATGAATCCGGAAGAGTTGTCTCACCTTAATGAGATGCTTGACCATATCCAGGGCATGTCCATCTCGGACGACAAGACGTCGGTCTATGATTAGGTCGGACTTAAAGGTGACGATCGGGAAATTTACATCCCACCCACCACCCACCTAGTCGCCACGGTCGACGATTTAACCGACAAATTAGACTACGGTGAGGCCACGGATATGGATGAAGATGCTGATGGCCCTGCAGAGGACACCTTGATGACCCACAAGTATAGGGGATCAATCGTAGTCCTTTCAATAAGTAAGAGTGTCGAACCCAATGAGGAGTAGAAGGAAATGGTAAGCGGTTTTCAACAAGGTATTCTCTGCAAACACTGAAGTTATCGGTAAGAAATAGTTTGGTGGCAAGGTAATTCATAATGAGCAACAAGTAACAAGTGTGCAGCAAGGTGGCCCAATCCTTTTTATAGAAAAGGACAAGCCTGAACGAACTCTTATATAAAGCAAATCGCTCCTGAGGACACATGGAAATTATCGTCAAGCTAGTTTTCGTCATGCTCATATGATTCACACTCGCTAGTTTGATAATTTGGTATGTGGGTGGACCAGTGCTTGGGTGATGTCCTTACTTGGACAAGCCTCCCACTTATGATTAACCCTTCTCGCAAGCATCCGCACCTATGAAAGAAGAATTAAGATAATTCTAACCATAGCCCATTAAATGTGTGGATCCAAATCAGCCCCTTACGAAGCAACGCATAAATTAGGGTTTAAGCTTCTGTCACTCTAGCAACCCATCATCTACTTGTGTCGGATTACGGGTTCCGGCAAACCCTTGAGGTTCGAACTCTAGGGTGCACACGAAGATCTCTCCCTAGCTTGCTCTCGCAATGATCTCAAGGCCTAGCTCGCCGAACCCAAGGAACAAGATACACGAGAGTTTATACTAGTTCGGGCCACCATTATGGTGTAATACTCTACTCTAGTGTGGTGTGGTGGATTGCCTCGTGGGCTAAGGATGAACTAGTACAGTGGATGAACAACCTCCTAAGGAGAGGTGTTCTTGAGCTCGATGAGCTGGTGAGATCGCCTTGGTGGAGTGGATCCGATCCAAGATGAGCCGATCCCTAACTACGGTGGTGGCTAGTCCTATTTATAGAGGCTCCGGTCCTCTTCCCAAATGTTAGGCGGGAAGGGATCCCACCACGGTCAATTTTGAAGGGAGACAACTAGTACATGCTATCCTGACAAAAGGTGGTCTTCGCCTGCCAAAGGTTCTGGTGGTGACGCCGCCATGGGCTCCGCGGTGACCTCCATCCTGCCGTCCTGTTGGTCCAGGTCTTGTTGCACCGATATGGAAACCTTTGCCGGATGCCTCGGGACTCCTCGCCTGCGCTTGCCCCTTTAGGACCAAAGAGGAAACAGGTACTCTACGCCCGCTGGCACCCACCTGGCGCCCGCCTGGCCTTGGTCGCCATGGCTCACGTCACGTGGACCTAGCAAGGTGCCCCTTGCATAGATATCTCCGCCCCTCGGGAGCCAGCCTAGCGAGGCCACCCCTGGGGAGGTCTTGGTGTGGCCCCTCGAGAGGGTCTTGAATGGTTGCTGCTGTAGGTGGGCCATACCAGGCCGTTGGTGGAGCCACGCCCTGGGCCGTAGGCAGGCAAGTCTGGGTACCCCCGTTCCCAGGATGACGACAACTTGGTACTTCCCAATTCCTTCCCCTAGGCCCAAATCATGGTGAAGTGTCATGTAGTCGACGTTCACATAACACCACTAGAGGAAAGATAACATACATCTCATCAAAATATCAAACGAATACCAAATTAACGTGATTACATATAACAAGACTTCTCTCATGTCCTGGGGAACAAAAGTAACTACTCACAAAGCATGTTCATGTTCAAGATCAGATGGTTATTGAATATCATTAAGGATATGAACATATGATCTTCCACCAAATAAACCAACTAGCATCAACTACAAGGAGTAATCCACACTACTAGCAACCCATAGGTACCAATCTGAGATTTTGAGACAAAGATTGAATACAAGAGATGAAATAGGGTTTGAGATGATATGGTGCTGGTGAAGATGTTGATGAAGATTGGTCCTCCCATGATGAGAAGATCATTGGTGATGACGATGGCTTCGATTTCCCCCTCCCAAGGGAAGTTTCCCTAGCAAAATCGCTCCGCCGGAGCCCTAGATTGCTTATACCCAGGTTCCGCCTCGAGACGGTGACGCTTCATCCCAAAAGCCTTCTCTTGATTTGTTCTAGGTCAAAACGCTTCATATTGCAGAAGATGGGTACTAGAGCCTGGCCAGGGGGACCACAAGCTCAGGGGGCGCGCCCTGGAGGTAGGGCACGTCCCCAGGCTTGTGGCCACCGGGTGGGTCCCCTTCTGTTCTTTCTTTTCCCAATATTTTCTTATATATTCCAAAACAATTCTCAGTAAAGTTTCATGACATTCGGAGTTATGCAGAATAGGTATCTCAGATTTGCTCCTTTCTGGTCCAAAATTCCAGTTGCCAGCATTCTCCCTCTTCATGCAAATCTTGTAAAATAAGAGAGAAAAGGCATAAGAGTTGTATCCTAAAGTGTAATAACAGCCCATAATGCAATAAATATTAACATAAAAACATGATGCAAAATGGATGTATCAACTTCCCCAAGCTTAGACCTTGCTTGTCCTCAAGAGAAAGCCGAAATCGATAATCATGACCACATGTTTTAGTGACAGAGGTGTCAATAAAACAACATACGGACATGGGTGCATCATGATCATCTTTAGAACATCAATATATTGTCATATAACTTCTTATGCTAAAGTGATAATTTGTTCACGAGATAAAATATGAACCAAAAATTCATTGAAAACTAACAAACTATGATCTCGGTCGTTTGACACAATTGCAATTTGTCAAAATGTCGGAAAGACTCAATGTAAGAACTTTTATTTAGCAAGTTCACATACTCAAGCATCACTTAATCTTTCACAATTGCTAACATTCACGCGATATTTATGATATCAAAGCTTAAACTAGACACATAGAAAGATAGGGGATTATGATCACCTACATCTGAGTGGATATGTATGTCTCGATCTTTCTCCGACACATAGTGCTTGCCAAAAAGAGAAAAGTAAAAGTAAGGATGAAGATCACCATGACTCTTGCATAAAGATAGGTATTAAAATAAAAGATAGGCCCTTCACAGAGGGAAGCAGAGATTGTCATGCGCTTTTTATTTGGATGCACAAAATCTAAATGCAAAGGAATGTCACTTTATATTGCCGATTGTGATAGAGAACTTTATTATGCAGTCCGTCACTTTTGTTTCTTCCCCGTCACAAGTTCATATAAAGCTAATTTTTCCTCAGACTAAAAGATCACACATATTTAGAGAGCAATTTTTATTTCTTGCACTGATGACAACTTACTTGAAGGATCTTACTCAATCCATAGGTAGATATATTGGACTCTCATGACATGAAACTGGGTTAATGGTTTTTGGATGCACAAGTAGTATCTCTACTTGGTGCGGAATTTTTTTGGCTAGTAAGGATAGAAAGCATGCTCAACATTATGGAGGATCCATGACATTATAACTTGTATTCGGAAATAAGGAAACATAACACATTACATTGTCTTCCTTGTCTAACATCCACTTATTAGCATATAATATTTTAATGAGTGCTCACAATCGTAAAGGATGTCCAAGATAGTGTATTTGTATGTGAAATCTCTCTTTCCTCATTTCTTCTCATTAATTGCAACAATGACAAACACTATGTTTGTCAACCTTCAACAAATTTTGTGCATTATACTTCTTATGTGAAGTCATCACTCGCCATCAGATTTTTATATGATCCTTTTCTTTATTCTTTACCATACCTAAGATCAAGCAAGAAAGTAAATCCCTCAACTCAAAACTAATCTTTATTATATAACTCTCATATTCGATTACATAGATAGATCATGAAACAAGAACTTAAAGACTAGATCATACTAAAACTTTTATTCTACTAGATTACGTTCTAACGAAAAGGATCGAACTAAAATAATTGATAAAGATACAAATATGATGGTGATATGATACCGGGGAACCTCCCCCAAGCCTGGCTCAAGACAAGGGGAGTGCCCTTACCCGTGTAGTCAAGTCTCCTTCTTCAGAGGTGGTGGTGATGAAGTTGAAGATGTAGCGGAAAGCTTCTCCAGCTTGCGTTTGAGGATGAAATTTTCCACCCTCAACTCGATCTTAGGTTTTCCACCGTGTAGTCAAGCTCGTGTTTTCTTGCTCAAGATTTAGTATCCTTTTACATAATGCCACTTTGGTTTCCTGCAAAAAAGGGTCGGGATAAATTTGATCTTAGGTTTGTTTAGTCTGTTTGGGAGGCTTGACTTCTTGAACTCCACATGCATATCCCCTGGTTGAGGTAGAGCGACTTCGTCTTCATTTGAGCTCGCATCTTTCGCTCCCTCCGAGTTGGAATCTTGCTCCTCATCCGTGGACCATAAATAGGGGTAAATGTCCCCAAAGGTCCTTGGATCTGCAACATAGTGGGAAACATAGCTCTCTCCATCTGAATCTTGTGACGACATACTTTCGTATCTGTCAGAAAAATAGCTCGAAAGAAGAACAGAGGATATTGTCGTGATACGGTGTTCAAAACCTCCGGGAGTTTATATAATGAATATTTACCATGCAAAACAAGTAATCTGGGGGAAAACGGAGTCCGGATGGCACACGAGGGCACCACAAGCTCGGGAGGGGCGCCCACCAGGCTTGTCGCCTGCTCGTGCGCTTTTCGGACTACTTTTTATTTTCCTAATTTTTTGAATATTCCTAAACGGAGTAAAATTGCATTTATGGAACATTTGGGGTCAGTTTACTTACCGTATCACATACCTATTCCTTTTCAGGGTTCTGGAGCGTTCTGGAAGGTTTCCTTTATGTGCTCCTCCAGTGTTATGGAATGAATAATGTTAGTCTCAACATTTATAGGCGTACTTGCGATATAATGTTTGATTCTTTGCCCATTTACCACCTTCGGGTTAGTGCCCTCGGCGTTGTTTATCTTCATAGAACCGGAACAATAAACTTCTTCAATAATATAAGGCCCTTCCCATTTGGAGTGAAGTTTTCCTGCAAAAAAATCTTAAACGAGAATTGTATGCCAAGACTTGGTCACCTACATTAAATTCCAGCTTATTTATTCTTCTGTCATGCCATCTTTTAACATTTTCTTTAAACAACTTAGCATTTTCATATGCTTGGGTTCTCCATTCATCAAGTGAGCTAATGTCAAATAACCACTTTTCACTGGCAAGTTGAAAATCATAGTTGAGTTCATTAATGGCCCAATAAGCTTTATGTTCTAATTCAAGAGGTAGGTGGCATGCTTTTCCGTAAATCATTTTATATGGAGACATACCCGTAGGATTTTTATAAGAAGTTCTATAAGCCCATAATGCATCATCAAGTTTCTTAGACCAATTTTTTGAGACGTATTGATAGTCTTTTGCAAAATTAATTGTATTTCTCTATTACATGGTTCTACTTGACCACTAGACTGGCGGTGATAAGGAGATGCAATTCTATGGTTAACATCATATTTAGCTAGAAGTTTACGGAAAGCACCATGAATGAAGTGTGAACCACCATCTGTCAGTAATTATGTAGGGACTCCAAACCTCGGGAAAATAACTTCTTTAAGAATTTTAATAGAAGTGTTGTGATCAGCACTACCAGTTGGAATAGCTTCTACCCACTTAGTAACATAATCAACAGTAGCTAAAATATAAATATATCCATTGGAGGAAGGAAAAAGTCCCATATAATCAAATCCCCAAACATCAAATGGTTCAATAACAAGTGAATAATTCATAGGCATTTCCTGACGTCTACTAATGTTACCAAGTATTTGACATTCATCACAAGATAGAACAAACTTACGTGCATCTTTGAAAAGAGTAGGCCAATAAAAACCGGATTGTAATACCTTGTGTGCAGTTCTATCTCCTGCATGGTGTCCTCCGTAAGCCTCGGAGTGACACTTCCATAGGATTTGTTCTTGTTCATGCTTAGGTATACAACGTCTAATGATACCATCTACTCCTTTATAAAGGTGTGGGTCATCCCGAAAGTAATGTCTTAATTCAAAGAAAAGAAAATTCTTCCGTTGTTGTGTGAAACTAGGTGGTATAAATTTGGCAACAATATAGTTAGCATAGTTTGCATACCAAGGAGTACTACAAGAAGCATTTATGACAACTAGTTATTCATCGGGGAAGCTATCATCAATAGGTAGTGGGTCATCTAGAATATTTTCTAACCTAGAAAAGTTGTCAGCTACTGGGTTCTCAGCTCCCTTCCTAGCAATGATATGTAGACCAAGTTCTTGTAGCAAAAGAACCCACCTATTGAGTCTAGGTTTAGCATCTTTCTTTTCCATAAGGTATTTAATAGCAGCATGATCGGTGTGAACAATTACTTTGGAATCAACAATGTAAGATTTGAATTTATCACAAGAAAACACAACTGCTAAGAATTCCTTTTCAGTGGTAGCATAATTTCTTTGGTCACTATTCAGAGTTTTACTAGCATAATGGATGACATTTGATTTCTTATCAACTCTTTGTCCTAGAACAGCTCCAACAACATAATCACCAACATCACACCTAATTTGAAAGGGTAGGTTCCAATCAGGTGGTTTAACAATAGGTGTAGAGATTAAGGCTTTCTTAAGTATTTCAAATGGTTCTACACAATGATCATAAAAAATGAATGGAACATCTTTTTGCAAAATATTAGTAAGAGGCCTAGAAATTTTAGAGAAGTCTTTAATAAATCTCCTATGGAAACCAGCATGACCAAGGAAACTTCTTATACCTTTGATATCTTGAGGACATGGCATTTTCTCAATTGCATCAACCTCAGCTTGGTCCACTTCAATACCTCTTTCAGAAATTTTATGACCCAAGACAATGCCTTCATTAACCATAAAGTGGCACTTCTCCCAATTCAAGACAAGATTTGTTTGTTCACATCTTTGCAAAACTCGCTCAAGAAATGTGGGGCCCTTCTTACGCTTGGGGCCGGGTTGTCCTTCAGGCTGCTGGTCTTCAACTGTTGCCACCTGCCAGCTGGTGGAAGCCGGGTGCGGGGCCTTGTGCTTGTTGTCGTTCGGCTGCTGGCACCGACTGTTGTCGCCAGCCGGCGTTCGAGGAGCCGGAGGGAGCACCTTCCCGGAAGCGTCCACTCGGAGCTCCGACTTGATGGAGGAGTCGGTAGTAGTATACTTGTCTGCTATGATCAGCAACTCGTCGAGTGTAGCCGGCTCGTCGCAGAGGAGTCGGTGCTTGAGTAAGGTGCCCTCTCGGCATCCGGCGGTGAAGTACTCAATGGCTTGGACCTCATGCACCCCTTCACAGGAGTTGTGCAGTTCAGCCCACCGCGTCAAGTAGTCGCGGGTAGACTCGTTCGTGCCTTGAACGCACAGCGAGAGCTGGTGGGGCTTGGGCGGCCGCCTGTAGGTGCTGGTGAAGTTGCGGATGAAGACTTTAGTGAAATCTACCCAGCTGTTATTGCTGCGGGGCTTCAGGGTGTTCAGCCATGTCCGGGCCGTGCCCTGGAGCATGAGCGGGACGTACTTCACGGCAACGCGCTTGCTGCCATTTGCTATGTTGACGGCTGTGGAGTAGTCGACCAGCCAATCTTCCAGCTTCACAGAGCCATTGTACTTGGGCATGTCTCTTGGGAGCGAGAACCCTTTGGGGAAGGGCTCGTCGCGGATGTGGGGGCCGAAACAACGCGTGCCCATTGCGGCTTGTTCTTCTAGCGCCAGGGATCGAGCAAGGTGGTCGATCCAGTGGCGGGCATCATTCTCTCTGACTCCTTCTTGGCGACCCAGTCGGTTGCCGAGAGTCGGATGCTCAACAGGCGGCGGGGAGGTGCGCCTCTCCCCGCGAGGAGGAGGAGGAGGCGGATAGTCGTCCCGCCGTTCCACTTCTCGTGGGCGGCCATCTTGGTCGGGCTCGATGGTGAGGCGCGTGCGGCTACGGCTAGTAGCCGACTCTCAGTCTCGTCCATCGCGTACGCCACCAGTCATCGTCCGAGAGGTCGCACCTTGCTCTCGGCGGGGGGGGGGGGGGGAGGAGGTTCTCAACCCGCTGGCCGGGTTCTTCTACGTGGCCGCCGGCTTCTTGCTGCACGGCAGCCGCGTCGATGAGCTGCTGAACGCACTCCGTCTTGTAGCGACGCTCATCGCCCTCCAGGTGGTCCAGCTCGTCTGTTGCCACCTAGGAAACTCGCATGTTTTCCACGGGCGTGGCGTAGACAGGGCGGTCCACCCCGAACATGCTGGCGACGGCAGCGCTGCACCATCGGACCGTGCCTACGCTGCTGGGCCCGCTAGCAGCCGGCGTGCCGCCAACAACGCGGTCTTCCTTGGTTAACTGTTTGCTTTTATCAACGATATCACACACGATTTGATGAAGAAAACTGTGTGGCATTGGGCTATCCATCGCAACCGCTTTTACTGCTAGAACCGTTTGCAAAGGTCCATGACATATTTAGCAGGTTTATTAGTTTACAATTAATAATTCCAGTATTACGCAAATTCACATTTCATATCGAACAGCTGTTTGCCAATTTCATATCAGGCACATAAATATATTATAACATCACAGTACGGTAGCTACATGAAAACAGCACAGTACAACACATAGCTAGTTCAACTTCATAAGTACAATATATTCATTTCCCTAATCGAGATCATCCAGGCTCGTCTTATCCACCTCTGCTTTCAGTTCAGTAAGAACCCGTTTTGCACGGGCCAACTGGGAAAGTGCCTCCTCCTTTGCCAACACCATCTTAGCAAAGTTTTTTTTAAATCTGAGCTCATTCTCCACCTTCAACTTTTTATCCCGCATCTTGAAATATGCTTCAGCGTTGACAAGACTTTCTCTAAGCCTAGCTGTGTTCACTTCCTCATACATGCTCCAGAGCTTCGTTAGGCACATCTTCAAAGACTGTGGCCACTCTTGATCAACCCACTCCAAGTAGGAACACTTCCGTTCATCCTATAATATTTAAAACTAGATCAGTAACAATTGTAGGGGAAATGGGTTTATAGCAACATAGAAAATCACCAATGCTTATTTTGAAAAACTGAAGAAACATGTTAATTATGACATATCTGCTCAAAAAGATCAATGTGCAAATGAAATAATTGGTACTGAGATAACAACCAAATTCTGGAACATCAGAAGCTATAATTAACTACAAGAACGCTACAAGTTCTTACTCGTGTACAATAAATAACAAATTGAACATTTTGTGAGGAAGGTAAATATAACGGCAACAACATAGCGACAGTGTTTGGATCACAGCAAATTGATATTAACATAGAACTAATAGCACTAAGGCCGTCCACTATGTATGCCAAAACTGGTGTAAAGACAATATTTGCTACATCTCGCACCGGTGCCCTGAACTGGCGAGCCGATGCAGCAGAAAAAAATCAGGGACCCGGACTCCCGAGCACGTAGTTGCTCCGATGCCCAGTTCCTTCGTGCCATAAAGATTTAGTATTTTACTGCTTGGCTGCTCGGATGTGTGGACCAAAGTTGGCTGCACAAACTGCTGAAGCGGTGCCAAATAATTTTCTAATGGCACCGCTGATGAGATGGCAACAATTTAAGATACTATGTACATGTGACACTATCTTAGGATGCGTTTGGTTGAAGGTGTGGTATGAATGGGTTGGGACCGTGACAGTGTCTGAATCACATCTAACAAATGATTTGTAACAACGGAAGAGGGTCTAACCTTCTCTGCACATGCGAGAAACTTCTTCCCAGTGTCCAAAGAATCAAATGCAAGTAGCTTCACGCATCAAGATTGATGTTGACAACGAGCAGATAGATCTTCAGCCACCCCGCTCCATTCGTTGCCACTGATGGTCTTAGGGAGCTATGAGAGGAAGAAATGACTCAAATCAACCTCCGAGTAAAAATCCTTCATTCCAAGTCGGGTGGTGAAGTAGTAGTCGCCGGAGGAGGAACCGCTGGAGATGTCTTTGAAGAAGACCATGGCGACCCCGGCGGTAGGATGCGAGACGACGAGAGCGAGGAAGCGACTATAGCTTAGCAAGGAAGGGAGGAAGGAGGAAACATGGGAAATGTGACTTGTGGTCGCGGAGAAAAGGGGGTGGGGAAGGGGGCGGGGGTAGATATTTTGGCGGTAGGCCAAAATTTTGGAAATGTGGAGGGAAACTTTGCGCGTGGTCCCACCGGACCATTCACTTTGAATGATTGTGTGCATCGCAAACGATTCTTCTGCTTTACACGCATGGGATGAGTTTGATAATTCAAATTTTGGTCTCAAGGCATGGGCACATTCACTTTGAACGCGCGCGGTGCCGCCGGACCATTCGCTTTGAACGATTGTGTGCATCACAAACAATTCTTCTGCTCTACTTAAATAGACCCAGATATTTTCATCGCAAACGGTTCCTAGAAAACAACTGTGTGTGATGTTGTAGATATTTTTTATTAGCTGTGAAAGACGAATTTGGAATAAAGTGCCAACGGATGGTGTTTTAAATGAACAATAAATTTTGTACTACTAATACAACTGTCATGTCAAATTTTGGAAAATTTCAGGGGTCATTTGACCTTCTAAGACATTTACGTGATTTTCTAGACATTTAATGACCGTAATTGAAATTTGAACTACATGTACCTGCAACAGCTAACCATAACGGTTTGGAAACTCATATTTCGTGTACTTGTGTGCGATTTAATTCCATGTGCAGTAAATTGGAAGGAATTTTCAAACATGTTGGTCTAACGGCTATGACACAATTAAGCATGGAGTGACATGGCATTTTAATTCCAAAAAATCAAAAAAAAATCAGAAACACATGAAACCTTGGTTGATGTAATGTCATGCCACCAAGATGATGTGGTAAAAAAATTGGCATGTTTGACCAAAGTTTGGACACACACCCCTCACAAACTGGAGCAACTCACTAGAAGGCTCGTGGTTCCGAGAGGGAACAATGCATGTTTGATGAAGAACGGGAGATTGCTTCCTCTTACGGCCTTCAAATTTTTTTCTACGTCTAACGTGCACTAATACAACTGTAATGTGAAGTTTTTGAAAATTCTAGGGGTCATTTGACCTTGTAAAGACATTTAAGTGATTTTCTATCCATTTAATGACCGTAATTCAAATTTGAACTACATCTACATGCAACGCGTAACCGAAACAGTTTGAAAAATCATATTTGTGTACTTGTGTGCGAGTTAATTTCATGTGCAGTAAACTAGAAGGAATTTTCAAACATATTTGTATCACGACATGGACACATATGCATGAATACGTATGCATGGAGTGGCATGGCATTTTAATTCCAAAAAGAAAACCAGAAACACATGAAACCTTGGTTGTTGTAATGTCATGCCACCAAGATGATGTGGTAAAGAAATTGGCATGTTTGACGAAATTTTGGACACACACCCCTCACAAACTGGAGCAACTCACTAGAAGGTTCGTGGTTCCCAGAGGGAACAATGCATGTTTGATGACGAACGGGAGATAGCTTCCTCTTACGACCTTCAAATTTTTTCTAAGTCTAACGTGCACTACTACAACTATAATGTGAAATTTTGGAAAATTCTAGGGGTCATTTAACCTTTTAAAGACATTTAAGTGATTTTCTAACCATTTAATGACCGTAATTCAAATTTGAACTACATCTACATGCAACGCCTAACCAAAACGTTTTGAAAAATCATATATGTGTACTTGTGTGCGAGTTAATTCCATCTGCAATAAATTAGAAGGAATTTACAAACATATTGGTCTCACGACATGGACACATGCATACGTATGCATGGAGTGACATGGCATTTTAATTCAAAAAATAGAAAAATGATGAGAAACAGATGAAACCTTGGTTGATGTAATGTCATGCCACCAAGATGATGTGGTATAGAAATTGGCATGTTTGACGATTGTTTGGACACGCACCCCTCACAAACCGGAGCAAGTCGCTAGAAGGTTCGTGGTTCCAAGAGGGAACAATGCATGTTTGATGACGAACGGGAGATAGCTTCCTCTTACGGCCTTCAAATTTTTTCCTATACGTTTAACGCGCACTAATACAACTGTCATGTGAAAACTTGATAAATTTCAGGGGTCATTTGACCTTTTAAAGACATTTAAGTGATTTTCTAACCATTTAATGACCATAATTCAAATTTGAACTACATCTACATGCAACGCCTAACCACAACGGAATTCGAAGGAATTTTCAAACATATTGGTGTCAAGGCATGGGCATATGCATGGAGTGCATGCCATGGCATTTTAATTCCAAAAAAATTAAAAAATGATCAGAAAAACATGAAACCTTGCTTGATTTAATGTCATGCCACCAAGATGATGTGGTAAAGAAATTGGCATGTTTGACGAAAGTTTGGACACACACCCCTCACAAACCGGAGCAACTCGCTAGAAGGTTCACGGTTCTGAGAGGGAACAATGCATGTTTGATGACGAATGGGTGATAGCTTCCTCTTGCGACCTTGAAATTTTTTCAACGTCTAACATGCACCACTACAACTGTAATGTGAAATTTTGGAAAATTCTAGGGATCATTTGACATTTTAAAGACATTTAAGTGATTTTCTAACCATTTAATAATCGTAATTCAAATTTGAACTACATCTACATGCAACGCCTAACCAAAACGGTTTGAAAAATCATATATGTGTACTTGTGTGCGAGTTAATTCCATGTGCAGTAAATAAGAAAGAATTTTCAAACATATTGGTCTCACGACATGGACACATGCATACGTATGCATGGAGTGACATGGCATTTTAATTCAAAAAAATAGAAAAAAGACCAGAAACACATGAAACCTTGGTTGATGTAATGTCATGCCACCAAGATGATGTGGTATAGAAATTGGCATGTGACGAACGTTTGGACACACGCCCCTCACAAACCGGAGCAACTCACTAGAAGGTTCGTGGTTCCGAGAGGGAACAATGCATGTTTGCTGACGGACGGGGGATAGCTTCCTCTTACGGCCTTCAAAAAATTTCCTACGTTTAACATGCACTAATACAACTGTCATGTGAAAATTTGGTAAATTTCAGGGGTCATTTGACCTTCTAAAGACATTTAAGTGATTTTCTAACCATTTAATGACCGGAATTCAAATTTGAACTACATCTACATGCAACGCCTAACCAAAACGGTTTGAAAAATCATATTTTTGTGTAGTTGTGTGTGAGTTAATTCCATGTGCAGTAAATTCGAATGAATTTTCAGACATACTGGTGTCAAGGCATGGGCACATGCATGGAGTGCATGCCATGGCATTTTAATTCCAAAAAATTAAAAATGATTAGAAAAACATGAAACCTTGCTTGATTTAATGTCATGCCACCAAGATGATGTGGTGAAGAAATTGGCCTGCTTGACGAAAGTTTGGACACACACCCCTCACAAACCGGAGTAACACACTAGAAGATTCGTGGTTCCGAGAGGGAACAATGCATGTTTGCTGACGGACGGGAGATAGCTTCCTCTTCCAGCCTTCAAATGTTTCCTACGTTTAACGTGCACTAATACAACTGTCATGTGAAAATTTGGAAATTTTCTGGGGTCATTTGACCTTTTAAAGACATTTAAGTGATTTTCTAACCATTTAATGACCGTTATTCAAATTTGAACTACATCTACATGCAACGCCTACCCAAAACGGTTTGAAAAATCATATTTTTGTGTACTTGTGTGCGAGTTAAAAAATCATCAGACGATGTAAATATCTAGTGTTCAAAAAAGAAAATGTAAAGAATTGTCAAGACAACCGCCCCCCACACGATTGGCACTCTATCTCGCGGCTCGAGGTTTGGTAGGTGATTGGCGGGGGTCATTAATGAAACACGGTTCTGTATTGGAAACCGTCAGCTATTATGTTCACACACGGATTTGCTGCAGGAATTGTGTGTAATTCAAACTACAGTACTCGTAAATTCTGGCGACCGGCGTGTGTACTGTCCCCGTGGATCTAGATTCCGGCCGCCAATAAATACTACCTTGCTCACATTGAGGGAGTCCTGGACTACGGGTTCCTCGGGCGTCCGGCCTGTTATCCATGGGCCAGACTGATGGGCTGTGAAGACCGAAGACCATACTCGTGTCCGGATTGGACTTTCCTTGGCGTGGAAGGCAAGCTAGGCGACCACCTATGAAGATTCCTTCTTATGTAACTGAGTCCATGTAACCCTAGATCTCTCCGGTGTCTATATAAACCGGAGAGCATAGTCCGGATAGGACACACTCATTACCATATTCACATTGGCTAGACTTCTAGGGTTTAGCCATTACGATCTCGTGGTAGATGAACTCTTGTAATAATCATATTCATCAAGATCAATCAAGCAGGAAGTAGGGTATTACCTCCATAGAGAGGGCCCGAACCTGGGTAAACATCGTGTCCCCCGTCTCCTATTACCATCGATCCTAGACGCACAGTTCGGGACCCCCTACCCGAGATCCGCCGGTTTTGACACCGACATTGGTGCTTTCATTGAGAGTTCCACTGTGCCATCATCAAAAGGTTTGATGGCCCCTTCAATCGTTGATGATGACGCTGTCCAGGGAGAAGCCTTTCTCCCCGGATAGATCTTCGTGTTCGGTGGCTTCGTACTGCGGGCCAACTCGCTTGGCCATCTAGAGCAGATCAACAGCTACGCCCCTGGCCATCAGGTCAGATTCGGAAGCTTGAACTACGTTGTGGACATCCGTGGAGACTTGATGTTTGACAGATTCGAGACCGCGGCAATCGCTCCCCGCCGGCCAGATGGACCTGGCTTAAACCTATCATCGGGCCGCATCTAGGAGAGAGTTCCTGCAACAACTCTGGCCTTAGATCCAGAGCAGATCAAGTCCCCCGAAGATGGGAAGTTCAACCCCATCGCGGGAGCTACCGATTCTGCAGCGTTGGAGCCACTCACAGATTCCGCTGCGTACGACATCTGCATCAACGGAACCCTGGACTCTTCTCCGATGTCGAGTTCCGAACCCTGCGAGCCCGCGGATACCGAACTCGATCGGTTATCGATCTTCAAGTTCAGCGCCGCAGATGTCTTCCAACACTCGCCCATGGGCGACCTACTATACTCATTAAAAAACCTATCCCTGGCAGATGGCTCGTCGCCGAACTATGTTCGGTTTGAACTTATGGTGGATGATGGAGAAATTTGCTTCCCACCCGCCATCCACTTTATAGCCACCGTCGAGGACCCAACCAACACGCCTAACCCCCGCTCTGAAGACATCGCCGGTATGGACGGCGATGAGGGGCAGGGCCAGAGCCTCCTACCCTCTAGACACGGGATGGCCACTTCCTGGTATGACGTGTGTATGATAGACACACGCGACGACGCTCTCGACGATGACAAGGAGGATCTAGTCGCGAATAAACCTCTTGGTAGACAGTCCGAACACCAGTGCCCACGGCGCCGCTCCAAGCCGCATCGCCCAAGAGAAAACACTGCTAGCACCAGAAAAGATAACACTCTGGACAATGAAGACCCAGTTGAGGTAGAATCCGAACAGGAGGAATAGGAAAGCGGGCAAGACAGATGAACAGGCCACATATGGAGACTCGGAGGACAGCAATTATCTCCCACCCTTCGAGGAAGAGGAGATCCTCGACAACGAGGATTTTATCGTGCCTAAGGAACCTCTCGAGCAGGAGCGTTTCAAACGCCAGCTTATAGCGACTACAAGGAGCCTAAGGGAGAAGCAGCTGCAACTTCAAGCAAGCCAAGATTTGCTCAATGATTGATGGACCGAGGTCTTGGCTGCCGAGGAATACGGCCTTAGTAGCCCAGACAAAAGCCACCCAAAGGGTAGGTGGCTCCCTCAATACGATGGCAGGGTGCTGGAGCCCACACCCCCATCGAACAATGCGGCGGGCCAGCCACAGTTCGGTCCAGACAAAGCAGCGGCCCAAACAGAGCAACATACCAACCCATCCGGCCGTCAAATCAAGAGTAAAGCTCGAGGGCACACCCGCGACATCAACCGAGACCTGGAAGATAGAGCAGGGCGCACAAGATCGATGTACAGATCACGGAGATACACCCCGACCGACTATGATGGTCACCCATTCGGACACTACAGAGCCAACCACGCCCGGTCCGAACTCCGTAAGCGGAGTCCGCTGGAGGTGCTTCACAGTGTGGCCCAACATAGAGGATCCACACACCCTCTCTGCTTCACCGACGAGGTAATGGAGCATGAATTCCCAGACGGGTTCAAACCCATTAACATCGAATCATACGACGGAACAACAGATCCCGCGGTATGGACCGAGGATTACCTCCTCCATATTCACATGGCTCGCGGAGACGACCTTCATGCCACCAAATACATACCTCTCAAGCTTAAGGGGCCAGCTCGCTACTGGCTAAACAGTTTACCAGAAAATTCTATTGGTAGCTGGGAAGACTTGGAAGACGCCTTTCGAGACAACTTCCAAGGAACATATATCCGACCTCTAGATGCCAATGACTTAAGTCACATTGTCCAGCAGCCCGGCGAGTCAGTTAGGGAGTTCTGGACTAGGTTCTCAGTCAAAAAGAACCAAATTGTCGACTGTCCGGACGCAGAAGCCCTCGCAGCCTTCAAACACGGCGTCCGGGATGAATGGTTAGCGCGTCACCTCGGCCAGGAAGGACCCAAGTCCATGACAACCCTTACCGCTCTAATGACTCGCTTTTGTGCGGGAGAAGACAACTGGCTCGCTCGTAAAAGCAATAACACCAGCGACCTGGGCACTTCCAAAATTCAAGACGGCAACGGCAAGCCACGACAAACCAAACACAACAGCCACAGCACAGCGGTGAGCGCCGGATTTCACAATCCGAAGCCCGGTCAACGGAAGAAGCCACTAAAGGCAAACCATGATAGACCATCCACCCTTGACAGGATATTGGACCGACCTTGTCAGATTCACGGTCACCATGATAGGCCAGCTAGTCATACCAACAGAAACTGTTGGGTCCTTATGCAGGCAGGCAAACTCAACGCCAATCACAAGGGAAGGAGGCCACCAGGCGATAAAGACGACGGATCGGCTCGCCAGCCGCAGGGGCCAGAAACACTTTCCCTCTGAAGTTCGACACTACTAGGAAAAGGCCTACTAGTGGCGCACCAGTTTTGCCTACTAATGGCGCACTACTGGTGCGCCACTAGTATCACGCCACTAGTATTAAATACTAATGGCGCACCACTGGTGCGCCATTTGTATCTGGTATACTAATGGCGCATCACGCCGTGCGCCATTAGTATAGACCAACATGCGCCATTAGTGTGCCTCCCAGGGGGCGATATTTACACATGTGCTTTGCCATACTAATGGCGCACTGTGGGGTGATGCGCCATTGCTATTTTTGAATTTTGAATTTGGATCTGGATCGCGATTTTTTTGCCCATTTTTTGCTCGTTTTTTGCGCGATTTTTTGCGCGATTTTTTTTCATATTTTGTTCTTGTTTTTGGATCTTGTACGTTCTTTTGCCGTGTTCTTTTGCCGGAGAGGAGTTCGCTGGAGAGGAGGGCCAAGGTCACCGGAGAGGAGGAGGAGGAGGTCACCGGAGAGGCGCTCGCCTACATCGCCGGAGAGGAGGAGGAGGTCGCCGGAGAGGAGTTCACCGGAGCATCGGAGAGGAGGAAGGAGAAACCATGAGGGAAGGGGAGGAGAGGAGAGGAGGAGATCACCGGAGAGGAGGGAGGAGGAGATAACCGGAGAGGAGGGAGGAGGAGATCATCGGAGAGGAGGGAGGAGAAACCGTGAGGGGAGGGGAGGAGAGGAGGGAGGAGGAGGTCGCCGGAGAGGAGGAGGAGGAGGAGGTCGCCGGAGAGGAGGAGGGGAGTATGGTGGAGGAGAGAAGGGGAGATGGAGAGGAGGAGAGGAGGAGATGGAGTGGAGGAGAACAATGAAGATGTAAGGAGGAGAGGACCCCGCCCAGCCATATATACGGCATAGTAATGGCGCATCGTGGGAGGTGCGCCATTACTAACTTTTTATTTTTTATTTTTTTGATTTATTTTGAATTTTGAAGGCGGGAAGATAGTAATGGCGCACCGTGGGCAGGTGCGCCATTACTAACTTTTTTTTGATATAGTTTGAATTTTGAAGGCGGGAAGATAGTAATGGCGCACCATGGGCAGGTGCGCCATTACTGAGTTTGTTTTTTTTGAATTTTTTTGCCTCTCCAGATCTTAAAAGCCCCGTAACTTTTTTTCTGTTAGGTTTTTGAGGATTCTGAAAATGTTTAACGGGGTTCCCCCGATTAAATTCGGATGTATCTTTTCGAGTAGATGATTTTTCATATAAAAAACTTTTTAATCCGAGTTCGTATGCAAAAGTTATGCCCATTTTACAAATTCCAGAGAGATTTTGCAAATAAAGTCGAAATTCATATTTGTAAATTTTCCCAACAAGTAGACCACATATCACATGGGAAACTTATTTTCTTTTATTTTTTTGACATTTCCCTCATTTTCTTTTATTTTTTCTAAAACTGAAAAGGCGGTCCGGGGGGGGGGGGTGCATTCGGTGGAATTTTTGGGGCAAGTTACTAATGGCGCACCGTGGGAGTGGTGCGCCATTACTAGTTCGTGCGCCATTACTAGTTCAACTAGTAATGGCGCACCATACACACGGTGCGCCATTAGTAGTTTTGAAAAAAAAATTAAAACAAAATTTGAAAAAAAAATTACTAGTGGCGCACCGTGGATGTGGTACACCATTACTAGTTTAACTAGTAATGGCGCACTATCCCCTGGTGCGCCATTACTAGTTTTGAAATAAAAAATAAAAAAATTGTTACTAGTGGCGCACCGTGGATGTGGTGCGCCATTAGTATTTGGACACTAATGGCGCACCAACACATGGTGCGCCACTGCTATATAGTAGTGGCGCACCACATGTCTGGTGCGCCATCAGTGTCCATATCATCTATAGCCCTTTTCCTAGTAGTGCGACCACTCCCAGAACGGAAATAGCAGTTCGGCTTCCACCGCCCACCTACTGTGCTGGCAAAGTTTACACCACGCGTACATAACTACGCACTCAAGATACCATGGGCATCGGTGGAAGCACAATATGGACAACCCTGCAAAGATCCCCGTAGCGTTTAGCCGTCTTTCTTATTTTTCTGTATAATTTCTTAAAAATAGGTGACCATCAGGACAACATCTACTTCGGACTTCTCAAAGTTCGGATCCGCACACTCACCTAAGGGGCCACTCCCGTTAAGGATGTCCATCCCCGAGGACGGGCGGCACAGACGTGCGACAGGAGGTCCAAAAATAAGCTTTTGTAGACCGCACTCTTCTTTTTGAGCCTGTACCATGCCCTTTTCCTATGCTCCCAACCCCGAGCATGTCAAATAGCTGGGTTGTGGTTTTTACTCTTTATATATTTATCATTGGCATATTGCTCCCAGTAAACATTACCCGAACTTATATTTCATGCTCTTTCTACAACGAGTCCGGCCGTAACGGCTGCCTTACAAGACGCGCCTCGGCATAACTTGCCAGGGGCCCGGTATGGGAACAAACGAGTCGCCAGTAAAAGTCCGAACAGCTCTATAGCGTACTTTGGCGTCGCAAGTTTGGCCTTATATGCATCAACTCCGAATCATTGTCTTTGGTCAATAGTTGGGTTGCCCGGCTCCTGTGCTTGCTACCCTATGTTCCGCTCTATCGGCTAGGGTAGTAAAGGGAGAACTACTGCGATTGTGCCCTGGCCTAGACCGGATGAGCACCTCAGTAGAGAAAGCCGAAAACTGATTGTCATGATGCGGCGAGAGTGTAACGCCCCGAGACCGACGCTCCAGACGCCTGCCATGTTTTGCGTGACCGTCGTGTGTTTTATTTGTTTGTTGCATTCATCATCGCATCATCCGCATTGCATCGACACTCGTTGTCGTCATTGTTTATAAAACTTGCATTCGTTTGTAGTTGCCGCGTTCCCCCCTTGTCTTCGTTGACCGTTCCGAGACCAACCGTGTTTTCGGTTCCCTCTTGTCAAACCAACTAACCTCTCTCGTCAGCCCGCGATCCCCTCCCGCACGTCTGAAAGTTGTCCCGTACCCGACCCGGTTTGTTGTTACCGTTGGATTCGGATCATCCGCTAACATCTACAAAACATCTCAGTTTTCTTATTTGGACTCCCTACCTATTATTTTCTCGATCGTCCGTTTTTAATCGGAGGGACCAAATGCCCCTATCAAAAATTCACTTGTTATATATAAGACCAACCCCACCCAAATCAGACCAAACCCTATTTTCTAGGGATCCTCTCCTGTCCAATCCCCGCCGCCACACTCCACCTTGTCGTCTCCCACCTCGGGATCTCCTTATTCCCCCCGATCCAATCCATCCATCCCGCAGCTTCCCCTCGATCCCGCCGCCTCCTTGCTCGGGAGAGCAAAGGCTCGACCCTGAGCCTCCCGTGCGCCTCCACCTCCCTGCCGGAGCAGCACCAGCAGCTCCCCGCTGCCCCGCTCCTTTCCCCTCCTCCGGCGACCGCTGCCAACGGACCAGGCCGGACCTCGCGCCCCTACCCTTTCTCTTCCTTTCTTCTTCTTCCCGTGCCTCACATCTCTCTGTTACCTCTCGTTCTCTCTCTCGCAGGAACCGGACGCAGCCGTCGAACGCCATGGCCGCCCCTCGCCTCCTCACTTTGTTCCTGGACCCCTGCGCCCCGTCAAGTTCCCAGAGCCACCACCGCCTCGCCAGTGCCGTTCGCCTGCAAGCCCGCAGTCCCCGCTGGTCTTCCTCCACGACGCTGCCGCCTTGAACCTCTCCCGCCGGCCTCTGTTTTCCCCTGCATCGCCAAGTCCGCCTCGTCTGCCTCCCCTGTATCACACTCCGTCGCCGCTCCTCCTCCGCACCCCAGCGCTCCTCTCCCTCGCGCCCGAGACCTCGCCAGCATCCCAGGGCCGAGGTCCGCAGCGCCATCCCTGCCTCCGCTGTCTTGCGCTCGTCCGCGTCGACGCCGGCAGGCTCCGGCCGGATCGTCTCGGGTCCCACGCTGCTCCTCCTCTGCCGCCCTTGTTGCGAGTCGCCCGGACTCGTCGGACCCCTGCTTCGTTCCCGTCGTCGTGTCACCGACATGCTCCAGTGATCCGTAGGCCGTCGCCATGCCCTGCCTCTCCTTTCCCTCTCCTTTTCTTCTCTCTCTGACTTGTGTCGCGCCGCCGCCGTTTTGCAGAGGCCAGCGCCGCCGGAGTCCTTCGCCTCGTCCGCATCACCGGCGCGTCTCCGCGGTCAGACCTCCCAAAGCCCTCATCGCCAGCCTCCCTTGCTTCTGCGTGTGGGAATGACAACCACCAGCGACAAGTCCCCTCGCCCGTGCGTTGACCTCCAGCTCGCCCGCTTCGGCCTGCCTCCTCCACCGACCGGCCTCCAGCCCAGCTGCTACCCGCGAGCCCACCTCCACCGATCTGGGCCATGGCCCATGGTGAGAACCCCAGCCCCTCCAGATGCGGCCCGGATCATGGTTTTTTTCCCGTCTGCGATTTTGTCCATTATCCAGGAGTTTACAGATTTAAAGAAAAACCCCTAGAGTTCATGCATTCAATAACTCACAAGTGGTGCATCATTTGTAAAAACATTATATATGAAAAATGCTTAGGATTTTGTCTAGTTTCATAATATGCCTTTTCATCCATGTTAAAATGATTAACTTGCTGTTTGTTTAATTTTGCATAAATGCCATGCTAAAATGATTTATTTCATAACTAAATAACCGTAGCTCGGATTTTAATAAACTTTATATGTAAATGGGGTAGAAAATGCCTAGTTTAACAAGGTGCACTTTATTTTGCTGTTTAACAACATTAAAATTGTGTTTATGGTAGAACAGTACCAAATCTAAAACATGCATGTGGGGATTTTCCGGAATTGTTGTTTGTTGTTCCGGCCTCATTTAAACTTGCCTAAATAGTTAGTTTTCATATGCTTCACCCTCTTGCCTTGTTAATCAACATTTAACATTGTTGGGTACATAAACGAGAGAGAACTAAATAATTGATGCGGTGTTTCGTGAATATGCAACTCGTTGCATATTGAGCTCCACTTAATTTGTAGTGTTGTTTGTTGCATTTGCCATGCCATGAATCATTAGACCGGACATGCATCATACTTTATTGTGCATCATGCCATGGTTCTGTGATGGTTGTTTACTATGTTGTTTGTTTCTTTCCGGGTTGCTTCTCTCGTTAGCTTCGGTTTCGTTCCGGAGTTGTGAGGATTCGTTCGACTCCGTCTGTTTGTCTTCTTCATGGACTCGTTCTTCTTCCTAGCGGGATCTCAGGCAAGATGACCATACCGTCGAAATCACTTCTATCTTTGCTTTCTAGTTGTTCGCTCTATTGCTATGCCACGCTACCTACCACTTGCTATATCATGCCTCCCATATTGCTATGTCAAGCCTCTAACCCACCTTTCCTAGCAAACCGTTGTTTGGCTCTGTTACCGCTTTTGCTCAGCCCCTCTTATAGCGTTGCTAGTTGCAGGTGAAGATGAAGTTTGTTCCAGCTTGGAACATGGATATGTTGGGATATCACAATATCTCTTATCTTAATTAATGCATCTATATACTTGGTAAAGGGTGGAAGGCTCGGCCTTATGCCTGGTGTTTCGTTCCACTCTTGCCGCCCTAGTTTCCGTCATACCGGTGTTATGTTCCTTGATTTTGTGTCCCTTATGCGGTTGGGTCATTTATGGGACCCCCTTGACAGTTCGCTTTGAATAAAACTCTTCCAGCAAGGCCCAACCTTGGTTTTACATTTGCCTCACCTAGCCTTTTTCCCTTGGGAGTCGCGCATCCCGAGGGTCATATTTATTTTACCCCCCGGGCCAGTACTTGCCTAAGTGTTGGTCCAAACTAGAGCACCGTGCGGGACCATCCCTTGGCAACTTGGGTTACGTCGGTACCTGTATGCTTCGCTTATCCGGTGTGTCCTGAGAACGAGATACGTGCGACTCCTATCGGGATTGTCAACACATCGGGTGGCTTTGCTGGTCTTGTTTTACCATTGTCGAAATGTCTTGTAAACTAGGATTCCGAGACTGATCGGGTCTTCCCAGGAGAAGGAATATCCTTCGTTGACCGTGAGAGCTTGTGATGGGCTAAGTTGGGACACCCCTGCAGGGTATAAACTTTCGAGAGCCGTGCCCGCGGTTATGTGGCAGATGGGAATTTGTTAATATCTGGTTGTAGAGAACTTGACACTCGACTTAATTAAAACGCATCAACCGCGTGTGTAGCCGTGATGGTCTCTTTTCGGCGGAGTCCGGGAAGTGAACACGGCTTTTGGGTTATGTTTGACGTAAGTAGGAGTTCAGGATCACTTCTTGATCATTACTAGTTGACGACTGTTCCGTTGCTCCTCTTCTCGCTCTTATTTGCGTATGTTAGCCACCATATATGCTTAGTGCTTGCTACAGCTCCACCTCATTACCCCTTCCTTTCCTATAAGCTTAAATAGTCTTGATCTCGCGGGTGTGAGGTTGCTGAGTCCTCGTGACTCACAGATACTTCCAAAACAGTTGCAGGTGCCGATGATACCAGTGCAGATGACGCAACCGAGCTCAACTGGGAGTTCGACGAGGACCTTGTTCGTTACTATGTTTCATTTCCTGTTGATCAGTAGTGGAGCCCAGTTGGGAAGATAAGGGATCTAGCATTTGGGGTTGTCTTCTTTTCTTCTGGTTTCGTAGTCGGTCCTATGTGTATACTCTGATTGATGTATGATTTTATTTATGTATTGTGTGAAGTGGCGATTGTAAGCCAACTCTTTATCCCATTCTTGTTCATTACATGGGATTGTGTGAAGATGACCCTTCTTGCGACAAAACCACAATGCGGTTATGCCTCTAAGTCGTGCCTCAACACGTGGGAGATATAGCCGCATCGTGGGTGTTACAAGTTGGTAATGAGAGCCATCCCCGACTTAGGAGCCCCTGCTTGATCGAATCGCTGGCGTTGTTGAGTCTAGAACAAAAATGTTTTGAGTCTTAGGATTAAATATATCGGAGAGTAGGATTCTTTTTACTCCTCAGTCCCTTCGTCTCTCTGGTGAGGTCTCCTGACGTAGAAGTTTCGACTTTTCTCTCCTCCAATTTCACAAAAAAAAAATTTAGGATCACGCGGGTATCTTGGAATCGTTCCGATGGTTTTGTGACAAGAACATTGTTCTTGGTGCCTCCTGACATTTAGGGGTTGTGGCAGTGTCCCAGGGAGTTGAGCTCCGAGGTGTTGTCGGCACAATTTTATCGTTGCAGTTCTGGAATACCTGAGTTTCGCCGACATCGAAAATCTCTTTTATGCAGTTGTTGGTGGGATCACCTCGACGGCACCCAGTACTGGGGCGGGAGTTCGGGAGTATTGCCATAACTCGTATAACGGATGCTTTTTGAAGGTTGAGGTACACGATTTCCGAAGGTTTCTTGGTTATGTGTTGACGGATGGATACAGCTGGATCTAGGGATTGTTAGTTTGGGTTATATATTTTGTGTCCCCTATATCCCCAACACCTGATTGCATAACCAGAAAGTTTCGGGAGTTTATAAGTGGGAATTCAAGTTTCTCGTAGGATATCTTTCTAACACACACATGATACGATATGGGATCTATCATATGTTTGTTTTCGGCTTATTCTGCAAGCAAATCCTTTGTTTTGTTTTGTTTTGTGGTATTCGAGTTGCTTCATTGTCAAGTGTTGATTCCCTACCTTATTCTAGGTGGTGTTCTCATATTTCTATGGGGATACTAATCCTTCTTGACCATCGAGATTGCCATCTTAATTCTATTTCCAACCGGTGCGTTTCTCTTCGAGATGATCCCATCATTCTTCCAATCCGGAAGATCAATTATAAGTTTTCTCAACGGTGTTTATTCCATCTGCCCCAAGTTGTCTTTGTTTTTCCCACCCTCCCACCCTCTTTCTTCAAGGACTCCGATTTCTTAATCGTGTATCCATCTTATGGATGTGAAGTTTCTCCATTCTTTTCCATCAATGTTCTTATCTGGTGATTCTCAGGAAGATGCTCAGGAAGCTTCAAGGTTATCATTCTTCATTCTCGTATTCTTTTCCGGTGGATTCAATTGAAGCTTTCAGTGTTGATTATAGCGCTTTCCTCCTTTCAAATGCTTTCTCATGCCGGTATATCTCTTAATCATTCCCCGCTTGCTATTCAATTGTTCCGGAGTGCTGAAGATATATCTGAAGATTCGTGTTTCCACTCCGCATCAATTCTAACTATTTCGAGGTTGTTACCTCATTCAAGCCATTTAATTCAACGGCGCAATCTATCTTTTAAATCGTTCAACGGTCTTTCTTTTGAGTGGGCCATAACCCGCAGGTCTTTTTCCAGGATCTTACCTAACTCTTCTAATTCTTTCCGGAGTTATTCTCAAATTCATTGCAAAATTTGACGTAAGAATGAATTATCATCAGTCATATGTCCTTCTCCAAGATTGTGGCAAATTCTTTTCATCGTTGGTTCAACCTTTCTATTCTTCATTATTCCGGAGTGTCTCAACAATTCATGGTGGTGTTTCTCGTCGTCATTCTCGGATTTTGATGAACGAAGAAGAATTTCTCTTCAATCTTGGTCCGTTCTCTTGAAGATTCATGGTTCTAACTTGTTGCCATCCTCTCAAATTGTTTCCAATCACGCAATTCTTTTCTTACCCATCCGGAGCATTTCAGAGTTGTTTTCGTTTCTTGATCATCCAAAGGCCATCATTTCAGAAGATTTCTTCGTTCTAAGTTTTCAGCTTCGTCCTCCAATTATTCTAAATTGATGTCTCTTCGTAAATCTCCATATTCTCCCGGTGCATCGTTCAAGTATCCTCTAGTCAGCTCGTGATCTATTCGTTCTCATGTATCTAAATTCCCTCAAGTATTTTCGCGCGTTCTTTAATTCTTACGGTGTTTCGTCCTCTTTTCTTCAATTGTTTTTAATTCTTACGGCAGTTTGTTCAAGATTCCTCTTCCAATGTTCTCATATTAATTTATTCATTGTTTGTATCCTACCGATGGTTCGATGAAGACCTTCCCAAGTCTGCGCAATATCTATCTTAATCCTTTCTACGAGAGTAAGTAGTATGCAAAATCCGTTGCTTGTCATCAATCTAAATTGGTGAAGGCTAAGCATAATTTAATTCTTATTCTTGTTTCATCCAAGTGACTAATTCCGTATTCCGGAGATTCATCAAAATTCTTGATCTCATTTGTTCATTTTTCTTTCTGGATTTCCAAGTTATTTCAATTATATCATTTCAAAGCTTCATCTAAATCATTGCAAGGATCACCTTGTTATTTCAATTTCTCTTCCTTTCTATCATTCTTTTATTACGGGAGTTCTTCATGGAGGCTCAACATGGTGGTTCGTCAAGGTTTCCTTTCATTCTTCAATTGTTCTTCAAGATTTCTCTCGGAGTTATGATCCGCCAAGCTATACTCAAAGATAAACATGGGGTTCTACACATGTTTTGTTTTGAGGAGTTCAAACATTCTTCATCTTGCATCCCGAAGTGCAATTCTTCCTACATTATCTTTTGAGGTGGTGTTATGTCATTCTTGATAATTTCCTTCATGTTTCATGATTCACAAGTTGTAAGGAATGAGATATTTAAACCCACCATTTTTCTCTTCGCTCAGGAGATCTTTCAACACATCAATCTCTTTGTTGGAGTTATCTTGGGTTATATTTCACCTAAAGCCTTCCCTAAGGAATGATGCTAATTGTGGTGTCTATCAATAATCCAAGTTTTCTCCTATCCTCTCGGCGAGAGAAGTTTTCATCTCTTCGTTGATCTCTAGCAAGCAATTGTTTCCGTTAGTGGCGGGTTGTCACCTCATAATTTTGAGATGTGTTCCATAAGCCCACAACAAGCTTGTTCTTTTCGTTGTTGATTTCCCAACAACTCCATTATAACCTTCTTGGAAGGATGCTTTCCAAGCTCATTTGTAGCGGGAGTTGTCATTTTCTTCTCTATTCTTTATTCCAAGGATCTATCTTCTATTATTTATTTCTTCCGGAGGCATTGTGATGTTGCTCTCTTCACTCATCTTCTCGGTTTGTGAGGACCGTGTTCTTTTCGTGCTTATCCATTTCCAATCGGAGTGTCGTGCCCTCTTTTCAAGTTCTTCAAATTCTGTCAAGTTTTGCCTCCCTTCTCAACCGGAGTGTTGTCTGAAATCTTTCTGACCCATTATGCCATTCTTTCAATAGTTCCGGAGGCAGTGTGTTGTTGATTCCATCAAGCATCACCCCATCTTCTCAAGTTCATGTTAATTCCTTCCATTTTCTATCGGAGTGCTATCCAAATTATGTCATTCTTGTTCCTTGTTTCTCTTTTCTACCGGTGTGCTTTCATATTAATTCTGATCCGTTAAGCTCTTATTTCCATGTTTTTAAACCTACAAGGTTCTTGTAATGGTCCTTGTTCCTCTTGCTGAACGGAGTGTCGTAAATTTTGTTCACCTCCGTCGTGTCATTTCTTCAAGCTTTGCGACCTCTCAAGGTTCTTGGTTTCACTCGTTTGTCAAGCAGCAACTTAGTTTTACCTCTTCTCTTCCTCTTCCGTTTCTCTCCGGTGTCATCCTAGATCTCGGGACGAGATCCTCTTGTTGTGGTGGAGTGTTGTAACGCCCCGAGACCGACGCTCCAGACGCCTGCCATGTTTTGCGTGACCGTTGTGTGTTTTATTTGTTTGTTGCATTCATCATCGCATCATCCGCATTGCATCGACACTCGTTGTCGTCATTGTTTTTAAAACTTGCATTCGTTCTTAGTTGCCGCGTTCCCCCCTTGTCTTCGTTGACCGTTTTGAGACCAACCGTGTTTTCGGTTCCCTCTTGTCAAACCAACTAACCTCTCTCGTCAGCCCGCGATCCCCTCCCGCGCGTTCGAAAGTTGTCCCGTACCCGACCCGGTTTGTTGTTACCGTTGGATTCGGATCATCCCCTAACATATACAAAACATCTCCGTTTTCTTATTTGGACTCCCTACCTATTATTTTCTCGATCGTCCGTTTTTAATCGGAGGGACCAAATGCCCCTATCAAAAATTCACTTGTTATATATAAGACCAACCCCACCCAAATCAGACCAAACCCTATTTTCTAGGGATCCTCCTCTGTCCAATCCCCGCCGCCACACTCCACCTTGTCGTCTTCCACCTCGGGATCTCCTCATCCCCCCCGATCCAATCCATCCATCCCGCAGCTTCCCCTCGATCCCGCCACCTCCTTGCTCGGGAGAGCAAAGGCTCGACCCCGAGCCTCCCGTGCGCCTCCACCTCCCTGCCGGAGCGGCACCAGCAGCTCCCTGCTGCCCCACTCCTTTCCCCTCCTCCGGCGACCGCTGCCGACGGACCAGGCCGGACCTCGCGCCCCTGCCCTTTCTCTTCCTTTCTTCTTCTTCCCGTGCCTCACATCTCTCTGTTACCTCTCGTTCTCTCTCTCGCAGGAACCGGACGCAGCCGTCGAACGCCATGGCCGCCCCTCGCCTCCTCACTTTGTTCCTGGACCCCTGCGCCCCGTCAAGTTCCCGGAGCCACCGCCGCCTCGCCAGCGCCGTTCGCCTGCAAGCCCGCAGTCCCCGCCGGTCTTCCTCCATGATGCTGCCGCCTTGAACCTCTCCCGCCGGCCTCTGTTTTCCCCTGCATCGCCAAGTCCGCCTCATCTGCCTTCCCTGCATCACACTCCATCGCCGCTCCTCCTCCACACCCCAGTGCCAGCAGCAGCAGCGCCCGAGCGCTCCTCTCCCTCGCGCCCGAGACCTCGCCAGCATCCCAGGGCCGAGCTCCGCAGCGCCATCCCCGCCTCCGCTATCTTGCGCTCGTCCGCGTCGACGCCGGCAGGCTCCGACCGGATCGGCTCGGGTCCCCGCTGCTCCTCCTCTGCCGCCCTTGTTGCGAGTCGCCCGGATTTGTCGGACCCCTGCTTCGTCCCCATCGTCGTGTCACCGACATGCTCAAGTGATCCGTAGGCCGTCGCCATGCCCTGCCTCTCCTTTCCTTCTCCTTTTCTTCTCTCTTTGACTTGTGTCGCGCCGCTGCCGTTTTGCAGAGGCCAGCGCCGCCGGAGTACTTCGCCTCGTCCACATCACCGATGCGTTTCCGCGGTCAGACCTCCCCAAGCCCTCATCGCCGGCCTCCCTTGCTTCTGCGTGTGGGAACGACAACCACCAGCGACAAGTCCCCTCGCCCGTGCGTTGACCTCCAGCTCGCCCGCTTCGGCCTGCCTCCTCCACCGACCGGCCTCCAGCCCAGCTGCTACCCGCAAGCCCACCTCCACCGATCTGGGCCATGGCCCATGGTGAGAACCCCAGCCCCTCCAGATGCGGCCCAGATCATGGTTTTTTTCCCGTCTGCGATTTTGTCCATTATCCAGGAGTTTACAGATTTGCAGAAAGACCCCTAGTGTTCATGCATTCAATAACTCACAAGTGGTGCATCATTTGTAAAAACATTATATATGAAAAATGCTTAGAATTTTGTCTAGTTTCATAATATGCCTTTTTCATCCATGTTAAAATGTTTAACTTGTTGTTTGTTTAATTTTGCATAAATGCCATGCTAAAATGATTTATTTCATAACTAAATAACCGTAGCTCGGATTTTAATAAACTTTATGTGTAAATGGGGTAGAAAAATGCCTAGTTTAACATGGTGCACTTTATTTTGCTGTTTAACAACATTAAAATTGTGTTTATGGCAGAACAGTACCAAATCTAAAACATGCATGTGGGGATTTTCCGGAATTGTTGTTTGTTGTTTCGGCCTCATTTAAACTTGCCTAAATAGTTAGTTTTCATATGCTTCACCCTCTTGCCTTGTTAATCAACATTTAACATTGTTGGGTACATAAACGAGAGAGAACTAAATAATTGATGTGGTGTTTCGTCAATATGCAACTCGTTGCATATTGAGCTCCACTTAATTTGTAGTGTTGTTTGTTGCATTTGCCATGCCATGAATCATTAGACCGGACATGCATCATACTTGATTGTGCATCATGCCATGTTTCTGTGATGGTTGTTTACTATGTTGTTTGTTTCTTTCCGGGTTGCTTCTCTCGTTAGCTTCGGTTTCGTTCCGGAGTTGTGAGGATTCGTTCGACTCCGTCCGTTTGTCTTCTTCATGGACTCGTTCTTCTTCCTAGCGGGATCTCAGGCAAGATGACCATACCCTCGAAATCACTTCTATCTTTGATTTCTAGTTGTTCGCTCTATTGCTATGCCGCGCTACCTACCACTTGCTATATCATGCCTCCCATATTGCTATGTTAAGCCTCTAACCCACCTTTCCTAGCAAACCGTTGTTTGGCTATGTTACCGCTTTTGCTCAGCCCCTCTTATAGCGTTGCTAGTTGCAGGTGAAGATGAAGTTTGTTCCATGTTGGAACATGGATATGTTGGGATATCACAATATCTCTTATCTTAATTAATGCATCTATATACTTGGTAAAGGGTGGAAGGCTCGGCCTTATGCCTGGTGTTTTGTTCCACTCTTGCCGCCCTAGTTTCCGTCATACCGGTGTTATGCTCCTTGATTTTGCGTCCCTTACGCGGTTGGGTGATTTATGGGACCCCCTTGACAGTTCGCTTTGAATAAAACTCCTCCAGCAAGGCCCAACCTTGGTTTTACATTTGCCTCACCTAGCCTTTTTCCCTTGGGAGTCGCGCATCCCGAGGGTCATATTTATTTTACCCCCCGGGCCAGTGCTTGCCTAAGTGTTGGTCCAAACTAGAGCACCGTGCGGGACCATCCCTTGGCAACTTGGGTTACGTCGGTACCTGTACGCTTCGCTTATCCGGTGTGTCCTGAGAACGAGATACGTGCGACTCCTATCAGGATTGTCGACACATCGGGCAGCTTTGCTGGTCTTGTTTTACCATTGTCGAAATGTCTTGTAAACTAGGATTCCGAGACTGATCGGGTCTTCCCAGGAGAAGGAATATCCTTCGTTGACCGTGAGAGCTTGTGATGGGCTAAGTTGGGACACCCCTGCAGGGTATAACTTTCGAGAGCCGTGCCCGCGGTTATGTGGCAGATGGGAATTTGTAATATCTGGTTGTAGAGAACTTGACACTCGACTTAATTAAAACGCATCAACCGCGTGTGTAGCCGTGATGGTCTCTTTTCGGCGGAGTCCGGGAAATGAACACGGCTTTTGGGTTATGTTTCACGTAAGTAGGAGTTCAGGATCACTTCTTGATCATTACTAGTTGACGACCATTCCGTTGCTCCTCTTCTCGCTCTTATTTTTGTATGTTAGCCACCATATATGCTTAGTGCTTGCTGCAGCTCCACCTCATTACCCCTTCCTTTCCTATAAGCTTAAATAGTCTTGATCTCACGGGTGTGAGATTGCTGAGTCCTCGTGACTCACAGATACTTCCAAAACAGTTGCAGGTGCCGATGATACCAGTGCAGATGACGCAACCGAGCTCAAGTGGGAGTTCGACGAGGACCTTGTTCGTTACTATGTTTCATTTCCTGTTGCTCAGTAGTGGAGCCCAGTTGGGACGATCAGGGATCTAGCATTTGGGGTTGTCTTCTTTTCTTTTGGTTCCGTAGTCGGTCCTATGTGTATACTCTGATTGATGTATGATTTTATTTATGTATTGTGTGAAGTGGCGATTGTAAGCCAACTCTTTATCCCATTCTTGTTCATTACATGGGATTGTGTGAAGATGACCCTTCTTGCGACAAAACCACAATGCGGTTATGCCTCTAAGTCATGCCTCGACACGTGGGAGATATAGCCGCATCGTGGGTGTTATAGAGAGCTGGTCAACCACTTGACGACTTATTCGAATCTTTAGTGATTCTCCGTGTCACATGAGGGATCTTTTTTAGATCAACATATGTAAGGCACTATGCACCGTATACATACCAGGGGCTATCTCGTAGCCCCACCATAAAACTCCTATGGTTAAGTGAAAGTGTTAACGCCCTATAGTCCGATTGCCTGGTTCGCCGCATTATCACCTCCTTTATGGACCAAGACGTTGGATAAAGAGTGATTCAATGCTTTTCCGAACACCCCCGTACTTCCTACGAGGGGGTTGAAGCCGACGACTGGAAAACTTTCAGATTATACTAAAACGGCCACAGAGGAGGAATTCAAGCTTTTGAGCAACATATAAATAGATTAACTATAAAGTTGTCTATTACATCATTATCACTCGAACATTATATCTTTCGAGCATTGACCCTCTATTAAGCAGGCGGCATCTAAGACGTCTTAAAAATAGTGCTCCGGCTCATTACGGTCCTGGTCCTTGGATGGACTCCTCGCCGCAACATCAATGTCCTTCATCTTTCCCAAAAATGTTTTTACTCGGGCAAAGGCCATCCGTGCACCCTCAATGCATGCCTACTGCTTCACAACGTCGATATGTGGCACCGCGTCAACAAGCCGCCGCACTAGGCCAAAATAACTACTCGGAATAGGCTCACTTGGCCACAATCGGATTATGACGTTCTTCATGGCGTAGCCAGATATCCTATGAAGCTCGGCCCACTGGGACATCTGTTCATTGAGCAACAGGGGGCGCTTCGACGCGCCGAATTGTGACCAGAAAAGCTTCTCCGTTGCATACCCCTCTTGTGCGTGGTAAAATTGCGCCGCATCGGAAGAACTCTTCGGCAAGTCCAAAAATTCAGCCGGAGAACTCCAGACCTGGTTCAGCTGAGCATAGTCCGGATCGCCAAACTTGGTCTGAAGTAAAAAGGGCTTACCGGTCGCTATCTCCTTAGCCTGCCGAATCTCCTCACGAGCCGCCCTAGATCCAAACTCAGCCATTTTGGCTTTATTCTCCTTCTCAAGGAATTCACAGCGGCTGGCAGTAGTCTTCAATTCAAGTGCCAGTGCGGATATCTTTTCCTCACTTTGGCGCCGAGCTGCTTGTTCGGCTCTTAGATCCGCCGATGCCTTCTCGGTAGCCGCATCACTACGTCGGGCCTGCTCCTTGGCCCGGGCTAGCTCCGCCCGAAGAGCTTCAACGGCGGCAGCACCATCTGCAATCATGCACATTTCATATAAACCCTTTTCGGCGTCAGGCCTAAATTACAAGCACATTGGTGTAAGGAATGCTCAACATATATACCTTGCGAGTCGTCAAGACGCCTGTTGACCAATGCAATGTCATCTTCCGCAATATCCAGCTTTCGCTGCAGTTCGGCCACTTCCATATTTCGGGAAGCCGCAGGATGGGAGGCAACCTGTACTCCAAGTTAAATCAAGGTTAGCAACTGAGCATATCTTTTTGATCCTCCGATCGCTTCCGTCGGAAGGCAATCCAAGTCTCAGGGGCTACGACATATACAACAGGTGCATTCTGTCAATATTATTCAATTAGCAAAACTACATCACAAACCTCAAAACCCCTTAGGAGGCTCGTGAAGGCCTCGTTCAGCCCGCTCTTCACGGAAAGAACCTTTTCAACCACCGTAACCATCAAGGCATGGTGTTCCTCCGAAACGGACGCTCGTCGCAGCATGTCCGTCAGCATATCCGTGACTTCTGGGTCTTCAGAAGCCACCGCTGGAGTATGGTATTCCTTTGAAGGAATCAGCCCACTCGCCCCCAGGATCATCTCCGGCTCTAAAATGGATAGGGCGGGGCCATCATGCTTGATTCCCGAACCCTGAGGGACAGAGGCACCACCTTCGGATCATGCCCTCCTCGTTTCTTGCACTGCTTGTTGACCGGGAGGAGCCCCCCGGGACGATACCTCAGAATCATCCGCCCTATTGGGCGAGGGGGCCGGGGAGGGCGTATCACTCTCCATCATCTCTGGAAGAAGGTCTCCCGAAGAGGAGGACGATTGGTAAACACCAAGCTTTAACCTGCGAGGACATACGTATGTCGGAGGATTACTTCAGTAATAAGAAAGGAAGGTGGTATGATTAAAGTACCCTGCTGCACTTACGGTTTGGCCAGAGGTTTATCCTCATCACAAAGCTCCACGTCAACATCGCTTGCCCGGCCCAAGCCGCCCGTCGATGGCGTTTTCCCTTTCTTGGAAGGTTTCCCCTCCCGACATTCAGAAGCGACCCTCTTCCTACCATGGCGGGCTTCCTCTGTACCTTTTCCCTCCTCCGCAGACACCTGGTACGGTGTCGGAGTCAGCATCCTAGTTAGTAGGGCGTTCGCAGAGTCTTCGGAAGGGGCGCCGGACACCAGATCAACACCGCTTTCTTTATCCAGTCCTGTGAAGGGACGGGTTGTTCAATATCTTACCAAGAGATACTCGAATGAAGGGTGTGCGGAGATCGAATACTCACCGTGGTGTCCGGATGATTTCAGTCGAGGCCAACATCTTCGGTGGTGTCCGACCATTGCTCTCGTTCCCCAAAATATAATTCCCACATTCCCTCGTGCGTAGTGCCGAGGAAGTGCTGAAGAGTCCGCCGTCCTTCGGGATTAAACTCCCACATACGGAGAGGCCGCCGCTGACAGGGCAGGGTCCGGCGGACTAGCATCACTTGAACGACCATCACAAGACCGATACCCTTCTCGGTAAGGCTTTGGACGCGACCTTGCAGAGTCTGCACTTCATTGACGAATTCCCAGTCCAGTCCCTTATTGATCCATGAAGCAAGTTGAATTGGAGGGCCGGGTCAGAACACAGGCGTAGCTCCCCACTTGGAGCCCCGCGACTCATTGATATAAAACCACCCCTGCTGCCATAGGTCGGAAGACTTGGCGAAAGATCCTTCAAACCAAACCACGCCGGCAAGCTTGCCTATTGTAACGCTGCCGCACTGTGCCTGCTCCTCCTCTGTCACCTACGGCCTCACGTCAAAGGTCTTGAGCCACAAACCAACGTGCGGAGGAGTCCGGAGGAAGGCCTCGCATGTGACGATAAATGTCGAGATGAGGAGAATAGAGTCCGGGGCTAGATCATGAAAGTCTAGCCCATAGTAAAACATGAGCCCTCGGACGCAGGGGTTAAGCGCGAACCCTAACCCATGGAGGAAGTGGGACACAAACACTGCCCTCTCGCCGGATTTGGGGGTAGGAATGACCTGGCCCTGTGCAGGAAGCCGATGGAGGATTTCCGGGGTCAGATACCTCGCTGCGCGGAGCTTTGTAATATCCTCCTCTGTGACAGAAGAAGCCACCCACCGGCCTGGACGGCTGGATCCGGACATGATTGGGGCTGGTGGCGATGGGAACCTGAGGGTTGGAACTCGTGGTGGCTAGGGTTGAGGAAGAAGCGAGCGCAAAGGAAGAAGACGAGTCTGAGACCCTATATAAAGACCCCAAATACTAAGCGTGTCCACCCAGGTCTCGAAACTTGCCAATCTCCAGAGAGTTGTACCCGGGGACGGTTGGGTTACCCACGCCTGCATTAAAGAAAATCTCGTGAATAAGGGAACACGATCTCTGCCTTGGCAAGACAAGCCAATAAAACCGCGTCCCGAGACGTGGGGCGACACGCCAGCCAACGGTTGGAAATAGTGGCTGGGCAGGCGTGATATCATAAACGGTTGCTAATAAATTAGGCTCGTATATTTTCAGCAACTATACATACAGGTCCGGATATATCTACTACATCCGAAGACTATCTTGGAGCTCGGAGAAAGGGGAACCCGCCTTGCAATGCCGAAGACAATCTGCGCGCCGGACTCCTCGTCATTGAAGCCAGGTTCAGGGGCTACTGAGGGAGTCCTGGACTACGGGGTCCTCGGGCGTCCGGCCTCCTATCAATGGGCCGGACTGATGGGCTGTGAAGACCGAAGACCATACTCGTGTCCGGATTGGACTTTCCTTGGCGTGGAAGGCAAGCTAGGCGACCAGCTGTGAAGATTCCTTCTTATGTAACCGACTCCATGTAACCCTAGATCTCTCCGGTGCTATATAAACCGGAGAGCATAGTCCGGATAGGTCGCTCTCATTACCATATTCACATAGGCTAGACTTCTAGGGTTTGGCCATTACGATCTCGTGGTAGATCAACTCTTGTAATACTCATATTCATCAAGATCAATCAAGCAGGAAGTAGGATATTACCTCCATAGAGAGGGCCCGAACCTGGGTAAACATCGTGTCCCCCGTCTCCTGTTACCATCGATCCTAGACGCACAGTTCGGGACCCCCTACCCGAGATCCGCCGGTTTTGACACCGACACACGTCGTCCCGCCTGCATTCTCATCTACATCGTCCCCTCTCTCGCCCTCTCTCTCTCTCATATCTCTACCATGGCTCCGCCGGTCTGCCCACGCGCCGACGAGGAGTAGCCGCCCCCCGAGGACTCTCACTCGATTAGCAGCGACGAGGACCCCTACGCGCCGCCTGACGAGGTTGCGCTAGACCCCCCTCCCACTTTGGATTGGTTTTGGGGCCAGTACAATCTTTGTCTGTGGAAGTCGCTGCCACCGGCTGAGAAAGCCAGGCAAGTGGCATTCAAGAAGGAGATGGCGGAGGAGGAAGCTAGGCACCAGGCGGCCTGTGAAGCCCGTGATGCCGCCTGGAAACAGGAGGCGGCGGAGCTTTGGGGGTGGGCGCGTCGTCGTGCCGAGGAGGTGTACGAAGACGGGTACTTCGCGAGGAAGGTCATAGGCGCTGGCCACCTCATCGCTACGTGGAGGTGGGCCGATACGCTCCAGCGTGCCACCGACAAGGAGCTCCGGTGGGCGCCCAACAAAATAGCAAGATCGGTCGCGCGCGTCCGCTAGCAAGAGGCAGATCAGTACGTCAAGCGCTGCGAGGCGGAGGAGTCGGAGTACTGCCTCCGCACTGGGAAGATGCCGCGCACCAGGGAGCTACTGGCGAGGGGCTGCCGGAATACCGGCCCCAGGAGGGATTATTAGTTTTAGTATTGTCCGTTTTCAATTTTATGCATTGTACCTAGTAGTTAAGTATCATCATGTATATGTGATGATATTATATATATATATATATATTCTGTGATGATCTAGTGAACAATTTATATATATATATTATGAATTCCATTTTCTATCTGTTTTTGTATACTAATTTGAATCTAGCTGTTATCATCCACATATACAGAATGGAAAGCGTATATACACACATTGAAACAGAACATATAAGAATGGAAAACAGAGTACACACATTGAAACAGAGCAATAAACAGAGCAATACTATGATTGCTGTGAATACAAAGCTATCCACGTCGAAACAACTTTTCAAAATAAAACGTGTCCATGAGACCATGACCAGCAGCCCTTGCCTAGGGTAGCTCTTGGCTCTGCCTGAACTCGTGCAGGCGTTCGTCCAAGCGGTCGACACGCTTGCGGTACATCTGGAGCGCGATCTCGAGCTCCAAGTTGGCTATTTCATCGGAGATCACCAGCTCGAGGATGCGATGGCCATGTTCCTCTATAGCGCCCAGGTGGACCCCTGGGCCAAGGAGGTGGTCGAGCCTACGGACCAGCGCGTTGGCATCCAGCGGGCCGCGGACAAGGTGAACGACGGCACCCATGCGAATGGGGCGGCGGGCGTCTGGTGCAAGTACGGCAAGGCCGGCATCTGGTGCAAGTACGGTGCTGAGGGCCTCTGCCCACTCCTGGCGAGGAATGGGGGTACTGACGGGACGTGTACCCAGCTGCGACGCCGTGTCGACAGCAGGCAAGCGCCGATGGATCCGCTCTTGCTGTGTGGTGCGCCGCGCCTCTCGCTCTGCAGCGCTCCAACGTCTCGCCATGCGGCGAGCCGCAGCCTATCAGCGCAGATGCGCCTAGCTTGCTCTGCGACGTGCCATCGATCATGTTGTGCGGCGAGCTGCAGCCAGCTGTCGGCTGACATGCCTATCTTGATCCGCGGCGCTCAAGCGCCATGCGCCAAAGGTCTGCTCAACCCTGGCGATGACGCGCATCACAATGTCGTCCATCGCATTTCCGGGGAGCGCCTCGGCCTCGACGGGCCATGGCGCCTGCTTGTTTTCCTCGTCGACGAGGTTGATGGAAGAGGCGACGCTTTGGTGGGTTGGCATGCTTGGAACAAGTGGATGTGCTACAGGCTGCGCTTGTCGCCTCCGTGCATCGCGCGCCCGCTATGCGCAATATAGCAGGGTGGCGGGAAACAGGTGAGGAAATGTTAGGAAACAGTGGCGTGTTCATGAAATGCCATCAATTAATGGAAACTTAGCATCGAGCTAGCACAAGAAGTAGATGATGATCAGATGAACACGGACCACACTAGGGATCCTGTCGGTGGTGAATTCATCAATCCCAAACGTTTGAATACTAGCAAGCGTTTGCCCACAACACACACGGCCTATTCCATCATAAATAGGTCGGATGGATCAACAGTATGCCACGTATCGCACATTTTCAAAAAGTAATGCGGTAGACCTTCTTTAAAATGTGCTAAAAAAAGCAAGGACCTGGAGGTTAAATTAGCTGAGGGAATGGGGCATTTCGGTCATTTGACCAAAATGACCCATCCCATCACCTAATTTAACATCGACACAACTTCCCATCCAGTCACCCATCCGATGACTGCTCCAGCCTGAGCACACTTAACTTGATTGTTTTCTTACATAAGCTACTTGTGGAACAGCTAGTCCTTGCTGATAGGAATGCCTCTTTGCATCCTTATGGCGTATCCGGATGACCGCCCGTCCCACAATGGCCAATAGATGTTGTGTCGACAGAGCATACCATATATGTCTTATTAGAAGCAATCGTCTGCGTTATTATTGGTCTTCGCACACATTTCTGATTACAGACCTGTTTGCCGCGTATCACAGACATCTTGTTATATTGAACCGTTTCTGTTCTCTTGCCTAATCACAAACAGTTCATCCGAGTGAACCGTATGATGTACAGCGCACACACCTTTGATCTGGCTGACCGTTTCTTTTGTGTTGCCTAATCACAAACAGTTCATCCGAGTGAACCGTATGCTGTGTATCGCACACGCCTCCATCTGGTTGCCTGTTTCTTTTGTTCCTCCTCATCGCAAACAGTTCATTGAACTGAACCGTATGCCCTTCATCACACACGCAACTAAAACCTGAACCGTGTTTGATGCTTCCATCATCGCAAATGTTTTACACATTTCTGACCGTTTTCATACAACACCATTTGCGATTATGGCATCGCACATAGTTTCACGAAGGGTCTCTGATCGTAGTGTCGCGTTAGCAACATCCTGCAGTAGTGGATGACGAGCACCTCCGTCACGGTGCTGCCGCCGCTGTCGGCGCGAGGGAGCGGGTCGTCGATGATTAGCACGTTGGTGGGGAAGGTGTCGAGAGATGCCGCGTCGGAGTCGATGAGCATCGGGACGGTGGAGCCAACTGACTCGATGTCAGAAGCCAGCTCGTTGGCGATGTGGAGCTTGCCAAGAAGGTCGACGATGCAGCTCTCGGAGCTGGCTGCTCCTGCGTCGGGCGCGGGCTCGTCAGGGAGGCGGATCTCGCCGATGAGGTCAGCGAGGCAGCTCGCCGCGCAGGCGACCTCAGGGCCATGCAGCGCATCGGCGCAAACGCCATCGGGCGTGTCGGGCTCGCTACGCTCGCTAGGGAGGAACAAGGTTCCAGTCCAGAACAGATCTCCGGACGACGGTGCACCTAGCCCCACGGTGGGCGCCAAATGTCGGGGGTGTCGTGCGACATATGCCAAAGGATGGCTTATCATGGTGGGGGAGAGTAAGACGTCGCCGGTGCCTGGAAACGGGATAAAGCGTAGACATGTACGCCGACACACCTTACCCAGGTCCGGGGCTCTCCTAGGAGATAACACCCCTAGTCCTGCTCTGCGGAGTCTCCGCGTGATCACTAAACCAACAAAGGTGGCTACAAGCTTGCTCCTTGAGTTGTTTCTCTATAGGAGGAAGAAGAACAAGGCTAGCCCTAGCTTCCCTCTCTCTATATGTGCGTGTAATCTCTATGAGGCTGAACCCTTTGCATGGGTGCCCTGGGGGTTTATATAGCCCTACCCCTAGGGATATAATGGTAATCCTGCCGGGTGTAGGACCCGGCTATCAGTGTCTATGGTCGCCGGCTTCTCCGCCGGCTGTCTTGTACTTCACCGATAGGCCGCGCCCGCCGCTTGCGGGTCATGCCGGCTGCTTAATACTGTGGTCGCGCCACTGATGATGCATGCTTTGTCGGGGAGAGTGTGGCTACAGTGCCGCCGCCTGGCAGGCGTTCACTGTAGCCATTCCCCATCTCTTGGGATTAATGGCGCACAAACTTTGAGGGAGGGGGAGGGCCGCCTGCTAGGAGTCGGCACCCCCCTGTGCCGACTGGTCAGGGCTCGCCGTCTTCTGGCTTCTCATGGACAGGTAGGGCCCGCTGCCTCGGGCTCTACCGATAGCCCGTAGTGGGATCATGGTCTTCTCCGCCGTGGATGATGTCATGGGCTGCATGGCAACAGTGCCGCGCCGGGTGGGGGATGTTCGCTCGTTATGCAGCACTGTGGCAATGCTCTGCCCGGGATTCGGGGGTGGCATGCTGCACTGTAGCCACGCCCCGTCTCGTCGTCGTAATGAGGTGCTAATTTCAAGAGAGCGGAGGGGGCCGCCTGCTAGGAGCCGGCCTCTCTGGAGGCCGCCTGCTAGGAGTCGGCCCACCTCATGGCCGCTCTCTGGACTTCGCCGCCCTCTAGCAGGCGGCCGCTTGGACCAGCCGGCCCAAAGAAGGCGGCTCTTCGCCTTTGAGGCTTGAGGGGCGCAGCCGGCCCCGATGTCTTCAAATACCACGGGGAGCAGATGAGGCTACCCGTGGTATTTACTCCGACAGTAGTCCCCGAAGCTGGTGGGGCGCCGCTGCTGAGAAGGTGAGGAGCCTTAGTAGCTTCCTACTCCGAGTGATCTGGTGGCTTCGCCTCGTCTGTCTTCTGAGGCGCCGTCTGCTAGGAGTCGGCCGGGACCAGGCAGGCCGCCTGGTGATTTCGAAACGTCGTGCGATGATCCGGGTGGCACGCCAGCCGGATGGTTGGCCTGCCGCCAGTTGCTCGCCCGCCACATGGCACCAGCAGGCCAGGCCAGCCAGCCAGCCCACGCGCGTGACGGGATGTCTCCGTAGGCCGGGGCCCGCCACTACAGGGCCTCGGCATGCACGCGGATCCGCTGCCGCTGAGGCGAGCAGTTGGGCTCCCGCGGCAGTTAACACGCGCCTTAAAGGGCGCGGTAATCGTGGGATCGTGGGGGAGTGGGTGCAGTTAATCCCATGCCCCCCACGTCCATGCCTCCTCGGCTCCGCCGCCTGGGGCTATAAGTAGGGGGAGGGGGCGGTAGACGCACGCGCGCCCTCCTCTCCCTACTCCTTTCTTCTCCTTCTCACTGCTGCCGCAGCACTCCCACCTTTCGCCGAAGTGCTGCTGCCGCCCCTCCTCGCCGAGCACATCCTCCCTGCAGCGTCGCTACTTCGCCGCGGGCTCGCGAGTACGTTTCCATGCTGCGTCTCCGTCAGGCTAAAGTCCTCATAGCGCGCGAACGGGCCGGCGCCTCGGATGGCTCCAACGTTCACGAGGATCACCTCACTTTCCTCCGCCAGACGCGGCGGCTGCCCGGCGAGGGCTATGTATAGGTACACGTTTCGTGCGAGACGGACATCTCGCCGGCGCCGAAGGACGGCGAGCGCGTCGTCTTCCAGTCGCACTTCCTTCCCGGCCTTGGCCTGCCGACCAGTAGCTTCTTCGCTCCTTCCTCCAATTCTATAGACTCCAGCTGCACCACCTCACACCGAACATGGTGGTGCTGTTGTCTGCCTTCGTCACGCTCTGCGAGGGTTACCTCGGCGTTCTCCCCACCCTCGAGTTTTGGGGGGAGTTCTTCTACACCATGCTCGGCACCGCCGCCAAGAAGGAGGTGGCTCAGTGCGGAGCCTTCGTCGCGGTGCGACATCCAGGTGCCGGGAACTACTTCCCGGCCATCAACATGTCACAGTTGGTCAAGCTGTGGCAAAAATCTTATTTCTACGTCAAGAAAGTCCACCCGACGCAGGACTTCGTCAACCTACAGGCTTATATAGCCGGCCCGTCGGCTGAGCCCCGCACCAACTGTACTTTCAAACCGAAGACACTATCGGCCGCCTCCACTGCCGCCATCGCCCGGCTCAAGGTGATGAAGGAGTCGGAGGGCCACAAGGCCTCGGACCTGCTGACCACCTTCGTGGTGCGCCGAGTGCTCCCTCTCCAATTCCGGCCTCACATGATCATCCGGATGAGCGGGCATCAAGACCCATGCCGGATGTGCACCAAGGAGATGCCGGACATGGAGGTGGCTCGACTGGTGAACCACATCTCGAACTGCAATCTCTCGGAGGCGGAGTGGCAGTTCTGCAACCGGCCCTACACCCGCGCAGACCCACCGCTTGCGGTGAGTCCTCAACTCTTTTTATTTTTTATTTGCCGGGTTCTACTCTGCCGCCTGATCAGTCGATCATGGTGCAGATCCTCACATCCCAGTCGGCGGCCGATGCCCTAGAGCAAGGTCATGAGTACCTGCCGGACCGGTCGGTGAGTGACGTGGACGACCCCGACTTGGGGGCGGCCGCGATGGAGGAGGATGACGCCACAGGTGGCGGTGGCGGAGCAGGCGCCTCTGGAGGAGGCAGCGTCGAGGAGGGGCCGGACGACGACGAGGAGGAGGCCGAGCCGCGCCACCCGCAGGGCGCCGAGAAGGCAGGCGCGAGCTATTTAGCCGCGCCGACTGCACCAGGCGGCGCGCCGAAGTGCCGACCCGACTCGCTATTGTTCGGCTGCCGGCCGAAGAAGCCGAAGAACACGGCCGCTGCGACTAAGCGGCGGGAGGCCGCTGCAAAGGCGGCCCAGTTCTAGAGGACCCCGAAGTAGCCCCGACGGTGTCTGCGTAAGTACTCGATTCTCCTTGCATTTTCCTTTCTTCTTTCTTGTAAACTTTTTCTGAGTTTCTTCTTATCTTGCTTGAACAGGGCCCCGCTCTCTCTTGAGCGGTCTGCCTCTGCTTCCGTCATCGGGGGGACAGAGTGCTCCGCCAACACCCGCCGCATGGATCCGCTCGCCGACCTCCGGGAGGCGACGGAGAGGAATGCGCGGGAGGTGCGCGAGGAGCGGGAGGAGGCGGAACGACAAAAGGCGGCGGAGGATGAGGCCACACGCGGGAGGAGGTGGACGAGGCCGCACGCGGCCGGGCTCCGCAACTCATCATCCCTCTGCGAGCCGCGCCACCGGCACCAGAGATCCAGGCACCGACAGGAGGGTCCCGCGATGAACAACCAGTCATGGAGAGGGGAGGGGGCCACATCATCATCTTGGGGGCGGAAGTGCCCCCGCACGTGCTGACTGTTAACTGGCAAAGCAGTCGGCCACCAGCTGGCAACGAGTTGGTGGTGGGCTCGACTTCGGTGGTCCGCACTCCGGGGCGCTGTCGCTCGGAGAAGGCGGCGTCAGCGCCAAGGTCGCTGGATTTTGCGGCCGCAAGCTCTTCGGCCCCTGATGCCGAGGCCAGCAGCGCCGCCCCACCAGAGTGGACTCCCGGGGGCGGGACAAGCATGCTGAGCCGGGCCACACATGACGTCCAGGCCCATCTTCAGGCCCAAGGTGCCGCCCTCTAGCAGTACACAAAGGAGTTCTTGGCGACGCGTACTGCGATCCGGGTATGTCTCTTGATTGCTTGTTTTTGATTCTTGTAATCTTCTTGTGATCTTCCGTGGGGGTGCACCAGCGCACCCACTGGGTGTAGCCCCCGAGTTCCAGGCCGGCTGCTAAGCAGGCGGCTCGGAACTTAAAGGTAAGTTCCGAGTGCTAACTTTTTTCTTTCCTTCTGTTGTCTTCGTTGCAGGATTACCACAACATCCGCGCGGATGCCTTCAACTCCCATGTCCAGGATCTGGCCAAGCGGACCATTGATTTGGCCGAGAGCCGAAGTAAGCACTCCATCCTTATTCTCGTGGGGACGCGCTAGCGCACCTGCCGGGTGTAGCCCCCGAGATTCGGGCCGATTGTTGAGCAGTCGGGTCGGATCTTCCGGCAACTACTTTTTTCTTTTGTTGATTTGCTGACTATCTTCTCTCTTTTTTTCTTTGCAGAAGCCAACGCCGCCTTGCAGCAACACCTGGGTGAAACTCAGACCGCGCTGCGTGCCAAGGAGGAGGAATGCAGCAAGGTGGCACAGGAGCGCGACCGCCTAGTCAAGGAGTTGGCGGACCAGGCGGACAAGCACAAGGCGGAGCTCCAGAAGCTCAAGGAGGCGGAGGAGGCCCTCCAGGCCGAGTTTGAGACCGAGCGCTCAAAGTGGGTTGAGAGGGAGAAGGCCCCGTCCGATGGCTATGGCGAGATCGAGGACATGCTCGATGGTGAGTTGTCCTTTCCTTTCTTTGTTTGCCGACTTTTCATATGAGTCAGCTTTCGGCTTCATTCTTATTTTTCCTTCTTGGGCAGAGTATTTCCCTAGTCACGCCGTTGCCGTCAGCCAAGCCATCGAGGCTCGCCACAACGAGTGAAGGCAGGCTGGTGCACAAATTGCGACCAACGCTCCTCGTACCCTCGCAGAGCAACTTCTCGCCGTTCAGGCTCATCTCCACCCGGCCCATCGGGCGCTCCGTCGACTGCAGCGCGTCGGAGTCCAGGTGGTCTCTGCCCTCTGGCCGGGTGTTCCAGCTCTACGCACCCCTAGTCGGACCGCCGACTGGTTAGAGGTTGTTGTCGGCCGCTTCGAGGCGTGGAAGGGCTCCTCAGCACGGGCAGGCGCAAGGCGGGCCCTTGAGTTCGTCAAGGCGTTTTATCCTGGGTTAGCCCAGTTGGCCATGTTCCGGCTTGATGCCAGCGAAGAGTTGGCGGCAGTGGCGCCCGCGCTCTATCATCGCGCCGCAGCGATCACCGAGTACACTGATACCAGTGTCTTCCTCCCCGAGCTAGACAAGGAGGGCGCCGAGGCGCAGCCCAACTGGTTCGGGCTGAACCCAGAAGACAGCGAGGACTCGGTGGAGGAGATCGCCTCCAGCGATGAGGGCGAGGACAAGGAAGGCGAGGATGGTGAAGATGACGCACTGGGCGACGGAGCGGATGGCCAGCCTCAGCTTGATCGAGCCTCGAGCAACGAGCCACAAGCGACCGAGCCTACTGTCGCTGACGCTGACCAAGCCAAGACTCACCAGGCGGCCACTCCACCAACCGGCGCCGCCGAATCCACCAGCCTGCCGGACCCGCCCACTGCTCCTTCGGCCTAGGCTGCCGATTTTATCTTATCCTGCTTTTGTAGCTTCTCGAACAAACTTGTTAAATTTGCACAGTTCCACCCACTGGGGGTGTATTCAAACTTTCTTGAATGCTGGCCGAGGGCCTTTTGCTATGTAAATTGTCTTTGTTGAGTTCTAACTTGTCTTGCTTTTCTGCCCCTTTGGTTTTTTTCTTTGCCGCCTTCCCTTGGCTGCCGTCTTGCCAGCCAGACAGCCGCTCTGCGGTCTATGGCCGGCTCAAGTACTTGGCCGTTTTTGGGAAGGCAAGTACTTTGGCTGTTGTAGAGCGTAGCAAGTTAAGTTAGAAGCCGGTCGGTGAGGCGAGGAGCCGGCTTGGCCTATGCGAATGCTTTGGTCCTTAGCCATTTTTCGAGTGGGCACCGTTTCCTGCCTTTAACTCTTGCCGGCCCAACAGTCGCTCTGCGAGCTGCGGCATATGGCAAGAGAGGGCTTAGGTGCCGGCACACTACTTGTCCGACTGCAGGTAGCATCGACATAGTACAAGGCGGCAAGCCCCCGGGCCGACTGGTCGAACCCGGTGCCAGGCAGAATAATGAAATAACACATTCATAGGCATAGAACTTATCATATGGATAAAAAGGGTAGCCCCCGAGTACTCCTCGAGGGACCCGATGTCTTAGCGCTTAATACAAAAGGTATCAATAGTACAATCTTCGGAGGAGATCTGCGTTCCATGGGCGCTCTGATTCCTTGCCGGAGTCGTCTCTCTTGCGTGCTCTGGGCTTCTGTGCATCGATGAGGTAGTAGGAGTCATTGCCCGAAGCTTTGCTGATGATGAAGGGGCCTTCCCAAGGGGCCGAGAGCTTGTGCTGGCCGGCTGTTCGCTGGATCAGCCGGAGCACAAGGTCTCCCTCTTGGAAGGATCTTGGCTTGACCTTCCGACTGTGGTAGCGGCACAGGATCTGCTGGTAGATGGCGGACCGGCTGAGTGCCAACAGCCGGCACTCTTCCAGCAGATCAACGCCGTCTTCTCTTGCTTCTTTCGCCTCCGCCTCCGTCTCCGTGTACATGGTGACGCGAGGTGAGTCGAACTCGATGTCAGTTGGGATGACGGCCTCGGCCCCGTACACGAGGAAGAATGGAGTGGAGCCGGTTGACTTGTTCGGGGTCGTGCGGAGGCTCCAGAGGACGGCCGGCATCTCGTCGATCCAGGAGTCGGTTGAGCGCTCCAGTGGCCCGACCAGTCGGGGCTTGATGTCGGAGAGGATGAGGCCGTTTGCTCGCTCGACTTGGCTGTTTGACTACGGATGGGCAACGGACGCTAAGTCCAGTCGGACGCCCTGCGTCGCGCAGAAACGGGCAAGGCTCCCTTGGCAAAGTTCGTGCCATTGTCGGTGATGATGTTGTGCAGTACACCGTATCGAATAGTGATATCTGCGATGAAGGTCACAGTAGTCGGCCATTCACTTTCTTGATTTGCTTTGCTTCAATCCACTTGGTGAACTTGTCCACGGCGACAAGCAAATGGGTCATGCCACCGCGTGCTGTCTTGAATGGTCCCACCATGTCCAGCCCCCACACAGCAAAGGGCCACGTGAGGGGAATGGTCTTGAGTGCAGAAGCCAGTAGATGTTGCTTGGAGCTGAACTTCTGGCATCCTTTGTAATGCTTGACCAACTCCTTGGCGTCTTCCAAAGCAGTCGGCCAGAAGAAACCATGGCGGAAAGCTTTGGCGACAAGGGATCTGGAGGTCGTGTGGTGGCCGCACTCGCCTTGGTGGATATCTTTGAGGATTGCTTGGCCCTTCTCTGGTTCTACACAGCGCTGGAAGACTCCAGTCACGCTGTGCCTGACAAGCTCTATGTTTACTATCGTGTAGGCTCCTGCTCGGCGCTGCACTTGCCGGGCCGAGATCTCATCAGCCGGCAGCTCTCTGTTCACCAGAAATTTGAGGATGGGCTCCGCCCATGATGGTGCTTGAACTTCTTCTACTTTGACCACGGCCAATGTGACTTAGGAGGCTGGTTTGGGAGGCGGCGGGGTGGAGTCAGCCGCCGCTTGCTGCGTTGTTGAAGTCCCCGGGCCGACTGCTGCAGCCCTCGGGCCTGGTTGTGAAGTCCCCGGGCCGGGTGCGACTGCTACAGTCCCCGTGCCGCCTGACGAAGTCCCTGGGCCGGCTGCCGCAGCCCTCGAGTCGGATCCGATTGCTTCGGGAGCAGCCGGCATGAAGATGGACTCGGATTTTGGAGAAGGCTTGATAGACGGCTTGCGGAGGCACTGAAGGGAAAAGCCGGCTGGGATTGCTTGACGGGTGGAGCCGATCCGTGCCAGGGTATCAGCTGGCTCGTTTTTGTTCCATGGCACGTGAAGGAACTCGCACCCCTCAAAGTACCTGCTGAGCTGCTGGACGAGGAAGTGGTAACTGGCCATATTTGCATCCTTGGCGTCCCAGTCACCAGACGAATGTTGGACTACCAAGTCGGAGTCGCCATAGCACAGGATCCGGCGGATGCCGATTTCTTTGGCCAGCCGGAGGCCGTGTACTAGCGCCTCATACTCGGCCAGATTGTTGGAGGCGGCGAAGTGGATTTTCAATGCGTATCTTAGCTTGTCGCCTTTGGGAGAGGTGAGGACAACGCCGGCTCCCAAGCCGGTGCGCATCTTCGAGCCATCAAAGTGCATCCGCCAATGAGTGGAGTTCGAAGCTAGCGGCAGGTACTGGGTCTCGGCCCAGTCGATGAGGAAGTCGGCCAGTGCTTGGGAGTTGATGTCGGTGCATGGCTGGTAGAAGATGGTGTAGGGGGGCCAACTCGATCGCCCATTTGGCCACCCGGCTAGATGCATCTCTGTTGCCTATGATCTCAGCAAGTGGGGCAGTGCAGACAACCGTGATTGGGTGCTCTTGAAAGTATGGCTTCAGCTTCTTGGCGGCAAAGTGCACACCGTAACACATCTTCTGGTAGTGTTGGTAATTCTGCTTCGAGGTTGACAACACATCGCTCAAATAACACACAGGCCTTTGGACCGGCCGTGCTCTGCCGGCTTCTAGGCGCTCCACTACCATGACAGTGCTGACCACCCGGCTGGTGGCGGCGATGTAGAGGTACATGGGCTCTTTAGCAGTCGGGGCCGCCAGGACAGGCGGCATGGTCAGCATCTTCTTCAGCTGGAGAAAGACCTCATCCGCCTTGTCATTCCACTCAAAGTGAGTGGTTTTCTTCATGAGATGGTACAGAGGAAGGTCCTTCTCGCCCAGCCGACTGATGAAGCGGCTGATGGATGCCAAGCAGCCGATGAACTTCTGGACGTCTCTCAGTCGGGTGGGTCTCTCCATCCTCTCGATGGCCTTAATCTTCACAGGGTTGCACTCAATGCCACGTTCAGAGACCAGGAAGCCAAGGAGCTAGCCGGCTGGTACTCCGAAGACGCACTTCTCTTGGTTGAGCTTGATTTGAAAACGGCGCAGATCATCAAAAGTTTCCTTGAGATCTTCCAACAGGGTACCGTGCTTCTCCGTCTTCACCAAAATATCGTCTACATAGACGTGGGCATTTCTGCCGAGTTGCTTGAGGAGGCACTTCCGCATGCAATGCGAAACATGGCACCAGCATTTCTCAAGACGAATGTCATGGTCAGGTAGTAGAAGGCTCCGAATGGTGTGATGAGGGCGGTCTTCAGGCGGTCGGCCTAGTTCAACTTGATCTCGTGGTAACCTGAGTAGGCATCCAAAAAACTCAACAACTCGCATCCGGCTATGGAGTCTACCACTTGGTCAATCTGAGGCAAAGCAAATGGATCCTTGGGGCAGGCTTTGTTGAGACTGGTGTAATCAATGCACATGCGCCACTTGTTGTTCTTCTTCAGTACAAGGACTGGGTTGGCAAGCCATTCTAGGAAAAAAACTTCCATAATGAAGCCGGCTGCCAGTAGTCGGGCGATCTCTTCAGCAACAATTCTTCTCTTCTCTTTCGACAGTCGGCGGAGGGGCTGTTTGACTAGTTTGGCATCTGCTCTGACGTGTAGCCTGTGCTCGGCGAAATCAGTCGGAACAGCCAGCATGTCTTTGGGAGACCATGCAAAGATGTCCCGATTCTCACGGAGGAAATCGACGAGCTCGCTTTCCTATTTGCTATCGAGGTTGGTACCTATGATAGCGTGCCTCTCCGGGTGCTCTGGGTCCAAGGAGATCTTCTTTGTTTCTTTGGCTGGCTGGAAGGAGCCCTGGGTGTCCGACTCTTTGGGCTCTGGTGACATGTCCGGCTGCTTGCTGGCCATGGCCACCACCCGGTCCAGGAGCTTCTTCTCAGCGGCAATCACAAGGGACTCGGCCAGCCGGCTACTGGCTGCAGCACAGGCGGATGACTTCTCGTAGTCCCCGGCTATTGTGATAATACCCTTGGTTCCAGGCATCTTTAGCTTGAGGTAGGCATAATGAGGCACCGCCATGAACTTGGCTAGAGCTGGCCGGCCTAGGAGCACATGATAAGGGTTCTCCAGGTCAACCACCTCAAACCAAATTGCTTCTCGGCGGAAGTGATTCTTGTCTCCGAAGAGGACATCTATCTTGATCTTGCTGATTGGTGAGCAGGAAAGGCCGGGCACAATGCCATGAAACACAGTCCGACTGGGCTGCAGCTGCTTCTCTTTTATGCTCAACTTCTCCATGGTATCGCGGTAAAGGATGTTGATGCTGCTACCGCCATCTATCAGAAACCGGGAGAAATGAGCAGCTCGCCTCTCCGTAGCAAGGGTAGCATCCAACACCAGGGCATAGGAACCCGGAGAAGGCATCACTTCCAGGCGGTCCGCACGGCTCCAACTGATAGGCTTCTCACACCAGTGCATGAACTCTGGGGTAGTTGAGGCAACGACATTCACTTCATGGTGCTACTAATGTCGGCTGCGCCTATCAACAGGCACACTGGTGAAGACGACATAGGCTTCATGTTCTTCAGGGAATTCATCTTGGATTGCACCGACTGCTGGATGGGCTGCCGGCTGCTGGGGAGGCGGAGCTGGCGGGCTAGCAGGCGGAGGAGGCAGTCCTTCTCCCTTGGCGATGTGGACGAGCCAGTGGCACTTCCGGGTTGTATGGTTGTACGGCTTCGCACCACTGTGGAACTTGCAGGGAGCATCGAGGGTCTGCTCAAAGGAGAAAGAAGGCAACCAAGCTGGCTTGCCGCCCTTCTGACGCTTGGGGCCGGCTTGTCCTTGACGCTGCTGGTCCTCAACTGTTGCCACCTGCCGACTGGTGGAAGCCGGCTGTGGGGCCTTGCGCTTGTTGTCGTTCGGCAGCTGGCGCCGACTGTTGGGCGTTCGACGAGCTGGAGGGAGCACCTTCCTGGAAGCGTCCACTCGGAGCTCTGACTTCATGGAGGAGTCGGCAGTAGCATACTTGTCCGCTATGATCAGGAGCTCGTCGAGTGTAGCCGGCTCGTCGCGGAGGAGTCGATGCTTGAGTAAGGTGCCCTCTCGGCATCCGGCGGTGAAGTACTCAATGGCTTGGACCTCATGCACCCGTTCACAGGAGTTGCGCAGTTCAGCCCACCGCGTCAAGTAGTTGCGGGTGGACTCATCTGGGCCTTGAACGCACAGCGAGAACTGGCGGGGCTTGGGCGGCCGCTTGTAGGTGCTGGTGAAGTTGCGGATGAAGACTTCAGTGAAATCTACCCAACTGTTGATGCTGCGGGGCTTCAGGATGTTCAGCCTGCCCTGGAACATGAGCGGGGCGTACTTCACGGCAACGCGCTGGTTGCCATTTGCTATGTTGACGGCTGTGGTGTAGTCGACCAGCCAATCTTCCGGCTTCACGGTGCCGTTGTACTTGGGCATGTCTCTTGGGAGCGAGAACCCTTTGGGGTAGGGCTCGTCCCGGATGCGGGGGCCGAAACAAGGCAGGCCCATTGTGTTTTCTTCTTCTAGCGCCAGGGATCGAGCAAGGCGGTCAATCCGGTGGCCGGCATCATTCTCTCGGACTCCTTCTCGGTGACCCAGTCGGTTGCCGAGAGTCGGGTGCTCAACAGGCGGCGGGGAGGCGCGTATCTCCCCATGAGGAGGAGGAGGAGGCGGATAGTCGTCCCGCCATTCTACTGCTCGTGGGCGGCCATATTGGTTGCGCTCGATGGTGAGGCACGTGCGGCTGCGGCTAGCAGCCGGCTCTCGGTCTCGTCCGCCGCAGACGCTGCCAGTCGTTGTCCGGGAGGTCGCGCCTTGCTCTCGACGGGGGGGGGGGGGGGGGGAGGGGGGGAGGTTCTCAACCCGCTAGTCGGGTTCTTCTACGCGGCAGCCGGCTTCTTGCTGCGCGGCAACCGCGTCGATGAGCTGCTAAACGCACTTTATCATGTAGCGATGCTCATCGCCCACCAGGTGGTGCAGCTCGTCTGCTGCCGCCTGGGCAGGTCATATGTTCTCCACGGGCGTGGCGTAGACAGAGCGGTCTACCCCAAACATGCTGGCGAAGGCAGCGCCGCGCTGTTATACCATGCCTACGCGGCTCGGCCCGCTAGCAGCTAGCATGCCGCCAACGGCACGGTCGATCTCGCGCTGGTAGGGCTCAGAGAGGCGCCTCATGGTAGCCAACTTCTTGGCATTCTAGACGAGCGAGACACGGCAGGCTTCTAGCGTCTCGGCATTGGCGTCTGCCGCGATGGGGTGGACAGGTCCGCATTACCTCCTGCAACAGGTCTTGGGCAGCCCCACCAGAGGCTCCGTCATGGCTGATGACGAGCACCTCCGTGACGGTGCTGCCGCCGCTGTCGGCGCGAGGGAGCGGGTCGTCGATGATCACCATGTTGGTGGGGAAGGCGTCGAGATATGCCGCGTCAGAGTCGACGAGCATCGGGTCGGTGGAGCCAACTGACTCGATGTCAGAAGCCAGCTCGTTGGCGATGTGGAGCTTTCCAAGAAGGTCGACGATGCAGCTCTCGGAGCTGGCTACTCCCGCGTCGGGCGCGGGCTCGTCAGGGAGGCGGATCTCGCTGATGAGGTCAGCGAGGAAGCTCGCCACGCAGGCGACCTCAGCGCCATGTAGCGCGTCGGCGCAAACGTCATGGGGCGTGCCGGGCTGGCTGCGCTCACTAGGGAGGAACAAGGTTCCCGTCCAGAACAAATCTCTGGACGACGGTGCACCTAGCCCCATGGTGGGCGCGAAATGTCGGGGGTGTCATGCGGCATATGCCAAAGGATGGCTTATCATGGTGGGGGACAGTAAGACGTCGTCGGTGCCTGGAAACGGGATAAGGTGTAGACATGTACGTCGACGCATCTTACCCAGGTTCGGGTCTCTCCTAGGAGATAACACCCCTAGTCCCGCTCTGCGGGGTCTCCGCATAATCACTAAACCAACAAAGGTGGCTACAAGCTTGCTCCTTGAGCTGTTTATCTAGAGGAGGAAGAAGAACAAGGCTATCCCTAGCTTCCCTCTCTCTCTATGTGTGTGTAATCTCTATGAGGCTGAACCCTTTGCATGGGTGCCCTAGGGGGTTTATATAGGCCTACCCCCAGGGTACAATGGTAATCCTACCGGGTGTAGGACCCGGCTGTCAGTGTCTTTGGTCGCCGGCTTCTCCGCCGACTGCTAGGGCCAGCCGCTTGGTGGGTCCCGCCGGCTGCCTTGTACTTCACCGATAGGCCGCGCCCGCTGCTTGCGGGTCTTGCCGGCTGCTTAATACTGTGGCCGCGCCACTGATGATGCATGCTTTGTCGGGGAGAGCGTGGCTACAGTGCCGCCGCCTGGCGGGCGTTCACTGTAGCCATTCCCCGCCTGTTCGGATTAATGGCGCACAGACTTTGAGGTTCGTAGAGATGATTGGAGCAATGTCGACACCGATGATGAGAAGCTCACGGTCGCCACCACCAGGATTCACCGCCTCACCATGGTCGGGCTCACCCTTGAGATGATTGGGGCGGATTTCATCCGCCGCCGAATCGCTCCACTGCATAACAAGGGGAGGCTGGCCTAGCTTTTCAGGAACGCGGCTGACATCATGAGGCTTCGCCCTGGCTTGGACCACAACTTCATGGTGATGAGGCACGCCACCTTTGCCAGAGGCTTTTTCAACTTGACATGTACCACGACGGCAGGGCAGAGAGGTCCGGCAAGGCTGCGAAGGCCGGCAAGGTCGTCAAGGGGCCCTTGTTTGGGCTGCCAGTGGGAGTGGTCCCGCTAAGCAACAACTCTCGCCGAAACGACATCATCGCCATGATGCCGGACTTCAACGTGCATGGGCTTGACCCAAACTGGGGCGAGCCACGGGCGGATCAGGTGCAGGAGTTCTTCGACAAGCTGTCGGAGAAGTACGTCCATGCCGAGCCATTCCTCATCCAGGACACCAGCCAAGTGGAGCTGGAATACATCGCCACCAGGGCAGCGGAGGCGGAGCTCGCCAAGGAGGCCGGCAGCGCCGGCCACATGGAGGACGAGGCCGAGGCTGCCGCGGAGGAGAAGGAGCTTGCTGGGTGGGCGGAGTCCACTGGGGAGGCCAGCAGCGCCGCACTAGGGCCCCTCTCATTGAAGATGTGGTCGACGAGTCGACCAAGGAGGAGGCCGAGGCTGACGATCCTCTGGCCTTGGAGAGAAGGCACGTCCTGTGGCGGGCCACCTCTGGCGAGCCGGTCTGGCCCGGCAGGACCGAGCATCGGCAAGAGATCCAGGGGAGTTCGTGCGCCTGACGAGGGCCGCGGCATCGAAGAAGGTGGTGAAGGCCGCGGTGGCAAAGAGGAAAGCGACTGCCTCTTCTTCGTCCAAGCGCCCTCGGAGTCCACCCACTTCCCCTCCTCCCGCGGATGTCGACACGGTGGTCGTCTTTGACCTTGGGTCTCTGAGCCCGAGGAGGAAGAGGAAGGTAGTGGAAGAGGAGGCGGAGGATGAGTAAGTATCTTGTTTTGTCATCTCCGTCCCCTCAGATAGCGCCGCTTTTCTTGACTTGTTTTCATTTTTGCAGGGATGTCGAGACGCTGGCCCAGAGGGTGGCGAAGAGGGCCAAGGCCTCAACGGGCAGGCAGCCCCCGGCGGGTACCTCGGGCACGCTGCTGGTGGTGGAGAGCAGCCCAGATAGCAGCCCCCGGGGCAGCCCCCAGCGTGCGTTTATCACTCGCTCCCTATCGACGTGCGTTGGGGTATGATCTCTTGGCGCTGACCTTGCCGTGATTGCAGGAGGAGGACGGAAGTAGGAGGAGCCACTGAGGGCCACCCCCAACACGCCGCCCCCATCAGCCACGCCGCCCCGAGGGGCGTCCCCAGCAAGGGCGCCAAGCACCGAGCCCATGCGCATGGAGGAGGAGGAAGAGGAGAACCCGGGCGCCGGCGGCTCCGTCCCGGCACCGAATGTTGGTGGGGAGGGGGGCACTTCTTCCTAGCCTGGCACGGGTGAGTTATTTGCCTTCTATCCCTGCTCGTGCTTCTTCTTTTTGGAATCTTGGTCTTGGCCTCACCTCTCTCCCCTTCTCGGTGTCCAGATCCTTCCCAGGCGGACCCGGAGGACGTTGACACCCTCATCGAGGAGGTCGCCAAGGACGCCGCGGCCGAGGCCGACAAGATCACCATCGAGGAGGCCGCCAAGACTGCCGCTGAAGAGGCCGCCAAGGGGTCTGCTGAGGAGACCGGAAAGGCCGCTGCCGAGGAGGCCGGCAAGGGGCCTGTCGGGGAGCCAGGCAAGGCCGCTGAGGAGGGGGCGGTCGACGACCAAACTTCCTCCTCCGCTACCTCTGGCTCGGGCAGGTACCTGAAGGTGAGCGACGACCTGTCCGTCCACCTCCCAGGGGCGGCGAGCACCAGGCGCCCACCAAGAGGGGGGGCGTGTTCGATGACGAGGTGCTCGCCGCCGCCGGGCTTGAAGTTGTTGACGAACCGAGCGCCAGTGGCGGCGTTTCCCAGGAAGAGCGGCTCCTCCAGGCCATGAGCGCCAACTTCCAGAAGCTCCTGGCGCTTCACTGCGCCCGCCTGGACAAGGCCAAGTCCAGGATGGCAGTGGTGGACAAGGCAGAGGCGGACCTCAAGGAGCGCGTCGCCGAGACGCAGGCTTGGTTCTGCGAGGCCCACAAGGAACTGAAGGCCGCCCGGGATCTGCTGGCCGAGCGCAAGCTGGAGTTTGTCATGAAGCAGGCCGACATCAAGAAGGCCCAGGAGCTAGCAAGGGAGCAGGCCGCCAAGGACAATGCTGCTCGGCACCAGCAATAGGCCGAGCTAAACTCCTAGGAGGAGGACTTTGCCGCTCGTGAGGAGAAGCTCGCCGCAACACTCCGTGGCAAGGACGAGGAGGTGGAGAAGCTTGTTGTGCAACAGACCCAGGAGCTGGAGCAGAAGCACGAGGAGGCACTCAATGCTCAGGCCCAGGTCCAGGCCGGCAAGGTGAAGGAGCTGGAGGTGGAGCGGGATGGGCTGAAGGACCAGGTCCTGAAGCTAACCAAGGAGAATGACACGCTCAACGGTGCTCTGGTTGAGGCGCAGGCCGCAGTCCTCGGCAAGGCTAAGCAGCTCTCCAAGGCCAACGACTCCATCAAAGACCTGAAGCTGAAGCTGGAGGGTCTTGAGGGGACGCTTTCGGAGGTCAAGACCCGGGAGGAGACCCTGACCAAAGCCCTAGAGGACGAGAAGCAGCTACGGAAGAACGACGCCGCCAGCCACGAGGATTACGTGAAGGGCGAGAACCTCTGGCTCAGCTGCCTCGCCGCCGTCGCCGACAGGACCACCACGCAGCTGGCTACCATGGGGATGTGGAGTGTGAGGTACGCCCTAGAGCCGAACTTGAGTCCCAACTGCAACCTGACCCTGTTCTTCGACAGGGTCATTGGAGCCCTGGAGCAGCTCCGCTCCAACCGGGCGGCCTCTCTGGCCAATGAGGCCCAGAGGCTCTGCCGGGGTGTGATGACCAAGGTCCTCACCAAGGTGGCGTACTGGAACCCCAACCTCGACTTCGACGCCGCGCTGGAGAGCTTGCCAGAGGATGCGGACCTCGTAGCGCTCGAGGAGCGTATTGAGCCCATCATCAGCCGTGTTGATGGAGTTCGGAGGGTAGAGGGCCAGCGGCGGGATTAGGCACCCCGTTTCTTATCGCCGCTGCAGGTTCATGACCAAGACAATTTTTATCTTTAGTTAGAACCGCAGCAACAATTGATGTAATATAACTCTGCAACACTTTAATATCATGCATGCTATCTTCCCGTTAGATCTTCCTTTGTATGTTCGTACCCTACGCTTGTCAAGATAAGGCTGCCGGTGCGTAAACCCATGCCGTGGTGCTTTGAAGACGGATCCTTAGCACCCTGCCGAAAGGGCGCTTGCTGCCAGGCGAGCCACCTTGCCACTGCCAGCGTGGTCGCTTGAACTGTCGAGTGGACTCAAAGCAGGACAAGAGCGCAGCTGGCAACGGGTAGGCCACCTCGCCGTCGCCGGCGCGGCCGCATGAACTGTCGAGCGGGCTCGAGACAGAAACAAGGGCGTTGCCTATAGCGGAAGGGTCCCATCGCGTGCAGGTTTCCCATACAAAGAACGAGATATCTCGGGGAGGACAGCCTTATATAAGTGAAAGTAACCAAGATTTCGCGTGACTTAGCTTTTCTGCCGCTGTATGAGCGTTCAACATGTCCGCTGATGACGCCTCTCGCTCAGTCGTCCTCTTCCTTGGAGCTATGGCCATGAAGAACTGCGAAACTAACTGCTAGACCAGATTTACACCACTGCGCCCCTTCCTGGCGCGCCAAAGATGTCGGTGGAAATGACACCTATGGAATCACTGGGATCCCTTCTATGGTTGGCGGGCGTGGGTTCGTGCAAAGAGCAGGTCTAGGAGCCAGCACAAAGATCGTTTACCCATGATTCAGGCCGCGAGGATGCGTAAAACCCTAGTCCTGCATTGGTGTATATTTGAGTGTTCTTGAGCTCTTGAACTAGCTATGGTGTGTGCGTAGTCCAAAAGATCCAAATCCTCCTCATGGATGCCTCGGGCCTCCTTTTATTGTCAAAAGGGGTTGCCACAGTGGCACACAGGAGGTGGAAAGGTGTACAGTGTACAAGCTTATCGCCTGTCATTACGGGACAAGGCGCATTAAATGCGCTTCTTAGGTGTCTCGTTGCTTTATTGGGGACGGCAACGAGGCCCATCCCGTTCGTCGCCGCTCCGTCTTGTTCCGACAAGCGTCCAGGCCAACGAGGCATGCAGCGCCACGTAGGCTGGTAGGCTGCTGAGATGGCGTGGTGGCAGGGTCTTCACGAAGATCTGCATGCCACCACGTAGGTGTTTGCTGAGTTGGCCTGGAAGCCGCACGTCGCCGCGCAGGTGCCTGCCTAGCTAGTTGGGTTGGCAGCTGCATGGGAACGGCGGTGGAGTCTTGGCAGACGCGGGCCTGGTGGCAGTCCTGTAGGTGTCTTCGGCAAGGGCCTTGCCGGGGCCTCGGCAAGAGTCTTGCTGTGGCATCACGGTCGTCCCCGGCAAGGATCTTGCCGGGGGTCTCGTGGATTTCCTCGGCAAGGATCTTGCCGAGGAGCGTCGTCTTCTGGTCCTCACCTGATCTTGTGTGTTTATGATCTTGATGAAGATCTACATGCCACCAAGGAGGTGCCTCCCAAGCCTTGGTTCCAATGTGGTTGTTGGCGGTGTCGGAACTCTTGGGCTCAAGGGTGGCGCGCCCTGCTGGTGTTGGGCAAGTGCCCCGACAAGGCTCTTGCCGGGGCCGCGGAGGCCAACCCGGCAAGGGCCTCGCCGAGGGAGTCCACCTCGCCCTCTTGTTCTTTGTGTTTCTTAGTCTTGGCGTTGCCTTGCCCCTCTCGTGCCTTCCTCTGCCCTACTTAGTGTGGCCGCGGGTGCGGCACTAACTGCCCGTGCACAAGTAGAGGGGTACAAAAAGGGCCCCTACTTTCGTACACCGACAAATATCATTCATAATTTCTAGATATAAAGTAAATGGGATAACACTCACACTAGCACCCAAATAACATAAGCCATGATAACAATGATCTTCTATTTTAACAGAGACCACATGCATGCCAACAAAAGGTCCATTGTTATCTTTTTCATCAGGTTTAGCAATTCTAGTGGCTTCATCACAGAAATAAATAACATGCCTATCGATATTATCAACCAAGAGGTCTTCAACCATAGCAACATTAGGTTCAACTTTAATTTGTTCAGAGGGTGTAGGTGTTCTTGTATAACTTTTGCGAACCACAACTGAAGCTTTAGCATGTTTTATTATCCTTGCGGGGAAAGGGGGTTTCTCTATATAAGCAGTAGGAAAAACTGGATTCGCACAATAAGTAATAGTTTGTTCTCTAGATTCTATGGGTTCTACTATTTTTACTTCAATGGGAGGATGATATTTAAACCACTTCTCCTTAGGGAGATCAACATTCACAGAACGAAGCTACTATCTCAGAGTCAAGTCCATACTTAGTGCTAAAATTATGAAAAGCATCGGTATCCATAATTTTTTTAACACAATAAAACTCAACCTTTATACCTACCTCCTTACTTTCGTAGAGCTCCCAATCTTCAGTGTTGCATTTAATTATTTCCAAAAGATCCCATTTGAATTCAGAAGTCTTCTTCATAAAAGAACCAATACAAGAATTATCGAGCATGGATTGATCATTGCGAGAAAGTCGAGCATAAAAATTCTGAATAATAATTTCTCGTGAGAGCTCATGATTGGGGCATGAATACAACATTGACTTAAGCCTCCCCCAAGCTTGAGCGATGCTTTCTCTTCATGAGGCCAAATATTAAATATATAATTCCGATCACGATGAACCAGATGCATAGGACAAAACTTTTGATAAAATTCCAATTTCAATCGATTCCAATCCCAAGCTCCAATATAATCACATAGCATATACCATGTCAATGCTTCTCCCTTCAAAGATAAAGGGAAAACCTTCGTCTTAACTTCATCTCCGGGTAAACCTGTAAGCTTAGACAATCCACAAATTTGTTCCACATATATCAAGTGCATATCTGGATGTTCGGTTCCATTTCCTGCATAAGGATTAGCTAGCAGTTGTTCTATCATACCCGAAGGAATTTCATATTAAATATTTTCAGTGGGTGAATTAGGTTGAGGGGTAGCTAATTGTGGTTGCGGTCGAGGTGAAGATACCCCGAACAAACCCCTCAAAGGATTGTTTTCCATACTGACAAGTCATGGTAAATTTCAGCAAGTAATATAAATGTTTCATTGCCAAATTCCACTCACCAAAGGCGCTTCACTCCCCGGCAACGGCATCATAAAAGAGTCCTAATGAGACACAAGTATAGGGGATCAATCATAATCCTTTTGATAAGTAAGAGTGTCTAACCCAACGAGGAGCAGAAGGAAATGAAGAGCGGTTTTCATCAAGGTATTCTCTGCAAGCACTGAAATTATCGGTAACAAATAGTTTGGTGGCAAGGTAATTCATAACAAGCAATAAGTAACAAGTGTAAAAAAGGTGCAGAAAGGTGGACCAATCCTATTTATAGCAAAGGACAAGCCTGGACGAACTCTTATATACAGCAAAGCGCTCCCGAGGACACATGGGAATTATCGTCAAGCTAGTTTTCATCATGCTCATATGCTTTGTGTTCGCTACTTTGATAATTTGGTATGTGGGTGGCCCTGGGTGCTTGGGTGTTGTCCTTACTTGGACAAGCCTCACACTTATGATTAACCCCTCTTTCAAGCATCCGCACCTACGAAAGAAGAATTAAGATAAATTTAACCATAGCATTAAACATGTGGATCCAAATCAGCCCCTTACGAAGCAACGCATAAACTAGGGTTTATTCTGTGACTCTAGCAACCCATCATATACTTGCTACTTCCCAATGCCTTCCCCTAGGCCGAAATCATGATAAAGTGTCATGTAGTCTACATTCACATAACACCACTAGAGGAAAGACAACATACATGTCATCAAAATATCGAACGAATAGCAAATTAACATGATTACATATAACAGGACTTCTCCCATGTCCTTGGTAACAAAAGTAACTACTCAGAAAGCATGTTCATGTTCAAGATCAGAGGGGTATTTAATATCATTAAGTATCAAAAACATACGATCTTCCACCAAATAAACCAACTAGCACCAACTACAAGGAGTAATAAACACTACTAGCAACCCACATGTGCTAATCTGAAGTTTGAGACAAAGATTGAATACAAGAGATGAAGTAGGGTTTGAGATGAGATGGTGTTGGTGAAGATGTTGGTCAAGATTGGTCCTCCCACGATGAGAGGACCATTGGTATGACGATGGCTTTGGTTTCCTCCTCTCAGAGGGAAGTTTCCCTGGCGGAATCGCTCCACCGGAGCCCTAGATTGCTTCTGCCCAGGTTCCACCTCGAGACAGTGGCGCTTCATCGCGAAAGCCTTCTCTTGATTTTTCTAGGTCAAAACACTTCATATGCCAGAAGATGGGCACCGGAACCTGTCCAGGGGGCCCACAAGCTCAGGGGGCGCGCCCCCAGGCTTGTGGCCACCTGGTGGGTCCCCTTCTGTTCTTTCTTGGCCCAATATTTTTATATATTCCAAAACTATTCTCCATAAGTTTTCAGGACATTTGGAGTTGTGCTGAATAGGTATCTCAGATTTGCTCCTTTTTGGTCCAGAATTCCAGCTGTCGGCATTCTCCCTCTTCATGTAAATCTTGTAAAATATGAGATAAAAGGCATAAGAATTGTATCCTAAAGTGTAATAACAACCCATAATGCAATAACATGATGCAAAATGGACGTATCAACTCCCCCAAGCTTAGACCTCGCTTGTCCTCAAGCGAAAGCCGAGATCGATAATCATGATCACATGTTTTAGTGATAGAGGTGTCAATAAAACAAAATACGGACATGAGGGCATCATGATCATCTTTAGAACAACAATATATTGTCATATAACTTCTTATGCTAAAGTGATAATTTTTTCACAAGATAAAATATGAACCAAAAATTCACTGAAAACTAACAAACTATGATCTCGGTCGTTTGACGTAATTGCAATTTGTCATAATGTCGGAAAGAGTCAATGTAAGAACTTTTATTTAGCAAGTTCACATACTCAAGCATCATTTAATCTTTCACAGTTTCTAACATTCACGCGATGCTTATGAGATCAAAGCTTCAACCAGACACATAGAAAGATAGGGGCTTTTAGTTTCGCCTCCCAACCATTTACCTCAAGGGTAATGTCAACAATAATAACTTATGATCACCTACATCTGGGTGGATATGTATGTCTGGATCTTTCTCCAACACATAGTGCTTGCCAAAAAGATAAAAGTAAAAGTAAGGATGAAGATCACCATGACTCTTGCATAAAGACAGGTATTAAAATAAAAAGATAGGCCCTTCACAGAGGGAAGGAGAGGTTTCATGCGCTTTTTATTTGGATGCAAAAAATATTAATGCAAAGGAACGCCACTTTATATTGCCGATTGTGATAGAGAACTTTATTATGTAGTCCGTCACTTTTATTTCTTCCCCGTTACAAGTTCGTATAAAGCTTATTTTCCTCACACTAAAAGATCACACATATTTAGAGAGCAATTTTTATTTCTTGCACCGATGACAACTTACTTGAAGGATCTTACTCAATTCATAGGTAGATATATTGGACTCTCATGACATGAAACTGGGTTAATGGTTTTTGGATGCACAAGTAGTATCTCTACTTGGTGCGGAATTTTTTTGGCTAGTAAGGATAGAAAGCAAGCTCATCATGTTGGAGGATCCATGACATTATAACTTGTATTTGGATATAAGGAAATATAACACATTAAATTGTCTTCCTTGTCTAACATCCACTTATTAGCATATAATATTTTAATGAGTCGTCACAATCGTAAAGGATGTCCAAGATAGTGTATTTGTATGTGAAACCTCTCTTTCCTAATTTCTTCTCATTAATTGCAACAATGACCAATACTATGTTTATTAACCTTGAACAAATTTCATGCATTGTACTTCTTATATGTGAAGTCATCACTCTCCATAAGATTATTATATGATAATTTTATTTATTCTTTGCCATCCCTAAGATCAAGCAAGAAAGCAAAGCCCTCAACTCAAAACTAATCTTTATTATATAACTCTCATACTCGATTACATAGATAGATCATGAAACAAAAACTTAAAGACTAGACCATACTAAAACTTTTATACTACTAGATTACGATTTAACGAAAAGGATCGAACTAACATAATTGATAAAGATACAAATATGATTGTGATACGATACCGGGGAACCTCCCCCAAGCCTGGCATAAGACAAGGGGAGTGCCCATACCCGTGTAGTCTAGTCTCCTTCTTCGGAGGTGGTGGTGATGAAGTTGATGATGTAGCAGAAAGCTTCTCCAGATTGCGTTTGAGGATGAAATTTTCCACCCTCAAATCATTGTTTTCTTGCTCAAGCTTTAGTATCCTTTTACATAATGCCACTTTGATTTCCTGCAAAAAATTTGATCTTAGGTTTGTTTACTCTGTTTGGGAGGCTTGACTTCTTGAACTCCACATACATATCCCCTGGTTGAGGTAGAGCGACTTCATCTTCATCTGAGCTCGCATCTTTCGCTCCCTCCGAGTTGGAATCCTTCTCCTCGTCCATGGACCATAAATAGGGGTAAATGTCCCCAAAGGTCCTTGGATCTGCAACATAGTGGGAAACATTGCTCTCTCCATCTGAATCTTGTGACGACATACTTTCGCATCTGTCAGAAAAATAGCTCGAAATAAGAACAAAGGATATTGTCGTGATACGGTGGTCAAAACCTCCGGGAGATTATATAATGAATTTTTACCGTGCAAAACAAGTAATCTGGGGTAAAACGGAGTCCGGATGGCACACGAGGGCACCACAAGCTCGGGAGGGGCGCCCACCAGTCTTGTCGCCTGCTCGTGCGCTTTTCGGACTACTTTTTATTTTCAAATTTTTTTAAATATTCCAAAATGGAGTAAAATTGATTTTATGGAACATTTGGGGTCGGTTTTACTTACGTATCACATACCTATTCCTTTTCAGGGTTCTGGAGTGTTCTGGAAGGTTTCCTTTATGTGCTCCTCCAGTGTTATGGAATGAATAATGTTAGTCTCAACATTTATAGGCATACCTAAGATATAATGTTTGATTCTTTGCCCATTTACCACCTTCGGGTTAGTGCCTTCGGCGTTGTTAATCTTCGTAGCACCGGAACAAATAAACTTCATCAATAATATAAGGCCCTTCCCATTTGGAGAGAAGTTTTCCTGCAAAAAAATCTTAAACGAGAACTGTATAGCAAGACTTGGTCACCTACATTAAATTCCAACTTTTGTATTCTTCTGTCATGCCATCTTTTAACCTTTTCTTTAAACAACTTAGCATTTTCATGGGCTTTGGTTCTCCATTCATCAAGTGAGATAATGTCAAATAACCACTTTTCACTGGCATGTTTAAAATCATAGTTGAGTTCTTTAATGGCCCAATAAGATTTATGTTCTAATTCAAGAGGTAGGTGGCATGCTTTTCAATAAACCATTTTATATGGAGACATACCCATAGGATTTTTATAAGAAGTTCTATAAGCCCATAATGCATCATCAAGTTTCTTAGACCAAGACCTATTGACAGTCTTTTGCAAAATTAATTTTATTTCTCTATTACTTGGTTCTACTTGACCACTCGACTGACGGTGATAAGGAGATGCAATTCTATGGTTAACATCATATTTAGCTACAAGTTTACGGAGAGCACCATGAATGAAGTGTGAACCACCATTTGTCAGTAAAAATCTAGGGACTCCAAACCTCGGGAAAATAACTTCTTTAAGCATTTTAATAGAAGTGTTGTGACCAGCACTACTAGTTGCAATAGCTTCTATCCACTCAGTGACGTAATCAACAACAAATAAAATATGAGAATATCCATTGGAGGAAGATGAAAGTCCCATATAATCAAATCCCCAAACATCAAATGGTTCAATAACAAGTGAATAATTCATAGGCATTTCCTGACGTCTACTAATGTTACCAATTATTTGACATTCATCACAAGATAGAACAAACTTACGTGCATCTTTGAAAAGAGTAGGCCAATAAAAACCGGATTGTAATACCTTGTGTAAGCCTGTAAACATAAAGGGGAAACCTTCTTCTTAACTTCATATCCGGGTAAACCTGCAAGTTTAAACAATCCACAAATTTGTTCCACATATATCAAGTGCATATCAGGATGTTCAGTTCCATCTCCTGCATAAGGATTAGCTAGCAGTTGTTCTATCATACCCGAAGGAAATTCATATTAAATATTTTCAGTAGGTGCAGTAGGTTGAGGGGTAGCTAATTGTGGTTCCGGTCGAGGTGAAGATACCCTGAACAAACCCCTCAAAGATTGTTTTCCATAATGACAAGTGACGGTAAATTTCAGCAAGTAATATAAATGTTTCATTGCCAAATTCCACTCACCAAAGGCGCTTCACTCCCCGGAAACAGTGTCAGAAAAGAGTCTTGATGAGACACAAGTATAGGGGATCAATCATAGTCCTTTTGATAAGTAAGAGTGTCTAACCCAACGAGGAGCAAAAGGAAATGACAAGCGGTTTTCAGCAGGGTATACTCTGCAAGCACTGAAATTATCGGTAACAAATAGGTTGGTGGCAAGGTAATTCGTAACGAGCAATAAGTAACAAGTGTAAAAAAGGTGCAGAAAGGTGGCCCAATCCTTTTTATAGCAAAGGATAAGCCTAGACGAACTCTTATATAAAGCAAAGCGCTCCCGAGGACACATGGGAATTATCGTCAAGCTAGTTTTCGTCATGCTCATATGATTCGTGTTCGCTACTTTGATAATTTGGTATGTCGGTGGACCGGTGCTTGGGTGTTGTCCTTAATTGGACAAGCCTCACACTTATGATTAACCCCTCTTTCAAGCATCTGCACCTATGAAAGAAGAATTAAGATAAATCTAACCATAGCATTAAACATGTGGATCCAAATCAGCCCCTTACGAAGCAACACATAAACTAGGGTTTAAGATTATGTCAGTCTAGCAACCCATTGTCTACTTGTTACTTCCCAATGCCTTCCCCTAGGCCGAAATCATGATGAAGTGTCATGTAGTCTACGTGCACATAACACCACTAGAGGAAACACAACATACATCTCGTCAAAATATCAAACGAATACCAAATTAACATGATTACATATAACAAGACTTCTCCCATGTCCTCTGTAACAAAAGTAACTACTCACAAAGCATGTTTATGTTCAAGATCAGAGGGGTATTTAATATCATTAAGGATCTAAACATACGATCTTCCACCAAATAAACCAACTAGCACCAACTACAAGGAGTAATAAACACTACTAGCAACCCACATGTGCTAATCTGAGGTTTTGAGACAAAGATTGAATACAAAAGATGAACTAGGGTTTGAGATGATATGGTGCTGGTGCAGATGTTGGTGAAGATTGGTCCTCCCATGATGAGAGGATCATTGGTATGACGATGGCTTCGGTTTCCGCCTCTCGGAGGGAAGTTTTCCTGGCGGAATCGCTCCACCGGAGCCCTAGATTGCTTCTGCCCAGGTTCCGCCCCGAGACGGTGGCGCTTCGTCCCGAAAGCCTTCTCTTGATTGTTCTAGGTCAAAACACTTCATGTGCCAGAAGATGGGCACCAGAGCCTGGCCAGGGGGCCCACAAGCTCAGTGGGTGCACCCTGGGGGTAGGGCGCGCCCCCGAGGCTTGTGGCCACCTGGTGGGTCCCCTTCTAGTCTTTCTTGGACCAATATTTTTATACATTTCAAAACAATTCTCCGAAAGTTTTCAGGACATTTGGAGTTGTGCTGAATAGGTATCTCAGATTTGCTCCATTCCGGTCCAGAATTCCAGCTGCCGACATTCCCCCTCTTCATGTAAATCTTGTAAAATATGAGATAAAAGGCATAAGAATTGTATCATAAAGTGTAATAACAACCCATAATGTAATAAATATTAACATAAAAACATGATGCACAATGAACATATCACACCTCGCCCCTGGTAAATACTGGCAGGTGGACTGCTACATCTACTTACGATGTCTACATGGTGGATACTCCCAATACCCTTCCAAGACATCGTCAAAGACGTAGAAGAGGAAACAATGGGGAGCCTAGTGGCAATAATGCAACCACTGATAATGGCGACGCAGCAGCCGGTGACGTTGATAACCCCGAGGAACACCATCAAGCTTCCCAAGGCAGAACGGTACACCAGAAAGACATCTCGAGGATTCAGATCCCGACGGCCTCTTTGAAGGGGCCGATGACAACTATATGTCGGAGTCTGAGGAGGACGAAAGCCTCGGCACCGAGGACTTTGTCGTCCCCGAAGACCCCTTCGAGCAAGAGCGCTACCGGCGGCGCCTCATTGCAATGGCCAGGAGCATGAAACGCAAGCAGCGACAGTTGCAGGCCAACACCGACGCACTGAATGAAAGTGGGTCGAAGTGCTCTCCGCCGAACGAGACATGGAAGATTGGCGCCGTAGTGCGCCGAAATCATACCCACACAGGTGTCTCCTGCCGGAGTTCAACGAGGAGCTTGCCGATGACCATGTCCGACCCCCTAGAGGGTGGGACAGGCCAATACGGGAAAACCTCAACGACCGACCAGCTCCACACCGTTATGGCAAGGACCCCGTGGACTACTTAGATCCTCACAATGTTCGACGTTGCATTGAGGCAAACATGGCACCTCCTCGATCCATTTATGGATCAAGAGGACGCGCCCCCGCGGGGCTCGATGGCCATGATGCCTGGATGGACAGGAATGGCCATGCCTGAGACCAAGCCTATTCACGGCTCTCTCCCGACCTCCGACGAGATGCTCCTCGGATCCGAGGTCCGGCCCACCCAATCTGCTTCACAGACAGGGTGATGGAACATCAATTCCCCGAAGGATTCAAGCCCATCAATATGGAATCATACGATGGCACCACCGATCCAACGGTATGGATCGAGGATTTCCTTCTCCACATAGACATGGACAATGGAGATGATCTCCATGCCATTAAATATTTGCCGCTCAAACTAAAGGGGTTGGCGAGGCACTGGCTTAACAGCCTGCCTCCTCACTCTATTGGCAGCTGGGAGGCCCTCAAAGACGCTTTTAGAGCAAACTTCCAGGGCACATATGTCCGGCCTCCGGACGCTAACGACCTCAGCCGCATCACTCAGTAACCAGGTGAATCAGCCCGAAAATTGTGGAACAGGTTCCTCACCAAGAAGAACCAAATCATTGACTGCTCCGAGGCCGAGGCCATCACCACATTCAAGAATAATATCTGAGATGAATGGTTGGCCCGTCAACTCGGCCAGGGTAAGCCGAGGACTATGGCTGCTGATACGTCTCCAATGTATCTATAATTTTTTATTGTTCCATGCTTTTATATGATCAATCATGGATGTTTTATATACATTTACTAGCAACTTTATATCATTTTTGGGACTACCTATTGACATAGTGTCCAGTGCCAATTGCTGTTTTTTGCTTGTTTTTTACTTTGCAGAATATCAATAGCAAACAAAGTCCAAATGCCACGAAACTTTTTGGAAATTTTTTTCTGGCAGGAAGACACCCAGTAAGCTTCTGGAGGGCATGAGGGGACGCTCATGGGGCCCACTAGGCACCAAGGTGCGCCAGGGGCCTCAGGCGCGCCCTGGTGGGTAGTGGGGCCCACGGGAACCCTCTTGACCTACCTCTGCCTCTATAAATACTCTAAAATCCCTAAAACCCTAAGGGAGTCGATGAAATACTTTTTCCGCTGCCGCAAATTCCAGAACCATGAGATCCAATCTTGAGGCCTTTTCCGGCACTCTGCCGGAGGGGGCAATGATCATGGAGGGGTTCTTCATCATCCTTGCGGCCCCTCAGATAATGTGTGAGTAGTTTACCACAGACCTACGGGTCTGTAGTTACTAGCTAGATGGCTTCTTCTCTCTTTTTGATTTTCAATATAATGTTCTCCTCGATGTTCTTGGAGATCTATTTGATGTAACTCTTTTTTGCAGTGTGTTTGTTGGGATCCGATGAATTGTGAGTTTGTGATCAGTTATATCCATGAATATTATTTGAGTCTTTGTTGAACTCTTTTATGCATGATTTTTATAGCCTCGTATTTCTTCTCAGATTTATTGGTTTGGTTTGGCCAACTAGATTGATTTATCTTTCCATGGGAAGAGGTGCTTTGTGCTGGGTTCGATCTTGTGGTGCTCAATCTCAGTGACAGAAAGAGACATGACACGCATGTATCGTTGCTATTAAGGGTAACAAGATGGGGTTTATTCATACGTGAGTTTATCTTGTCTACATCATGTCATCGTTCTTATTGCATTACTCCATTTTTCCATGAACTTAATACACTATATGCATGCTGGATAGCGATTGATGTGTGGAGTAATAGTAGTAGATGCAAGGAGGAGTCGGTCTACTAATCTTGGACGTGATGCCTATATACATGATCATTGTCTTGGATATTGTCATAATTATTTGCTTTTCTATCAATTGCCCAATAGTAATTTGTTTACCCACCGTATGCTATTTCCTTGAGAGAAGCCTCTAGTGAAAACTACGGCCCCCGGGTGTATTTCCTATCATATATCTAATCCAAAATACCTTGCTACATTTTTTCTTTATTTTTTTATTTTTGTTAGAACTATTTATCAAAACCTATACAATTTAATCTATCACAATACCATTGAGGGGTTGACAACCCCTCTTACGCGTTGGGTTGCAAGTTTTTGTTGTTTGTGTGCATGTGTTGTTTACATAGTGTTGCTTGGTTCTCCTACTAGATTGATAACCTTGGTTTCATAACTGAGGGAAATACTTACCTCAGCTATGCTGCATCATCCTCTCCTCTTCGGGGAATATCAACGCAGATTACAAGCAATCAACTGCCCTCACCTCGCTGATGATGCGCTTCTGTGCGGGAGAGGATAGTTGTATCGCATGTATTTCTCACGACGTCAAGGCATGCACCTCAGAAACATGCGACGCCAATGGAAAACCTAAGCGCAATAAAAATAAGCGCATGTATAAAAATGGCGGAAGCGATAGGGAAGACGCAGGGTTCACCGCACCTAAATCCAGACATAAAAATGAACACTTTAAAGGGAACAAAGACGGACCTAGCCAGCTCGATAGGATCCTAGATCGGCTGTGTGATGACCCACAAGTATAGGGGATCTATCGTGGTCCTTTCGATAAGTAAGAGTGTCGAACCCAACGAGGAGCAGAAGGAAATGACAAGCGGTTTTCAGCAAGGTATTCTCTGCTATCACTGAAATTATCGGTAACAGATAGTTATGTGATAAGATAATTCGTAATGGGTAACAAGTAATGAAAGTAACTAAGGTGCAGCAAGGTGTCCCAATCCTTTTTGTAGCAAAGGACAAGCCTGGAGAAACTCTTATATAAAGCAATGCTCTCCTGATGACACATGGGAATTACTGTCAAGCTAGTTTTCATCATGCTCATATGATTCACGTTCGTTACTTTGATACTTTGATATGTGGGTTGGCCGGTGCTTGGGTGCTTCCCTTCGTTGCACAAGCCTCACACTTATGATTAACCCCTCTCGCAAGCATGCATCCGCAACTATGAAAGAAGAATTAAGATAAATCTAACCATAGCATGAAACATATGGATCCAAATCAACCCCTTAGGAAGCAATACATAAACTAGGGTTTAAGCTTCTATCACTCTAGCAACCCATCATCTACTTATTACTTCCCAATGCCTTCCCCTAGGCCCAAACAATGGTGAAGTTTCATGTAGTCGACATTCACACAACACCACTAGAGGAAACACAACATACATCTCATCAAAATATCAAACGAATACCAAATTCACATGATTACATATAACAAGACTTCTCCCATGTCCTCAGGAACAATTGTAACTACTCACATTGCATATTCATGTTCATAATCATAGGAGTATTAATTATCATTAAGGATCTGAACATATGATCTTCCACCGAATAAACCAACTAGCATCAACTACAAGGAGTAATCAACACTACTAGCAAACCATAGGTACCAATCTGAGGTTTTGAGACAAAGATCGGATACAAGAGATGAACTAGGGTTTGAGAGGACATGGTGCTGGTGAAGATGTTGATTGAGATTGACCCCCTCTCGATGAGAGGATCATTGGTGATGATGATGATGGCTTCGATTTCCCCCTCCCCGAGGGAAGTTTCCCCGGCAGAATAGCTCTGCCGGAGCCCTAGATTTGTTCTGCCCAAGTTCTGCCTCGGGACGGCGGCGCTTCATCCTGAAAGCTTCCTCTTGATTTTTCCCGGTCAAAAAACACCTACAGAGCCCTAGATATGTTTTATGGTCATGCCCCGCTGGTCAATGGTTTATTTTTGATGAATCTCGAACGTGATGTTACACATGTTCATAGTGTGAATACCAAAAGATGTAAAGTTGATAACGGTAGTCCCACATACTTGTGGCACTGCCGCCTTGGTCACATTGGTGTCAAGCGCATGAAGAAGCTCCATGCAGATGGACTTTTGGAGTCTCTTGATTACGAATCATTTGACACGTGCGAACCATGCCTCATGGGTAAGATGACCAAGACTCCGTTCTCCGGAACAATGGAGTGAGCAACCAACTTATTGGAAATCATACATACCGATGTGTGCGGTCCAATGAGTGTTGAGGCTCGCGGAGGATATCGTTATGTTCTCACTCTCACTGATGATTTAAGTATATATGGGTATGTCTACCTAATGAAACACAAGTCTGAAACCTTTGAAAAGTTCAAGGAATTTCAGAGTGAAGTTGAGAATCAACGTGACAGGAAACTAAAATTCTTACGATCAGATCGTGGTGGAGAATATTTAAGTCATGAATTTGGTACACACTTAAAGAAATGTGGAATAGTTTCACAACTCACGCCGCCTGGAACACCTCAGAGAAATGGTGTGTCCGAACGTCGTAATCGCACTCTATTGGATATGGTGCGATCTATGATGTCTCTTACCAATTTACCGCTCTCATTTTGGGGCTATGCTTTAGAGACTGCCGCATTCACTTTAAATAGGGCTCCGTCGAAATCCGTTGAGACGACACCGTATGAATTATGGTTTGGGAAGAAACCTAAGCTGTCGTTTCTAAAAGTTTGGGGATGCGATGCTTATGTCAAGAAACTTCAACCTGAAAAGCTCGAACCCAAGTTGGAGAAATGCGTCTTCATAGGATACCCTAAGGAAACCATTGGGTATACCTTCTACCTCAGATCCGAAGGCAAGATCTTCGTTGCCAAGAACGGGTCCTTTCTGGAGAAGGAGTTTCTCTCGAAAGAATTGAGTGGGAGGAAAGTGGAACTTGATGAGGTGATAGTCACCCCTTCTGAACCGGAAAGTAGCGCAGCGCGGGGAAATGTTCCTGTGGTGCCTACACCGACTTGGGAGGAAGTTAATGATGATGATCATGAAGCTTCGGATCAAGTTACTGAACTTCGTAGGTCCACAAGGACACGTTCCGCACCAGAGTGGTACGGCAACCCTGTCCTGGAAATCATGTTGTTAGACAACGGTGAACCTTCAAACTATGAAGAAGCGATGGCGGGCCCAGATTCCGACAAATGGCTAGAAGCCATGAAATCCGAGATAGGATCCATGTATGAAAACGAAGTATGGACTTTGACTGACTTGCCCGATGATCGGCGAGCCATAGAAAATAAATGGATCTTTAAGAAGAAGACGGACGCGGATGGTAATGTGACCATCTACAAAGCTCAACTTGTCGCTAAGGGTTATCGACAAGTTCAAGGGGTTGACTATGATGAGACTTTCTCACCCGTAGCGAAGCTGAAGTCCGTCCGAATCATGTTAGCAATTGCCGCATACTATGATTATGAGATATGGCAGATGGACGTCAAAACGGCATTCCTTAACGGCTTCCTTAAGGAAGAGTTGTATATGATGCAGCCGGAAGGTTTTGTCGATCCTAAGAATGCTAACAAAGTATGCAAGCTCCAGCGCTCAATCTACGGGCTGGTGCAAGCATCTCGGAGTTGGAACCTTCGCTTTGATGAAATGATCAAAGCGTTTGGGTTTACACAGACTTATGGAGAAGCCTGTGTTTACAAGAAAGTGAGTGGGAGCTCTCTAGCATTTCTCATATTATATGTGGATGACATACTATTGATGGGAAATGATATAGAATTCTTGGAAAGTATAAAGGCCTATTTGAATAAGTGTTTTTCAACGAAGGACCTTGGAGAAGCTGCTTATATATTAGGCATCAAGATCTATAGAGATAGATCAAGACGCCTCATTGGTCTTTCACAGAGTACATACCTTGACAAGATATTGAAAAAGTTCAATATGGATCAGTCCAGGAAGGGGTTCTTGCCTGTATTGCAAGGTGTGCAATTGAGCACGGCTCAATGCCCGACCACGGCAGAAGATAGAGAAAAGATGAGTGTCATCCCCTATGCCTCGGCCATAGGGTCTATTATGTATGCCATGCTGTGTACCAGACCTGATGTAAACCTTGCCGTAAGTTTGGTAGGAAGGTACCAAAGTAATCCTGGCATGGAACACTGGACAGCGGTCAAGAATATCCTGAAGTACCTGAAGAGGACTAAGGATATGTTTCTCATTTATGGAGGTGACGAAGAGCTCATCGTAAAGGGTTACGTCGACGCTAGCTTCGACACAGATCTGGATGACTCGAAGTCACAAACCGGATACGTGTATATTTTGAATGGAGGAGCAGTAAGCTGGTGCAGTTGCAAGCAAAGCGTCGTGGCGGGATCTACATGTGAAGCGGAGTACATGGCAGCCTCGGAGGCAGCACAGGAAGCAGTCTGGATGAAGGAGTTCATTACCGACCTAGGGGTGATTCCCAATGCGTCGGGCCCAATGACTCTCTTCTGTGACAACACTGGAGCTATTGCCCTTGCGAAGGAGCCCAGGTTTCATAGGAAGACCAGGCATATCAAGCGTCGCTTCAACTCCATTCGTGAAAGTGTTCAAAATGGAGACATAGATATTTGTAAAGTACATACGGACCTGAATGTAGCAGATCCGTTGACTAAACCTCTCCCTAGAGCAAAACATGATCAACACCAGGACGCAATGGGTGTTCGATTCATCACAATGTAACTAGATTATTGACTCTAGTGCAAGTGGGAGACTGTTGGAAATATGCCCTAGAGGCAATTATAAATGGTTATTATTATATTTCTTTGTTCATGGTAATTGTCTATTGTTCATGCTATAATTGTATTATCCGGAAATCGTAATACTTGTGTGAATACATAGACCACAACGTGTCCCTAGTAAGCCTCTAGTTGACTAGCTCGTTGATCAACAGATAGTCATGGTTTCCTGACTATGGACATTGGATGTCATTGATAACGGGATCACATCATTAGGAGAATGATGTGATGGACAAGAACCAATCCTAAGCATAGTATAAAAGATCGTGTAGTTTCGTTTGCTAGAGCTTTTCCAATGTCAAGTGTCTTTTCCTTAGACCATGAGATCGTGCAACTCCCGGATACCGTAGGAGTGCTTTGGGTGTGCCAAACGTCACAACGTAACTGGGTGACTATAAAGGTGCACTACGGGTATCTCCGAAAGTGTCTGTTGGGTTGGCACGGATCGAGACTGGGATTTGTCACTCCGTGTGACGGAGAGGTATCTCTGGGCCCACTCGGTAATGCATCATCATAATGAGCTCAATGTGACTAAGGCGTTAGTCACGGGATCATGCATTGCGGTACGAGTAAAGAGACTTGCCGGTAATGAGATTGAACAAGGTATTGGGATACCGACGATCGAATCTCGGGCAAGTAACATACCGATTAACAAAGGGAATTGTATACGGGATTGATTGAATCCTCGACATCGTGGTTCATCCGATGAGATCATCGTGGAACATGTGGGAACCAACATGGGTATCCAGATCCCGCTGTTGGTTATTGACCGGAGAGGCGTCTCGGTCATGTCTGCATGTCTCCCGAACCCGTAGGGTCTACACACTTAAGGTTCGGTGACGCTAGGGTTGTAGAGATATGTGTATGCGGAAACCCGAAAGTTGTTCGGAGTCCCGGATGAGATCCCGGACGTCAGGAGGAGTTTCGGAATGGTCCGGAGGTGAAGAATTATATATAGGAAGTCAAGTTTCGGCCACCGGGAAAGTTTCGGGGGTTACCGGTATTGTACCGGGACCACCGGAAGGGTCCCGGGGGTCCACCGGATGGGGCCACCTATCCCGGAGGGCCCCGTGGGCTGATGTGGGAAGGGAACCAGCCCCTAGTGGGCTGGGCGCCCTCCATGGGCCTCCCCCCCATGCGCCTAGGGTTGCAAACCCTAGGGTGGGGGGGCTTCCCACTTGCCTTGGGGGGCAAGGCACCCCCCTTGGCCGCCGCCCCCCACCCTAGATGGGTTTTGGCCGGCGCCCCTCCCCCCCTCCCAGGGGGCCTATATAAAGGGGGGAGGGAGGGCAGCAAGATCTCAGCCTTGGGCGCCTCCCTCCTCCCCTGCAACACCTCTCCCTCTCGCAGAAGCTCGGCGAAGCCCTGCCGAGACCCGCTACATCCACCACCACGCCGTCGTGCTGCTGGATCTCCATCAACCTCTCCTTCCCCTTGCTGGATCAAGAAGGAGGAGACGTCGCTGCACCGTACGTGTGTTGAACGCGGAGGTGCCGTCCGTTCGGCACTCGGTCATCGGTGATTTGGATCACGGCGAGTACGACTCCGTCATCCACGTTCATTGGAACGATTCCGCTCGCGATCTACAAGGGTATGTAGATGCACTCCTTTCCCCTCGTTGCTAGTATACTCCATAGATGCATCTTGGTGAGCGTAGGAAAATTTTAAAATTATGCTACGATTCCCAACAATTACTTCCCAATGCCTTCCTCCAGGACCAAACAATGGTGAAGTGTCATGTAGTCGACGTTCACATAACACCACTAGAGGAAAGACAACATACATCTCATAAAAATATTGAACGAATACCAAATTCACATGACTACTTATAGCAAAACTTCTCCCATGTCCTCAGGAACAAACGTAACTATTCACAAATCATATTCATGTTCATAATCAGAGGCGTATTAATATGCATAAACGATCTGAGCATATGATCTTCCACCAAATAAACCAACTAGCATCAACTACAAGGAGTAAGCAACACTACTAGCAACCCACAGGTACCAATCTGAGGCTTTGGGACAAGGATTGGATACAAGAGATGAACTAGGGTTCTAGAGGAGGTGGTGCTGGTGAAGATGTTGATGGAGATTGACCCCCTCCCGATGAGAGGATTGTTGGTGATGACGATGGCGATGATTTCCCCCTCCCGGAGGGAAGTTTCTCCGGCAGAACAGCTCCGCCGGAGCCCTAGATTGGTTCCGCCAAGGTTCCTCCTCGTGGCGGTGGAGTTTCTTCCCAAAAGCTTTCTTATGACTTTTTCCAGGGTAAAAGACTTCATATAGCAGAAGATGGGCATCGGAGGCCTGCCAGGGGGCCCACGAGGCAAGGGGCGCGCCCAGGGGGTAGGGCGCGCCCCCACCCTCGTGGATGGTGGGTGGCCCCCCTCTGGAACTTCCTTCGCTCAGTATTTTTTATTAATTCCAAAAATAACTTCCGTGGAGTTTCAGGACTTTTGGAGTTGTGCAGAATAGGTCTCTAATATTTGCTCCTTTTCTAGCCCAGAATTCCAGCTGCCGGCATTCTCCCTCTTCATGTAAACCTTGTAAAATAAGAGAGAATAGGCATAAGTATTGTGGCAAAACGTGTAATAACAGCCCATAATGCAATATATATCGATATAGAAGCATGATGCAAAATGGACGTATCAACTCCCCCAAGCTTAGACCTCGCTTGTCCTCAAGTGGAAGCCGATAACGATAAATATGTCCACATGTTTAGAGATAGAGGTGTCGATAAAATAAAATACGGACATGAGGGCATCATGATCATTCTTATAATAGCAACATATATGGATACTGTCATATGATTTCTTATGCTCAAGTAATAATCTATTCACAATGTCAAGTATGAATCAGAAACTTCATTGAGAACTAACAAACTATGATCTCGGTCACTGAAGCAATTGCAATTTATCATAACATCGGAAAGAGTCAATATAAGAGCTTTTCAGCAAGTCCACATACTCAACTATCATTTAGTCTTTCACAATTGCTAACACTCACGCAATACTTATGGGTATAGAGTTTTAATTGGACACATAGAAAGATAGGGGCTTATAGTGTTGCCTCCCAACCTTTTACCTCAAGGGTAATGTCAAAAATAATAATTCATGCTAACTTACATCCAATTGGATATATATATATATATCAAGATCTTTCCAACACAAGGTGCTTGCCAAAAGATAAAATGTAAAAAGGAAAGGTGAAGATCACCATGACTCTCGCATATGGTGTAAGACAAAAGTAAAAGATAGGCCCTTCGCAGAGGGAAGCAGAGGTTGTCATGTGCTTTTATGGTTGGATGCACAAAATCTTAATGCAAAAGAACGTCACTTTCTATTGCCACTTGTGATATGGACCTTTATTATGCAGTCTGTCGCTTTTATTGCTTCCATATCACAAGATCGTATAAAGTTTATTTTCTCCACACTAATAAATCATACATATTTAGAGACAAATTTTTATTGCATGCAACATGACAACTTACTTGAAGGATCTTACTCAATCCATAGGTAGATATGGTGGACACTCATGGCAAAACTGGTTTTAAGGGTATTCGGAAGCACAAGTAGTATCTCTACTTGGTGCAAAGAATTTGGCTGGCATGAGAGGGAAAGGCAAGCTCAACATGTTGGATGATCCATGACAATGTACTTTATTTCGGATATAAGAAAACATAACCCATTACGTTGTCTTCCTTGTCCAACATCAACTCTTTAGCATGTCATATTTTAATGAGTTCTCACAATCATAAAATATGTCCAAGGTAGTATATTTATATGTGAAAATCTCTCTTTCTTTATTACTTCCTATTAATTGCAACGATGACCAAAACTATGTTTGTCAACTCTCAACAACTTTTATTCATCATACTCTTTATATGTGAAGTCATTACTCTCCATAAGATCAATATGATCTCTTTACTTCTTTTTATTCTTCCTCTTATTCCCTCAAGATCATAGCAAGAAAATCAAGCCCTTGACTCAACACTAATCTTTATTATATATATAGCTCACGGACTTGATTACATAGAAGGATAATAGAGCAAATCTCAAAACTAAATCATACTAAAACTTTATTCTACTAGATCAAGATATTACCAAAAGGATCGAACTAAGAAAAACGGTACAGATAGGAGTGTGATGGTGATACGATACCGGGGAACCTCCCCCAAGCTTGGCAGTTGCCAAGGGGAGTGCCCATACCCATGTGTTTATTGCTCTTTCTTCGGAGGTGGTGATGATGGGTAGTCGCACATCGAGCGTAGGAGATCCTCCAATTTGCGGATAATGCCCTTGAGTGCGATTATATGCTCCTTCAACAAAATATTTTCACGTGTGAGATACTTGTTTTGTATACGAGCTAACTCAATCATCTTGAAAGCTTCGATCTGAGTTGGGGTAAGAAGATTGTGATGAGGTTGAAGGATGTCTTCTTCTTCTGCTGCTGGAGCTTGATCCTCCATGGCCTTCTTGATCCCATCATCCTTGTTGATCTCCATGGGTTCTTCCCTCTTCAGCTCTATCTTCATTAGCCAAGCATCGTTGCCCTCATTGTTGGAGGAGGGGGGCGACATGATGCCTGGCCTTGACAAGTCTGACAGAAAACAGCCCGAAACAAAAAAAGGATATTTGCGTGATACGAGGGTCAAAACCTTTGGGAGATTATATAATGAATTTTTACCGACCAAAAGAAGTATCATGCAAGAAAACGGAGTCCGAAGAGCACACGAGGTGCCCACGAGGCAGGGGGCGCGCCTAGGGGGGTAGGGCGCGCCCTCCACCCTCGTGGACGCCTCGTGTACTTCCCGGACTACTTATTTTCCTATTTTCTTAAATATTCCAAAACGGAGAAAAATTGCCATTAGAACTGTTTTGGAGTCGGTTTACTTACCGTACCACGTACCTATTCCTTTTTGGAGTCTGAAACGTTCTGGAAATTGTCCCTTATGTATTCCTCCGGGGTTACGGTTTCAATCACATTGGTTTCAACATTTATTGGAGTACCTGAGATATAATGTTTGATTCATTGACCATTCACCACCTTCGGATTTGTGCCTTCGAAGTTGTTGATTTTTATGGCACCGGAACGATAAACCTCCTCGATAACGTAAGGACCTTCCCATTTAGAGAGAAGTTTTCCTGCAAAAAATCTTAAGCGAGAGTTGAATAGCAACACATAATCACCTAAATTAAACTCATGCTTTTGTATCCTTTTGTCATGCCATCTTTTAACCTTTTCTTTAAATAAATTGGCATTCTCATAGGCCTGGGTTCTCCATTCATCAAGTGAGCTTATGTCAAATAGCCTCTTCTCACCGGCAAGTTTGAAATCATAATTGAGCTCTTTAATGGCCCAATATGCCTTATGTTCTAGTTCGGGAGGTAAGTGACATGCTTTTCCATAAACCATTTTATACGGAGACATTCCCATAGGATTTTTATATGCAGTTCTATAGGCCCATAATGCATGATCAAGTTTCTTGGACCAATTCTTTCTAGACCTATTAACAGTCTTTCGCAAAATAAATTTGAGCTCTCTATTACTCAATTCTACTTGGCCACTAGACTGCGGGTGATATGGAGATGCAATTCTGTGATTAACATCATACTTAGCAAGCATTTTACGAAAGGCACCATGAATAAAATGTGAACCACCATCAGTCATTCAATATCTAGGGACTCCAAACCTCGGAAAAATAACTTCTTTAAGCATCTTAATAGAGGTGTTATGATCAGCACTACTAGTTGGAATAGCTTCTACCCACTTAGTAACGTAATCAACAGCAACTAAAATATGTGTATACCCATTAGAGGAAGGAAACGGTCCCATATAATCAAAGCCCCAAACATCAAATGGTTCAATAACAAGTGAATAATTCATAGGCATTTCTATATGTCTACTAATATTACCAATCTTTGACATTCATCACAAGACAAGACAAACTTACGGGCATCTTTGAAGAGAGTAGGCCAATAAAAACTGGATTGCAATACCTTATGCGCAGTTCTATCTCCGGCGTGGTGTCCTCCATAAGCTTCGGAGTGACACTTGCGTAGGATCTGTTCCTGTTCACAGGTATACAATGTCTAATATCATCATCGACTCCTTCTTTATAAAGGTGTGGGTCATCCCAGAAGTAATTTCTTAAATCATAGAAGAACTTTTTATTTTGCTGGTATGTGAAACTAGGTGGTATAAATTTAGCAACAATGTAATTAGCATAATCAGCATACCACGGAGCAGTACGAGAAGCATTTATGACAGCTAATTGTTCATCAGGAAAGCTATCATCAATAGGTAGTGGGTCATCAAGAACATTCTCTAACCTAGAAAAGTTGACTGCAACGGGGTTCTCAGCTCCCTTTCTATCAATAATATGCAAATCAAATTCTTGTAGTAGGAGAACCCATCTAATAAGTCTAGGTTTAGCATCTTTCTTTTCCATAAGGTATTTAATAGTAGAATGATCAGTGTGAACAGTTACTTTAGAATCAACAATATAAGGTCTAAACTTATCACAAGCAAATACAACTGCTAAAAATTCTTTTTCAGTAGTAGCATAATATCTCTGGGCATTGTCTAGAGTTTTACTAGCATAGTGGATAACATTTAATTTCTTATCAACTCTTTGTCCTAGAACAGCACCTACAACATAATCACTAGCACCACACATAATTTCAAAGGGTAAATTCCAATCAGATGGCTGAACAATAGGTGCGAAAATCAAAGCTTTCGTAAGTATTTCAAATGCTTCTACACAATCATCATCGAAGACAAAAGGAATATCTTTTTGTAAGAGATTAGTCAGAGGCCTAGAAATTTTAGAGAAGTCCTTAATGAACCTCCTATAAAAACCGGCATGACCAAGGAAACTTCTTATACCTTTAATGTCCTTGGGACATGGCATATTTTCAATAGCATCAACTTTAGCTTTATCAACTTCAATACCTCTTTCGGAAGTTTTATGCCCCAAGACAATACCTTCATTAACCATAAAGTGGCACTTCTCCCAATTCAAGACAAGATTATTTTGTTCACATCTCCGCAAAACTCGATCAAGGTTGCTTAAGCAATCATCAAAAGAAGTTCCGTAAAAGGAGAAATCATCCATGAAAACCTCAACAATCTTTTCACAAAAGTCAGAGAATATAGCAGTCATACATCTTTGAAAGGTAGCAGGTGCATTACATAAACCAAAAGGCATACGTCTATAAGCAAAGGTACCGAAAGGGCAAGTAAAAGTGGTCTTCTCTTGATCCTCTTTTGACACAGGTATTTGAGAGAAACCAGAATAACCTTCTAGAAAGCAAAAATGCGTATGTTTGGATAATCTTTCTAGCATTTGATCAATAAAAGGTAAATGGTAATGATCTTTTTTAGTAGCTTTATTTAATTTGCGGAAATCAATTACCATTCTATAACCTATAATAATTCTTTGTGGGATCAATTCATCTTTATCATTAGGAACAACGGTAATACCTCCCTTCTTAGGGACACAATGGACAGGACTTACCCACTGACAATCAGCAACGGGATAAATTATACCTGCCTCCAGAAGCTTTAGTATTTATTTCCTTACCACTTCTTTCATCTTAGGATTTAACCGTCGTTGGTGATCAACAACTGGTTTAGCGTCTTTCTCCAATTTTATTTTGTGTTGGCATAGAGTGGGACTAATGCCCTTAAGATCGTCAAGAGTATATCCAATAGCAGCGCAGTGCTTCTTCAGAGTTTTCAATAATTTCTTTTCTTCATGCTCTGAAAGGTTAGCACTAATAATAACAGGATATATCTTTTTCTCATCAAGATAAGCATATTTAAGAGTATCAGGTAATGGTTTAAGCTCAAACACGGGATCACCCTTGGGTGGAGGAGGATCCCCTAGGATTTCAACAGGCAAGTTGTGTTTCAAAATAGGTCCCTGTTTAAAAAATACTTCATCTATTTCCCTTCTTTCATTCATAAACATATCATTTTCATGGTCAAGCAAATACTGTTCTAAAGGATCGTTAGGAGGCACGGCAATGGAAGCAATACCAATAATTTCATCTTTACTAGGCAATTCCTCGTCACGGGGTTGTCTACGAAATTTAGCAAAATTAAACTCATGAGACATATCCCCCAAACCAATAGTAACAACATCCTTTTCGCAGTCTATCCTAGCATTAACAGTATTCAAGAAGGGTCTACCAAATATGATGGGACAAAAGTTATCTTGTGGGGAACCAAGAACAAGAAAATCAGCAAGATATTTAACTTTCCCACACAAGACTTCAACATCTCTAACAATCCTAACTGGTGAAATAGTATCTCTATTGGCAAGCTTAATTGTAACATCAATTTCCTCTATCTCAGCAGGTGCAATATCATGCATAATTTATTTGTATAAAGAGTGAGGTATTGCACTTTCACTAGCACCCATATCACATAAGCCATGATAGCAATGATCTCCAATCTTAACAGAAATAACAGGCATGCCTACAACAGCTTCATTACAGAAGTAAATAACATGCCCATCAATATTATCAGCCAAGAGATCTTTAACCATAGCAATACTAGGTTCAACTTTAATTTGCTCAGTGGGTTGGGTTATCCTAATATTACTTTTTTTGACCACAGTTGAAGCTTTAGCATGATCCTTGATTCTAACAGGGAAAGGTGGTTTCTCAATATAAGCAGTAGGAACGACAGGATCATTATAAGTGATAGTCTTTTCTTCAACTTTAATAGGTGCAACTACCTTTACTTCAATGGGAGGATTATATTTAAACCACTTCTCCTTAGGGAGATCAACATGAGTAGCAAAGGATTCACAGAAACAAGCTACTATCTCAGAGTCAAGTCCATATTTAGTGCTAAATTCATGGAAAACATCGGTATCCATAAATGATTTAACACAATCAAACTTAGGTGTTATACCTGACTCCTTACCTTCATCGAGATCCCAATCTTCAGATTTGCGTTTAATTCTTTCCAATAAATCCCATTTGAATTCAATAGTCTTCATCATAAAAGAGCCAGTACAAGAAGTATCAAGCATGGAGCGATTACTGAGAGAATGCCGAGCATAAAAATTTTGAATAATAATTTCTCTTGAGAGCTCATGATTGGGGCATGAATATAAATTTGACTAAAGCCTCCCCCAAGCTTGAGTGATGCTTTCTCCTTTACGAGGCCGAAAATTATATATATAATTACGATCACGATGAAAAAGATGCATAGGATAAAACTTCTGATGAAATTCCAATTTCAATCGGTTGTAGTTCCATGATCCCATATCATCACATAGCCTAAACCATGTCAATGCCTTTCCCTTCAAAGATAAAGGGAAGACCTTCTACTTCATAACATCCTCGGGCATACCTGCAAGCTTAAATAATCCACAAACTTCATCCACATAGATTAGGTGCAAATCGGGATGTAATGTTCCATCACCTGTGAAAGGATTAGCTAGCAGTTTCTCTATCATACCCGAAGGAATTTCAAAGTAAACATTTTTAGTAGGTTCAATAGGTTGAGGAGAAACTCTTTGCTCTACTGGTCGGGGTGAAGATACCCCGAACAAGCCCCTCAAAGGATTATGTTCCATAGTGACAAGTGACAGTAAATTTCAGCACACTATATAAATTTTTCCTTAGCAAATTCCACCTACCAAAGGCGCTTCACTCCCCGGCAACGGCGCTAGAAAAGAGTCTTGATGACCCACAAGTATAGGGGATCTATCGTAGTCCTTTCGATAAGTAAGTGTGCCAAACCCAACGAGGAGCAGAAGGAAATGACAAGCGGTTTTCAGTAAGGTATTCTCTGCAAGCACAGAAATTATCGGTAATAGATAGTTTTGTGATAAGGTAATTTGTAGCGGGCAACAAGTAATGAAAGTAAATAAGGTGCAGCAAGATGGCCCAATCCTTTTTGTAGCAAAGGACAAGCCTGGACAAACTCTTACATAGAGAAAAGCGCTCCCGAGGACACATGGGAATTATCATCAAGCTAGTTTTCATCACACTCATATGATTCGCGTTCGTTACTTTGATAATTTGGTATGTGGGTGGACCAGTGCTTGGGTACTGCCCTTTCTTGGACAAGTATACCACTTATGATTAACCCCTATTGCAAGCATCCGCAACTACAAAAGAAGTATTAAGGTAAACCTAACCATAGCATGAAACATATGGATCCAAATCAGCCCCTTACGAAGCAACTCATAAATTAGGGTTTAAGCTTCTATCACTCTAGAAACCCATCATCTACTTATTACTTCCCAATGCCTTCCTCTAGGCCCAAACAATGGTGAAGTGTCATGTAGTCAACGTTCACATAAGACCACTAGAGGAAAGACAACATACATCTCATCAAAATATCGAACGAATACCAAATTCACATGACTACTTATAGCAAGACTTCTCCCATGTCCTCAGGAATAAATGTAACTACTGAAAAATAATATTCATGTTCATAATCAGAGGGGTATTAATATGCATAAAGGATCTGAACATATGATCTTCCACCAAATAAACCAACTAGCATCAACTACAAGGAGTAATCAACACTACTAGCAACCCACAGGTACTAATCTGAGGCTTTGGGACAAAAATTGGATACAAGAGATGAACTAGGGTTTTAGAGGAGATGGTGCTGGTGAAGATGTTGATAGAGATTGACCCCCTCCCGATGAGAGGATCGTTGGTGATGACGATGGCGACGATTTCCCCCTCCCGGAGGGAAGTTTCCCCGGCAGAACAGCTCCGCCGGAGCCCTAGATTGGTTCCACCAAGGTTCCGCCTTGTGGCGGCGGAGTTTCTTCCCGAAAGCTTGTGTAGCGACCAGACCTCAAACAGTCTGTTCTCTGTGCATCAGTGTCATCCCTGGATCGGTAATGCTGACACGCACAGTACTTGAGGATTTATAACAGAGTAGCAATCACACACTTATTACATCGAATGTCTCAAAAGAGAACTTATTACAATAAATATGGCTTAAGGCCATCTAAAACGGTAACAACGGAAGGCTTGGAAGATAAAGTGAGTCCATCAACTCCAACGGCATCACTGAGTGAAAGACAACGACCTAAGGCTCCTTACTCGTCGTCTGGAAAGTCTGCAACATGAACGTTGCAGCCCGAAACGGGTCAGCACATGGAATATGCTGGCAATGTAACACAAAGAGTAATGAACAGAATAATTGCTATCACTACATGCATATTTGGCTGGTGGAGGCTCTATGGTTACAGTTTTGCATAAAGCCAATTTTTCCCTACAACAAAGGAATAAATTTTATTTAACTATCATGGTGGTTGTTAAACATTGAGAAGGTTCCTCCAACTCAATCCCAATTAAGCATCATCATTAAACCCAATCAAATTATATTAAGAGTGATGAGATCAACATGATAATCCAAGAACTAGATACTCAAGATGTCCATAACCGGGGACACGGCTAACCATGATTAGTTTGTACACTCTGCAGAGGTTTGCGCACTTTTCCCCACAAGACTCGAATACATCCATGGTCGGAGATTCGAGACACAGTCTTTCTGAAGCATTAACTCTCTACTCTGGATAGACAGTACCACCTACAACCCACTACATCTGCTAGTCTACCTCTTCAAGAGCTTCACGCAACTTACTCAACTATGCCAGAGCCCATAATGGCTTGTGGCTGCACACGGAAGTTTCTAGCATGAATAATCTTATGATCCCTTTGAGCCTGGGTGGCGGGCCGTAGGATGATCACACGGGTCCTCCGGGATATCCTAGGACAACACTGGATTCTCCAGGTGCCCACAAGCAATCCACCCAGATGTGAATTTAAGTTGCCACCTTAAGTTAAACCATTAATTAACAAACTCACATCTGTCATGAATACACTCAAACCCAATCAACGTCTACGAGCATAGTATAGCAATATAAGCAACGTAGAAGTAACTCCCAAAGGTTTGATAATAAACAGGTGAATAGGTACTACCTCATCTACTTCCCAAAACCCACAATTTAATCAGATCCTAACCATGCAATTGTTTGAGGATTGATCTAATGCAATAAAACTGGGTAGTAAAGAGGTATGATCAAAGTGTTACTTGCCTTGCTGATGATCCGCGAAACCTAGAAACTCGTAGTAGCACGCTTCTCACTCCGGGTACTCTATCGCAAACAAACAAGCATCAATAATCACTCAACTAGATGCACGGGTAAAACTCAAATAAGAGAACTAACTAGAAAGTTCAACTTAAGAACTCCAGTTTGCAAAAAGAATCAAACCAAACGAAGCAACAAAACTCAAACTGCGAAAGAAATAAGATCCGTTTACTAATCTGGACTTGGTCAAATTTTATAGTAGCAAAATCTTGTTTAAGTTGGTTAAACAGAAAGAGGGCTTCGAAATGAAGGTCTAGGCGCTTGAATCGCCTGATTCCGATAAACGAGCGAAAAGATAAACTAAAACGAAAATCGGGTCAGAAATCGCGATCGAAAATAATCGCGGAAAACCCTGGAAAAAGAAAAACTGACGAACGGGCTAACGAACGTACGTTCGCTGTCTGCGGCTAACGGGTGAAAACCGTTCATTAAAACGAACGTATGAACGGGCGTTCTCTAAATAACTAAACCGTAAAAAAATAAAACCGAACGAACCGAAAAAACAGATCTATGGTTCAAAAATAAAAACTGATGGGTTTTTCGACGAAAACCGACGGCGGCGGCTACCTCCGGCGAGGCCGACGTCAGCGGCGAGATGGCGGCGCGGGACGGCAAGGCGGCGCAGTCGGGCGGCGGCACGGCGTGGTCGGGGCGGCGGCGAGGGGACGGCGTCCGGGCGGCGGCGGGGCGCGGCGTAGCGGCGACAGGCGGCAGGTTAGGGTTAGTGTTTGTGCAGCAAGGTGGGCTGGTGGGCTGCGGGGGTCGGGGTGCTGGTTATAAAGGCCGGCCGGGCGAGTCCTAGTCGGGCACGGCCCGACTAAGTCGGTTGACTTTTTTTAAAAATAATTCCGCATAGAAAAAAAAAAAGAAATACTAAACGGGCTCCAAAAATCCTGAAATAAATTTTTCCCGTCCTCTAAAAATCCACCGGACAAGGTGAACATTTATTTGGGCGTCTAATGCAATTTTGGAAAACGCATATTTTTCATAATTCAAATAAAATAGCGATAAAATCCGAATAAAAATCTTATTTGATTTTAATATTAAAATCTCCAATATTTCTTTATTTTGGGGAAGTCATTTTATCCCCCTCTCTTTTATTTTCATAAAAGAAATATTCGAAGAGAAAATAATTAAATTCAAACGATCCTCTTTTCAAAGTTTGAGAAAACTCAAATATGAAAATAACGAAATCCCCAACTCTCTCCGTGGGTCCTTGAGTTGCGTAGAATTTCTAGGGTCAAGCCAAAATGCAATAAAATATGATATGCAATGATGATCTAATGTATAACATTCCAAATTGAAAATTTTGGATGTTACAAACCTACCCCCCTTAAGATGAATCTCGCCCTCGAGATTCGGGTTGGCTAGAAAATAGGTGAGGGTGATCCTTCCGTAGGTCTTCCTCTCGTTCCCAGGTGGCTTCATCCTTGGTATGGTGGCTCCACTGAACTTTGCAGAACTTGATAACCTTACTGCATGTGACTCTGCTGGCGAACTCAAGAATCTTGACTGGTTTCTCCTCGTAGGTCAAATCGCTATCCAACTGAATCGCTTCCAGTGGCACTGTATCTCTCAGAGGAATATCAGCCATCTCTGCGTGGCACTTCTTCAACTGAGAAACGTGGAACACATCGTGAACTCCTGACAATCCTTCGGGCAATTCCAACTTGTAAGCAACTTCTCCCATACGTTCCAAAACCTTGTATGGTCCCACAAAACGTGGTGCTAACTTTCCCTTAACTCCAAAACGCTTCACTCCTCGAAGTGGTGATACACGAAGATACACTCTGTCTCCGACTTCGTAAACTGTCTCCTTGCGTTTAGAATCCGCATAGCTCTTCTGCCTGGACTGGGCTACCTTGAGTCTATCGCGTATCAGCTTAACCTTCTCTTCAGACTCTTTAATCAAATCTGGTCCAAACAACTGACGGTCTCCAACTTCATCCCACAACAATGGTGTCCTGCACCTCCTTCCGTACAATGCTTCGAAAGGGGCCATCTTCAAACTGGCTTGATAGCTGTTGTTGTAAGAGAACTCTGCATAAGGCAAATTGTCGTCCCAACTAGATCCATAGTCTAGCGCACAAGCTCTCAACATGTCCTCCAGAATCTGATTGACTCTCTCAGTCTGTCCATCTGTCTGCGGGTGAAAAGCTGTACTGAACTCTAGCCTGGTTCCCAAAGTCTCATGCAACTGATTCCAAAACTTTGAGGTAAACTGGGTTCCTCTATCTGATACAATGGTCCTCGGAACTCCATGCAGACATACGATCCTGGTCATTTATATCTTTGCCAACTTAGCACTGGTGTAAGTGGTCTTCACTGGGATGAAATGAGCTACCTTCGTCAAACGATCGACTACAACCCATATCGAGTCATAGCCTGAACGAGTCCTGGGCAATCCCGTGATAAAGTCCATGCCTAGTTTATCCCACTTCCATTCGGGTATCGGCAATGGTTGTAACAATCCCGCTGGCTTCTGATGTTCTGCCTTCACTCTCTGACATACATCACAAACTGCTACATACTCTGCAATATCCTTCTTCATTCCGGTCCACCAGAAACTATCCTTCAAATCCAGATACATCTTGGTATTTCCTGGGTGAATCGAATACGGCGAATCATGGGCCTCTTGCAGAATCAACTTCCTGATCTCCGGATCATTTGGCACATATACGCGGTCCTCAAACCATAGGGTATCGTGCTCATCCTCACGAAATCCCTTAGCTTTTCCTTTGCTCATCCTCTCTTTTATCTCGGCAATCTCCTTGTCCGTCTTCTGAGCTTCCCTGATCTTATCCATCAAAGTAGACTGAATCTCCAATGCTGCTACATAACCTCTCGGAACTATTCCCAAACATAGTTCACGAAGATCCTCTGCTAACTCCTTGGGTAACTCTCCGGTGATGAGTGTATTGACATGACTCTTGCGGCTCAACGCATCGGCTACTACGTTAGCCTTTCCGGGATGATAATGCAACTTCATATCATAATCCTTAATGAGCTCCAACCATCTCCTCTGCCTGAGATTCAACTCCTTCTGCGTGAAGATATACTTCAAACTCTTGTGATCCGTGTACACCTCACAATGGTTTCCGATGAGAAAATGTCTCCATGTCTTCAACGCATGCACTACGGCTGCTAACTCCAAATCATGGGTAGCATAATTCAACTCATGGGGTTTAAGCTGTCGTGAGGCATATGAAACAACTCTTCCCTCCTGCATAAGCACTGCTCCAAGTCCTCGACGAGAAGCGTCGCAATACACCTGGTAATCCTTGCGTTGATCTGGAAGAATCAACACTGGAGCTGTAACCAAGCGTTTCTTCAACTCCTGAAAACTGGCCTCACATTCCTCAGTCCATTTGAACTTGGTGTCCTTCTTCAACAACTCCGTCATGGGCTTTGCAATCTTCGAGAAATTCTCAATGAACCTCCGGTAGTATCCTGCGAGTCCAAGAAAACTCCGGATCTCTCCAACTGACGTGGGTGCTTCCCAATTTGTCACAGTGACAACCTTGGTAGGGTCTACTGCTATTCCTTCTCCGGATATAACATGTCCGAGGAATCCAACTTCCTTCAACCAAAACTCACACTTGCTGAACTTGGCATATAACTGGTGTTCTCTGAGCTTCCCAAGTACCAGACGCAAATGCTCCTTATGCTCCTCTTCATTCTTCGAGTAGACTAGAATATCATCAATGAACACCACGACGAACTTATCCAAAAACTCCATAAACACCTTGTTCATCATGTTCATAAAATAGGCAGGTGCGTTAGTCAGACCAAATGACATAACGGTATACTCATATAGCCCGTACCTTGTGGTAAAAGCTGTCTTAGGTATATCCTGCTCTCGAATCTTCAGCTGGTGGTACCCTGATCGCAGATCGATCTTGGAAAACACCTTAGCTCCTTGCAGCTGGTCAAACAAATCATTTATCATCGGCAGTGGGTACTTGTTCTTGATCGTCACCTCATTCAATCCTCGATAATCAACAACCATCCTCAACGATCCATCCTTCTTCTCCACTAGAAGCACTGGTGATCCCCAAGGTGACGAGCTTGGGCGAATATAGCCTTTATCCAGTAACTCCTTAATCTGCTTCTTAATTTCCTCTAAATCCTTAGCGGGCATCCTGTACGGTCTCTTAGATATTGGCCCTGTGCCTGGCAAAAGCTCGATCAAAAACTCAATGTCTCTATCCGGTGGCATGCCTGGCAACTCTTCTGGAAATACATCCGGGAAATCCTTCACCACTGGTACTTCCTCCTGTACAACTCCTGATAAGGAATTCACTTGAGTCCTATTCGGCACATGCCGGGATACATACTTGATCCTTCTTCCTTCTGGGGTGGTAAGCAAAATCGACTTACTGGCGCAGTCAATGTTCCCTCCATACTTCGATAACCAATCCATGCCTAATATCACATCCAGTCCTTGTGACTCCAATACTATTAGGTCTGAGGGAAACAGGTAGTTACCAATCCTTAATGGTAACCGATCACACCATAGGCTAGCCATATACTCTGCTCCTGGCGAGGTTACTAACATGGGTGACCTAAGGGCTTGGGTTGGCAGTTTAAACTTATCCACAAATCCCCTTGATATGTATGAATGCGATGCACCAGTATCAAAAAGAACGATTGCAGTAAATGACTTAACCAAAAACTTACCTATTACTGCATCGGGTTGCGCTTCAACCTCCTCCACGCTAACGTGGTTCACTTGTCCCCTGTTGAAAGGGTTGGGCTTCTTCCCAGAGCTTCCATTGCCATTTCCATTCTTTGCTTCAGAACACTCCGTGGCATAATGTCCATTCTTCCCGCACTTGAAACAAGTAATGTGACTTAGATCCTTCTTGGCGGGCGTTGCTGGGTTGGTACGGTTCTGGCCGTTGCTTCCTCCATTACCATTCCCATTCCTGGGGCCACTATGGTTGTGCGAATCCCTCCATTGTGATTGTGACCTCCATGGTTATGTTGAAGGGGTCCTCCCGAGTTCGGGGTAAAACGGGGTCTCTGCTGAGCTCCAGAATTGTACTTCCCTTGTCCATACTTCCTCTTGCGGTTGTCAATCTGCTGCTGCTTCCCTTCAATCATGAGAGCTCTATCTACCAACTCCTGGTAGTTATTAAAGGTTGCCACCATCAACTGCATGCTCAGCTCATCATTCAGTCCTTCTAGAAACTTCTCCTATTTAGCTGCATGCGTAGCAACGTCATCTGGGGCATAACGTGCTAGCTTACTAAAGTCATCCACATACTGGCCAACGGTGCGTCCTCCTTGGCGTAAGTTGCGAAACTCGCGCTTCTTCATGGCCATAGCTCCTGCTGATACATGGGCAGTGCGAAAAGCCTGCTGAAACTGGTCCCATGTAACAGTGTCGATGGGGTAAGTGGCTGTGAAATTCTCCCACCATGATGCTGCGGGTCCATCAAGCTGATGTGCGGCAAAACGCACTCTCTCCGCATCTGTGCATCCTGCAGTGGTCAACTCCCTTCCAATCTTGCGGAGCCAATCATCTGCAACTATCGGCTCGGTGCTACTGGAGAACACCGGCGGATTCAGCCTTAGAAAACGGGCTAAGTGATCAACAGGTGGTGGTGGTGGTGGGTTATTGTTGTTGTTGTTCCCCTGATTCTGATTCTGGACTAGTATCTGCATCAATGCATTCTGCTGCTGGATCAACTGAGTGAGCTCCGGCGGGAAAGCAAATCCATTGTCGCGTCTCGGAGGCATCTGCTGGGTTTAGAAAAGGTGAGAAAACAGAATAGAATGAGGTCTAGGGGGAAAACACTACCCATATGCACATGAGACAAACACAATCATATCACTTCAATCAATTCAAACAAGGGCATACAATCGGTCTAACTATCGTTACATAAGTGCTCGGACTATACTATATACATGGAGGAAATTTCTACTACTGATATGGTGGTCGACTAGAAAAATTGATCGGTGGAAGACTCCATAATATCTGCTCCTGCTTCATCAACAAAGTCATCATCGCTATTGTCGGGGTCCAAGTCGGTGTCGTCGATGATGATGTAGCTCTCCGGGCAAGTGGAATCGTCGTCTTCTCCTCCTGGCGCGGGGTCTCCCATGAAGACTCCTAGCTTCCTTGTCAGGTCGTCATTCTTCTCCACGAGTATCATCATTTCCTCCTCGTATCCATCTCGTGTAGACTTGAGTTCTTCCTCCAGCTCCGTGATCCTGGTCATTGCCTTCTTCAGATCTATCATGCCTGCGCACATCTAGTTCTCCTGGCGACGAATGTGCTGATTTAACTCCTGGATGAAAGCTGCAATGGACCTATCCTTCCTGGTGCTGATCATCTCCCATTGCCCATCTCGGCGCCCACAAATCTGGTAGATAGTATCCTTGAGATCCTTGTGGTAAACTTCTCCAATGCGTCCCATGGTGATGTGGGCTGCCATGCTCTTGCCTAGACTCCAGGTTGGTGCATCAAAGGAAAATTCTATGGGCTCAGTGACTGGCGTGAACGTCCTTCCTGGAACTTGAACTCGAATCATCCAGCGCTCCTCTTCTGGTAAAGTGGCGTTGTAAGTCCCGGTGAAGCTTGGTATTCCGATGTTCAGGTACCTAGTAACTTCCTTCAAGTGTCGTCCAAAAGGTGTATCTTCATCCGGTTGTGCAAACTTGTTCCTCGAGTCCGCCATCCTAAAGAGTAGAAAATGGAGAGGAGTCAGAAATGAGAAGAGAGTAGTGATCTAGGGTTTTAGCTTAGTGGTCGTGTCCTACAGTCAGCGTGTGCTCTGATACCATCTTGTAGCGACCAGACCTCAAACAGTCTGATCTCTGTGCATCAGTGTCATCCCTGGATCGGTAATGCTGACACGCACAGTACTTGAGGATTTATAACAGAGTAGCAATCACACACTTATTACATCGAATGTCTCAAAAGATAACTTACTACAATAAATATGGCTTAAGGCCATCTAAAACGATAACAGCGGAAGGCTTGGAAGAAAAAGTGAGTCCATCAACTCCAACGGCATCACTGAGTGAAAGACAACGACCTAAGGCTCCTTACTCGTCGTCTGAAAAGTCTGCAACATGAACGTTGCAGCCTGAAACGGGTCAGCACATGGAATATGCTGGCAAGGTAACACATAGAGTAATGAACAGAATAAATGCTATCACTACATGCATATTTGGCTGGTGGTAAGCTCTATGGTTACAGTTTTCCATAAAGCCAATTTTTTCACTACAACAAAGGAATAAATTTTATTTATCTATCATGGTGGTTGTTAAACATTGAGAAGGTTCCTCCAACTCAATCCCAATTAAGCATCATCATTAAACCCAATCAAATTATATTAAGAGTGATGAGATCAACATGATAATCCAAGAACCAGATACTCAAGATGTCCATAACCGGGGACACGGCTAACCATGATTAGTTTGTACACTCTGTAGAGGTTTGCACACTTTTCCCCACAAGACTCGAATGCATCCATGGTCAGAGATTCGAGACACAGTCTTTCTGAAGCATTAACTCTCTACTCTGGATAGACTGTACCACCTACAACCCACTACATCTGCTAGTCTACCTCTTCAAGAGCTTCACGCAACTTACTCAACTATGCCAGAGCCCATAATGGCTTGTGGCTGCACACGGAAGTTTCTAGCATGAATAATCTTATGATCCCTTTGAGCCTGGGTGGCGAGCCGTAGGATGATCACACAGGTCCTCCGGGATATCCTAGGACAACACTGGATTCTCCAGGTGCCCACAAGCAATCCACCCAGATGTGTATTAAAGTTGCCACCTTAAGTTGAACCATTAATTAACAAACTCACATCTGTCATGAGTACACTGAAACCCAATCCACGTCTACGAGCATAGCATAGCAATATAAGCATAACGTAGAAGTAACTCCCAAGGGTTTGAAAATAAACAGGTGAATAGGTGCTACCTCATCTACTTCCCAAGACCCACAATTTAATCAGATCCTAACCATGCAATTGTTTGAGGATTGATCTAATGCAATAAAACTGGGCAGAAAAGAGGTATGATCAAAGTGTTACTTGCCTTGCTGATGATCTGCGAAACCTAGAGACTCGTAGTAGCACGCTTCACACTCTAGGTACTCTATCGCAAACAAACAAGGATACAATATGCACTCAACTAGATGCATGGGTAAAACTCAAATAAGAGAACTAACCAAAAATTTCAACTTAAGAACTCCGGTTTGCAAAAAGAATCAAACCAAACGAAGCAACAAAACTCAAACTGCGAAAGAAATAAGATCTGTTTACTAATCTGGACTTAGGTCAAATTTTACAGTAGCAAAATCTTGTTCAAGTTGGTTAAATAGAAAGAGGGCTTCGAAACGAAGATCTAGGAGCTTGAATCGCCTGACCGATAAACGAGCGAAAAGATAAACTAAAACAAAAATCGGGTCAGAAATCTTGATCGAAAATAATCGCGAAAAACCCTGGAAAAAGAAAAACTGACGAACAGGCTAACGAACGAACGTTTGCTGTCTGCGGCTAACGCGTGAGAACCGTTCGTTAAAACGAACATACGAACGGGCGTTCACTAAATAACTAAACCGAACAAAATAAAACCGAACGAACCGAAAAAAAACAGATCTAGGGTTCGAAAATAAAAACCGATCGGTTTTCCGACGGAAACCGGCGGCGGCTACCTCCGGCGAGGTCGATGGCAGCGGCGAGACGGCTCCGTGGGACGGCGAGGCGGCACGGTCGGGCGGCGGCGCGGTGCGGTCGGGCGGCTGGCGGCGGCGGCGGCGGGTTAGGGTTAGGGTTTGGGCGGCAAGGCAGGCTGGTGAGCTACGGGGGTCGGGGTGCTGGTTATAAAGGCTCGCCGGGCGAGTCCTAGTCGAGCACGGCCCGACTAAGTCGGTTGACTTTTTTTTTAAATAATTCCGCGTAGAAAATCAAAGAAATGAAATACTAAACGGACTCCAAAAATCCTGAAATAAATTTTCTCCGTCCTCTAAATATCTACCGGACAAGGTGAAAATTTATTTGGGCCTCTAATGCAATTTTGAGAAACGCATATTTTTCCTAATTCAAATAAAATAGCGATAAAATCCGAATAAAAATCTTATATGATTTTAATATTAAAATCTTCAATATTTCTTATTTTGGGGAAGTCATTTTATCCCCTCTCTTTTATTTTCATAAAAGAAATATTCGAAGAGAAAATAATTAAAATCAAACGATCCTCTTTTCAAAATTTGAGAAAACTCAAATATGAAAATAACAAAATCCCCAACTCTCTCCGTGGGTCCTTGAGTTGCGTAGAATTTCTAGGATCAAGCCAAAATGCAATAAAATATGATATGCAATGATGATCTAATGTATAACATTCCAAATTGAAAATTTGGGATGTTACAGCTTGCTTATGATTTTTTCCAGGGTAAATGTAGGATCGAAAGTATGTCTAGATGGGGGTGATTAGACTACTTGACCAAATAAAAATCTAGCCTTTTCCTAATTTTAAGTCTTGGCAGATTTTAGCAAATTAGCACAAGTCAAGCAATCAACCTACACATGCAATTCTAAGAGTATAGCAGCGGAATGTAAAACAATTGCATATGAAGGTAAAGGGAGGAGTTTGAGGGAGCAAACGCAATGTTGACACGGAGATTTTTTATCCATGGTTCCGATAGGTGGTGCTATCGTACATCCACGTTGATGGAGACTTCAACCCACGAAGGGTAACGGTTGCGCGAGTCCACGGAGGGCTCCACCCACGAAGGGTCCACGAAGAAGCAACATTGTCTATCCCACCATGGCCATCGCCCACGAAGGACTTGCCTCACTCGGGTAGATCTTCACGAAGTGGGTGAACTCCTTGCCCTTACAAACTCCTTGGTTCAACTCCACAATCTTGACAGAGGCTCCCAAGTGACACCTAGCCAATCTAGGAGACACCACTCTCCAAGAGGTAACAAATGGTGTGTTGATGATGAACTCCTTGCTCTTGTGCTTCAAATGATAGTCTCCCCAACACTCAACTCTCTCTCATAGGATTGGATTTGGTGGAAAGAAGATTTGAGTGGAAAGCAACTTGGGGAAGGCTAGAGATCAAGATTTATGTGGTTGGAATGGAATATCTTGACCTCAACACAAGTGTAGGTGGTTCTCTCTCAGAAAATGTATGTTGGAAGTGTAGGCATGTTCTGATGGCTCTCTTCGCGAATGAAGAGTGGGTGGAGGGGTATATATAGCCTCCACAAAAAATCTAACCGTTACACACAATTTACCAAACTCGGTGGGACCGAATCATGAAACTCGGTCGGACCGATTTGGTTCATAATGTGACCGTTAGGGTTTTCGGTGGGACCGACATGTCAACTCGGTAGGACCGATTTCGTTAGGGTTAGGGCATAACGTAATCTCGGTGAGACCGATTACATAAACTCGGTGAGACTGATTTTGGTAATAGACAAACAGAGAGTTGGTCAGGCGAACTCGGTGGGACCGATTCACTCATCTCGGTTGGACCGAAACGTTACGAAAGGGAAACAGAGAGTTTGCATTGCAATGTCGGTGGGACCGATCGCTCATCTCGGTTTGACCGAAACGTTACGAAAGGGAAACAGAGAGATTACAATCCCATCTCGGTGAGACCGAGATACCTATCGGTGAGACCGAAAAGACTAGGGTTTCTGGCAGTGGCTATGTCAAGAGAAATCGGTGGCGCCGGATAGAAAGTTTCGGTAGGGCCGAGTTTGACTTTTGGTTTGGGACATATGTGGATATGAGAAAGTAGTTGAGGACTTTGGAGCATATCACTAAGCATTTTGAGCAAGAACCTCATTAAGCAGCACCTCACCCCCTCTTAATAGTATTGGCTTTTCCTATGGACTCAATGTGATCTTGGATCACTAAAATAAAAAAGTAGAGTCTTGTGCTTTGAGCTTGAGCCAATCCTTTTGTCCTTAGCATTTTGAGGGGTGCACTTTTCTAATCCATGCCATGCCAATCATTGAGCTTTCCTGAAATATTTATCTTGAAATAGCATTAGCTCAATGAGCTATATGTTGTTAGGAATTACCAAAACCACCCAGGGATAGTTGCACTTTCAATCTCCCCCTTTTTGGTAATTGATGACAACATATAGATCAAAGCTTCGACAAATGATAATAAGATTGAAAACAACGTCGCTTTGAGAAGTATGTGATAAGCAAGAGCTCCCCCTAAATTTGTGCATTATTTAAAATTTGCTTTTGAATGCAAATGCACAATCGATTAGGATCATGGGTTACTCTTCCATGTCACATACATCTTGGTGGAGTGCTCAAAATGATAGAAATTGAAAGCATGCACTCATCACCAAGCAAGTGAATTATCATATAAGGATATAAGAGATAAGAGAATATCATCCAACAAGCATAAATGTAGCATATGATCAACCACATGATCAACAAGTATCTCACACGGACATAAAGTATCTCACACAAGCAAAAAGTAGTTTGACCAAAATAGCAAGAGAGATAAAAAAGCAACACTCTCTCTCGAAGCCTATGATCTATACATTTTTCTCCCCCTTTGGCAACAAGTTACCAAAAAGTTCAAAAATGCATAGGACTAAACGTCTCTCAGGCTTGATCTTCGGTAGGTGGTGTAGAGATGACTCCAAGGACGAAAACTTCTGTTGATGTAGCTGGAGCTGGTGGAGTGGCTGTTGGAGGTGGCACTGGAGCTATAGCTGCTGGAGCTAATGCTGTAGCTCTAGCATCTGTGACTAGCACTGCAGCAGACCTCTGGCTTCGGGGCACTCTAGCAAAAGCATATGTAGTTGACTTGCCCTTCTTCTCCTCCATTTCCTCCTGAAGTTGCTCAACTGCTGACTGAATCTCAGTTACTTTGACATCAAGATCATAGAATTTCTGCTCAATGATCCTCTCCAAGCTCTCCTGGTTTTGAGTCAGGGTGGCCAAGCCCTTCTCAATCCTCAAGGTGGATTGGATCAGATATCCAAGCTGATCTTGCTTGGATTTTAAGAACACTTGAGATGCCTCTTCCACAGTTGGCATTCTTGCAGCTTTCTCTGCCCTTGCCTTCTCTCTCTTCTCTTGTGCTTGCTCAGATGTGGGGTCTTCCTCATTCATCACAACAGTGTTATCTTCAAAATTAGGATGCAGAGGAAGGTGTTCCTTGTCCAACAAGTATGTATCTGTGCCCATCTTGGAGTTGATGAGGTCCTGAATGTGTGGAGCATACCCACAGCTTCTCTTTTGGTTAGCAGCTATCCTCTTGATTGTTTCCACAATCAGACTCATCACTTTGAACTTCTGAGGCACATCAAATAAGTGTAGCAAATTGATAGCATGTCCTCTGATCATCTTGTGATCTCCAGACTTGGGTAGCAATGTGTGCCTAAGGATCCAGTTCATTGTGGGCAGACCAGACAACAAGTAGTGTACAGATCCAAGCTTATGAGTCTCCAAAGCTTTGTCTGGGATCTCCTTGTACATGTTGGCCATAGTGTTGTGGTCTTTCTTCTTGGTGGCATACACATCCAAGTCATCTTCATGTTCTTCAGGGGCATTGATCAGCTTGGCCCATTCTTCTACTGTGGATTGGTACCTAGTACCCTCAGACATCCATATAATCCTCCCATCTGGATAGAAATGGGCTATAGAATAGAATTGCATGATCAGCTCATCATTCCACTTGGTGAGCTTCTGTCCAACAAATGTATCTACTCCACAAGCCTTGAAGTTGTCATAGACTCCTGGATAGTGATCTTCATTTTCCTTGATGTACTCCCAGTCTATCCATCTCATGTCACATACTATAGGCTTCTTGTCAAGCAGGATTGTCTCAAAGAAGTCTTGTTGTTCCTTTGTGTCGAACCTGTAATCAACTGCTGTTCTCCTCCTGACAGCATATAGATCAGACTGTCTCCACAGTCTTAGTCTTGCATCCCTTCTGATCCTCATATCTTCTGCAATAGGATGTGCATCATTATGATCTGGGATCTTTGGTTTCAACTTTCTCAAGACAAGAGAATCATCATCTTCTTCTTCTTCTGCTTCAGGCACTGGGGGCTTGTTCTTTTCCTCAGCTGGAATACTCCCGGTGTTCCTTTTGGGTTTTGGGGGCTTCTGAGTTTGAGCTTTGGTAGCAGACTTGGGCTTAGATGGAGCAGCCCCTGATCTGATTGCATCTCCCATAAGCTTCTGAGCTTTGGGTGCTGGTGCAGCATCCTCTTCTTCTTCCTCTTCTCCTTCAGAATCTCTCTTCATTGAGGGCTTGCCAAGAACTCTGGCAGTAGTGGTTCTTGCCCTCTTCTTCTTCTTGTCCTCACCAGCTGCCTCTTCTTCAGATTCAATGGTGCACTTCATAGTTTCACCTGTGGAAACTTTCCTTGGCTTTGACATTGACATCCTCCTTGCAGGTGCCTTCTTGTTCAGTCCTGGCTTAACTGCAGCAGCTGTGCCATACTCCTTCTTTAGCACCTTCTTCTTGGAGCTTACTTCCTCCTCAATGGCCACGTAGTCCTCATCCTCTGATTCTGAGGTTCTCTTCTTCCTAGACCTGGTGGCTGCCTTTGGCAAGTTGCTTGGAGTGCTCCTGCTGCCATCATCAGAAGTGCTAGAGGGATCTAAGCCCTCACTCATCAGCACATTTTCCTCAGACTTGTTCTGGTTGTCACTTTGATCAGACATCTTGTAGGCAAACTGTCAGCAGACCCTATGAATAGGTTGTAGATGAGGTAGAATAGATGAGCATCACAAAGTACAGAGGTTTTTCAAAACAATTGAGTCAAAAGGCTTAGTTTTAGTTCTCTACAGAAGTGATCTCGGAGCTACCGAATTGACAAACTCGGTGATACCGAAGCAACACTTGGAACCTAAACTAGTGAACTCGGTTGGGCCGAGTCACGGTTCGGTGGCACCGAGATTGCTAGGGTTTCACAGAATCTTGAACTCGGTCACACCGATTTGCACATTTCGGTTGGACGGAAAAGCGCATGTGCAATGGCCTAAGCCGAATTGGTGAGACCGATTTCTACAGTTCGGTCGGCCCGAGATGAGTTCTGCGGAGAGCTAACCCTAATTTTTTTGAATCAATCTAGTCCTAAGGAAGTTTTAGCTGGATGGATCAATCTCAATCGTGGCAAGAAACATGGCATTGCCCTTGTGCTAGGAATCGTAGTGAAAAAGACAGCACAAGGGGTCGAACACTTACCCTAGAGCGGCGAGTGTTCCCTACGGCGGCAACGGCAGGGCAGATTGTCGTTGACGGCGGCGGAGACCAGCGGCGGGAGGTCGCTGGCGGCGAGAGGACGATCCGGAGACCCGAAGAGGCAGAGCAGGTCACGCGCGGGTGAAGGGTTTCAAATTTTTTCCAAAATTTGACCCGTCAGTATATATAACCTGACCCTGTCGGTGTGACCGAGTGGAACAACTTGGTGGCACCGAGATGCAAAACTGCAGGCAGTTACTGCAACTTGGTGTGACCGAAAGGTTCTAATCGGTTGCACCGAGATTGAAAACCTAGATCAATTAAGTGATCTCAGTAGGACTGAAAAGGGTGAATCGGTCAGACTGAAATGCACAAAGAGATTTTGGTAGTTTAAGTCTATGACGAATCGGGGACTCCGAGTGTTCCTCACACAGAGTGGTTCGAATCTGACTTGATCAAACTTTGTGATGTAGCATGAATAGAGTTTGAGATGAGGAAAGCATATATAGCTAGAGGGAGTTCTTAGGCATTCTTGTCCATCCATTTGGCAAAAGGGAAAAGCCAAACAATCAAAGCAACAAATGGATGTCCTCGAATGAGAGAAATATGCATCCAGCATGCTCACACAATAATATGGCAAAAGAAATATGTGACAAAGCATGCACAAACACTCTAGCATCTATCAAGCAATTGTCGATGACTAGGTCTTCTATATATGAGTATATTGACTTAGGAGTCAAATGAGAACATTTGATCATAGGTCATACTCATCGTTTAAGCACAAGTGGGGTTACCACTTTTACATAAAGCATTGTTGTGTTCACATCATTAGAGTTGCTTTAGCTCAATTCTTAGAGTAAATCTCCCCCTAGATGTGATATCCCCCCCTAAGAGGGATGAACTAACCTTGGGTTTTGTCGATGATGACTTCATGTAGGTAATGAAGATGTGGATGCTCAATGTTGATGTAGATCATTCGGAGCATTCCATTGGGGTGAGTTGCACTTTCAATACCTACACGGGTTAGTCCCACAAGGAACAAGCAAGGACATCCATAGACATACAGTGATGTATACACAAGATGATGTCCATGAAATCATTAGGTTACCTTGTCCCTTGCCTTACCAACAAGAGGGTTTGTGGCTCCATGAACTAGTGCAAGATATGGAAGATGTTTGCACTTGTCCTTGCCAAAATGATAAGAGTGAAGTATGTTGCCGGAGTCACCCTCAAGAACTCTCTAGTTCTTCTTCTTAGGGATCCACACCATCTTGATGGGAATCCTTGGAGTTGTAGTCGTACTTGACGAGGTAGAACTTGATGTAGTCTTGGGAACCCACTTGACCAAGGCCTTAGGAGCTTCTTCAAATGCATCAATTTCCTCTTGAAGCTTGTACTTGCCTTTTAGCTTGTGGTCTTGTGGTGGAAGATCATCTTGAGCTTGTGTTCCTTTGAAAGAAGTAGGATCATACTTCTCTTGTTGAGGAACAAACTTCGTCTTGGGGTATTGATCTTCTTCCCACTCAACTCCATTGGCATTGAACTTTCGTTCAAAACCAACACCTTGATTCTTCAGGTGCCTTCCTTGCTTGCGTACAATTTCCTCAAATTCCTTACTTCTGGCAAGGCTCTTGTAAACACCTTTCTCTATAATTCCCTTCAATAAGCTATTTTCTTGCTCAAGTGTAACTTGGCTAAGAGAATCATTAGTGGAATCAAGAGAACTACTAGAAGCAACAACATTGGATTTAGCATGATTGTTGTTACTACTAGATGAAGAATCTTTCTTGTTGTTGTTGCTAGATTTAACTTGTGGCATGTAAGTAGACAAGAGTAAACGTTTGGCAATGTAAGAAGAACTTTTCTTGCGAAGATCATCATTGATTGCTTTTAAGAACTCATGCTCTTGCTCAAGGTTGAGCTTTTCAAAGCATAGCTTCTCATGAGTCTTTAAAAGTTCTCGATGATCTTCCAAGGTAGTTTCATGAGCTAACTTAAGAGTATTTAGTTCTTTAGTTAGACGCTCAATCTCCTTATCATCGTCATTCGTTTTATCTTGATTAGCATGATTAATAGCAAGTTCATCATAGTTTTCATAACTAGAGTTGTCAACAAATAAATCATCATCTCCTAGCAAATCATCTTCATCACTATTGAAATCAACATACTCGGGGTGTGTTACCTTTGGACCTTTAGCCATGAAGCATCTTCCAATTCCTTCATTTGGTGAGTCAAATATGTCGTAGGAGTTGGTTGTCACAAGTGCTAGTCCGGCAACACCTTCATCTTGAGTATATTCGGAGTCGGAGTGATAACTTCTTTCGGAGTGATGGTCGGAGTCGGAGCCGGATACCCATTCACCAACATGAGCTTGATGTCTTCGTTTTGTGTAGCTCCTTGATGACTTGTCCTTCCTCTCCGAATCCTTGCTTCTCCGAGAGGGTCTTCGTTCATAACGATCATCTCTACTCCTCCTCTCTCTTGATGGTGATTCTTCTCTCCTAATCCTTCTCTTGGGAGAATCTTCTCTTCTTTTGTAGGGAGCCGTACACTCATTGGAATAGTGTCCGGGTTTTCCACAATTGTAGCAGTTACGCTCACGACTAGAAGATCTTTTGTCATTGTAGGACCTTGACTTGGAACTTCTTTCCTTGCTTCTACTCTTGTAGAACTTGTTGAAGTTCTTCACCATTAGGCTCAATTATTCATTGAAGGTTTGCTTCTCACGTGATGATGTGGGGGCATCACATGAGGCTTTGTAAGCACCACTTGACTCGTTGTGAAGCTCTTCCTTATCCTTAAGTGACATCTCATGAGCAACAATTCTTCCAGTGACTTCCGTTGGCTTGAGATCTTTGTAGTTGGGCATCATTTGGATCAATGTGCACACGGTATCATATTTTCATTCCAAGGCTCTTAGGATCTTCTTGATGATGAATCTGTCGGTCATCTCTTCACTTCCTAAGCCGGCAATCTCATTTGTGATGAGAGCAAGCCTAGAGTACATTTCAGCGTTGCCTTCACCGTCCTTCATTTTGAACTTGTCAAGTTGACTTTGAAGCACATCCAATTTGGATTCCTTGACGGAGTCGGTACCTTCATGCATATCAATCAAAGTATCCCAAATTTCCTTTGCATTCTCAAGACGCTCATTTGTTGAATTCCTCGGGGCACAATCCGTTGAAGAGAATATCACAAGCTTGAGCATTGTATAGCAGCATATTCAACTCTTCCGCGGTAGCTTCACGGTTCGGTTCTCTCCCATCAAAGAATTCACCTTGCAAGCCAATACACACAATAGCCCAAATGGCGGGGTTATGTCCAAGAATATGCATTTTCATCTTATGCTTCCAACTAGCAAAATTTGTACCATCAAATTAAGGACCTCTACGGTGGTAATTTCCCTCGCTAGACGCCATACTCTCCTAGGTTGTGAAACCAAGGCTATGACCGCCAAAAGCTATGGAAATCAAAGCAAATGGAGACCAAAGCTCTGATACCACTTGTAAGATCGGAAGTATGTCTAGAGGGGGGTGATTAGACTACTTGACCAAATAAAAATCTAGCCTTTTCCCAATTTTAAGTCTTGGCAGATTTTAGCAACTTAGCACAAGTCAAGCAATCAACCTACACATGCAATTCTAACAGTATAGCAGCGAAATGTAAAACAATTGCATATGAAGGTAAAGGGAGGATTTTGAGGGAGCAAACGCAATGTTGACATGGAGATTTTTTATCCGTGGTTCCGATAGGTGGTGCTATCGTACATCCACGTTGATGGAGACTTCAACCCACAAAGGATAACGGTTGCACGAGTCCACGGAGGGCTCCACCCACGAAGGGTCCACGAAGAAGCAACCTTGTATATCCCACCATGGTCGTCGCCCACGAACGACTTGCCTCACTCGGGTAGATCTTCACGAAGTGGGTGATCTCCTTGCCCTTACAAACTCCTTGGTTCAACTCCACAATCTTGACAGAGGCTCCCAAGTGACACCTAGCCAATCTAGGAGACACCACTCTCCAAGAGGTAACAAATGGTGTGTTGATGATGAACTCCTTGCTCTTGTGCTTCAAATGATAGTCCCCCCAACACTCAACTCTCTCTCATAGGATTGGATTTGGTGGAAAGAAGATTTGAGTGGAAAGCAACTTGGGGAAGGCTAGAGACCAAGATTTATGTGGTTGGAATGGAATATCTTGACATCAACACAAGTGTAGGTGGTTCTCTCTCAGAAAATGTATGTTGGAAGTGTAGGCATGTTCTAATGGCTCTCTTCACGAATGAAGAGTGGGTGGAGTGGTATATATAGCCTCCACACAAAATCTAACCGTTACACACAATTTACCAAACTCGGTGGGACGGAATCATGAAACTCGGTCGGACCGATTTGGTTCATAATGTGACCTTTAGGGTTTTTGCTGGGACCGACATGTCAACTCGGTAGGACCGATTCGTTAGGGTTAGGGCATAACGTAATCTCGTGAGACCGATTACACAAACTCGGTGAGACCGATTTTGGTAATAGACAAACAGAGAGTTGGTCAGGCAAACTCGGTGGGACCGATTCGTTCATCTTGGTTGGACCGAAACATTACGAAAGGGAAACAGAGAGTTTGCATTGCAATCTTTGTGGGACCGATCGCTCATCTCGGTTTGGCCGAAATGTTATGAAAGGGAAACAAAGAGATTACAATCCCATCTCGGTGAGACCGAGATCCCTATCAGTGAGACTGAAAAGACTAGGGTTTCTGGCAGTGGCTATGTCAAGAGAACTCAGTGGCGCCGGATAGAAAGTTTTGGTAGGGCCGAGTTTGACTTTCGGTTTGGGACATATGTGGATATGAGAAAGTAGTTGAGGGCTTTGGAGCATATCACTAAGCATTTTGAGCAAGAACCTCATTAAGCAGCACCTCACCCCCTCTTAATAGTATTGGCTTTTCCTATGGACTCAATGTGATCTTGGATCACTAAAATAAAAAAGTAGAGTCTTGTGCTTTGAGCTTGAGCCAATCCTTTTGTCCTTAGCATTTTGAGGGGTCCAATTTTCTAATCCATGCCATGCCAATCATTGAGCTTTCCTGAAATACTTATCTTGAAATAGCATTAGCTCAATGAGCTATATGTTGTTAGGAATTACCAAAACCACCCAGGGATAGTTGCACTTTCAGTAAAAGACTTCATATAGCAGAAGATGGGCATCGGAGGCCTGCCAGGGGGCCCATGAGGTAGGGGGCGCGCCCCCCACCCTTGTGGATGGTGGGTGGCCCCCCTCTAGTACTTCCTTCGCTCAGTATTTTTTATTAATTCCAAAAATAACTTCCGTGGAGTTTCAGGACTTTGGGAGTTGTGCAGAATAGGTCTCTAATATTTGCTCCCTTTCCAGCCCAGAATTCCAGCTGTCGGCATTCTCCCTCTTCATGTAAACCTTGTAAAATAAGAGAGAATAGGCATAAGTATTGTGACAAAACGAGTAATAACAGCCCATAATGCAATATATATCGATATAAAAGCATGATGCAAAATGGACGTATCGGTGGGTCCCCTCTAGTACTTTCTTCGCCCAGTATTTTTTATATATTCCAAAATAATTCTCCATGAAGTTTCAAGACTTTTGGAGTTGTGCAGAATAGGTCTCTCAGATTTGCTCCTTTTCTAGTCCGGAATTCCAGCTGCCGGCATTCTCCCTCCTTGTGTAAACCTTGTAAAATAAGAGAGAAAATGCATAAGCATTGTGCTATAGTGTGTAATAACAACCCATAATGCAATAAATATCAATATAAAATCATGATGCAAAATGGACGTATCAACTCCCCCAAGCTTAGACCTCGCTTGTCCTCAAGCTAAAGCAGAAATCAAATAATATGTCCACATGTTTAGAGATAGAGGTGCCGATAAAATAAAATACGGACATTAGGGCATCATGATCATCTTCAGAACAACAACAAATGTTGTAATATAATTTCTTATGCCAAAGTAACAATTCATTCACAAGGTAAAGTATGAATCGAAAACTTCATTGAAAACTAACAAACCATGATCTCAGTCATTGAAGCAATTGCAATTTATCATAACATCAGAAAAAGTCAATATAAGAACTTTTCAGCAAGTCCACATACTCAACTATCATTTAATATTTCACAATTGCTAACACTCACGCGATACTTATGAGTTCAAAGTTTCAGTCGGACACAGAGAAAGATAGGGGCTTATAGTTTTGCCTCCCAACCTTTTAACTCAAGGGTAATGTCAACAATAATACTTTATGATAACCTACATCCGAGTGGATATATATATATATATATATATATATATATATATATATATATCTGGATCTTTCTCCAACACATAGTGTTTGCCAAAAAGAAAAAAGTATAAAAATGTAAGGTGAAGATCACCATGACTCTTGTATAAGGGTAGGAAATAAAAGTAATAGATAGGCCCTTCGTAGAGGGAAGCAGAGGTTTTCATGCACTTTTATGGTTGGATGCACAAAATCTTAATGCAAAAGAACGTCACTTTATATTGCCGCTTGTGATAAAGAACTTTATTATGTAGTCTGTCGCTTTTATTTCTTCCATATCACAAGTTCGTATAAAGCTTATTTTCTTCACATTAATAGATCACACATATTTAGAGAGCAATTTTTACTGCTTGCACCGATGACAACTTACTTGAAGGATCTTACTCAATCCATAGGTAGGTATGGTGGACTCTCATGGCAAAACAAGTTTAAGGGATGTTTGGAAGCACAAGTAGTATCTCTAGTTGGTGCAAAGGATTTGGCTAGCATAAGAGAGAAAGGCAAGCTCAAGATGTTGGATGATCCATGACAACATAACTTCTATTCGGATACAAGAAAACATAACCCATTATGTTGTCTTCCTTGTCCAACATCAACTTTTTAGCATGTCATATTTTAATGAGTGCTCACAATTACAAAAGATGTCTAAGATAGTATATTTATATATAAAGCCTCTCTTTCTTTATTACTTCCTATTAATTGCAACAATGACCAAAACTATGGTTGTCAAGTCTCAACAACTTTTATCCATCATACTCTTTATATGTGAAGTCATTACTCTCCATAAGATCAATATATGATCTTTTTATTTCTTTTTATAAAATGATAAAGGTAAAGGTGTGATGGCAATACGATATTGGGGCCCCTCCCCCAAGATTGGCAGTTGCCAAGGGGAGTGCCCACACTGGTACGCGTCGGTCCTAAACAAACGGTTTTTAACCCCTTTCCACGACGGCATTTGGAACCGTCGCCAAGTGAGTGTGGGCGATAGGCGGGGTCCTTCCCACACGACCCAGAAACTGTCGGGGATATGCCCTCATGGCACACACGTTCGGCAAAATGAGGTCATGTGCGACCTGCGAGCACTCAAATACGGAAATACGTACAGTAGAGCTAATAATACAATTATACGGCAAAATTGTTTCCGGTCGCAAGTACATCCACACAGTCAGTCCCCGCTAAACGTTTCCGTTCGTATGGACATCCCACACAGTCACTCCAAGGAAAATGTTTCCATTCACAGGTACATCACACACAATTTTTCCCGTTAAATTGTTTGCATTATTGAATGTATCACACACGGTCCGTAGAAGAAACTGTGTGGCAAAGGTTGTCCATCACACACAGTTTTTTTGTGGTAAATGTTTGCGCAAGGTGGCCTAACGCAAACAGTTTTCAAGAGAAAGTCGTGTGTGATTGTTCATTGATCCAACATGGTTTATTCCTAGAAACTGTGTGTGTTGCCTGAGGTCATCGCCTACGGTATTTTTTAACAACCATTTGCAATAGCAAAACCCAATTAGCAGGCTAATTCTCCATTAGCAGGCTAATTATCCGATTATTCATAATCCATTTATTAATCTAATTGACATTTCATATTAAGCACACAATATATTTCATTTCCATATTAAGGAAGCAGAATTTCATAATTGAAATACATCAGAGTACAACATGATATAGCTTCAGCACTTAGCTACCCCAATACACAACTGCACCAGCAGCAAGTTCCACATGCAACATGTAGAACCTTTCGAAATTAGCATCATAGATGGTATATAGACAGATGCATCTCATCTGGAAAACTGCTGAAGCGGAAGGCGAATATTGAGCCTTCATTCATGTTGAAGGTCTTTGCAACTTTAGGCCAGTGCCTGTGGATGATTGACCGTTCGTCCTTCGTCCTCTTCAGGAACACTTCAATATTGAACCGTGGGTGTTGTATGAAAACCTTCCTCGCCTCCTGACCATAGAGGTGGTTTGAGAGGTAATCATCAGTGAACTGCTTTGGAAAGGCCTAAAAATAAGGATGTGCATAAATATCTTCTCTATATTGGAAATGGGGCAAAGGAATAAAAAAGGCAAGGTATAATAGTTAGTACCATCTTGTAGTGAACTGATGTCTTCTTCATTGTGCAGACAAAGATCTTGTTGTTTTTTGTCGCTAATTTCTTTATCCTAACAATCTTTCTGAGTTTCTTGATTTGATTGATATTCATGGACAACTCATTTCCCCATATGCAAAAAGGGTCGAACAGTGGGTCAAAACCTCTGACAGCAGGACGTACATGTGCAAGACCAAATTGTTAAAAACCAAAATATTAGAATGGTTCCTGCAATTGCACAATAATGTGCTATTGGACAACGGACCATGCACGTGCTAACCTCGATTGTAAACCTCAGCGCTTCCCATTGTTTCCCTGCAACACATATAAGGTAGTTAGTCATCAGGTTAAGTAAGGGTTCGCATGTTATCAATAAAATATGTTGATTAAAAATAAGCACATTGCAGATTCATCAGATTAATTCAAGCCACACGGAAAACCCATTTACCCAATCCAAGCATGATTAAGAACTAGGAAATATAGCACTTGTATATGTTTCTCGTGTATTAAGTGCAGCCAAATTAGATTTATTCCTCACATGCACAACAATACAAAATTCTACCCACGACAATTGGACATCGCATTGCAGAATTGAACCAAGCAGTTAACTAAACACTACAACAAATGAACCAAACATTAACTGACACCACATTGCACAATATAACATACTCCTAATAGAATATTAGAGAGTTAACCAAACAGTTAACTACAGCCAATTGTAGCGATTGTTTTTGTTTCTCATGTATTTACTACAGCGAAATTCAATTTATTCCTCACATGGTATACAATAACGGAATGCACCCACAATTTTGTAAAGATAAATACGATTTATTTCTCACATGGAAGACAATACAAAATTGCAGCCTGAAGAATTGAACATCACATTTGCATAATTGAACCAAACAGTTAACTGAAGACGACAACTAATTGACAAAACAGTTAATAAGTGAGCACCACACTGCACGACATATAGAACATATACACTAGAGCAACAGATTGCATGGTAAAATTAGATAGCACAATTCACTAGAATTTGTGAAGGAAAGGCAGGAGCAGCACACGCAACGGGTAAACCGAGCATGCTTAACCGGCGTAGCTAGCAAATGGCAAGGTGCTCCTTCAAGATCTAGGGGTCAGCACGAATGGCATCGCGACCTCATCCGCGCGTGCGGACGCGATTTGCTTCTCCGCTGCCAAATACTGCTTGAGGTCTTGGCTATACTGCGTGCACCATGGCTTAGGTCGGCGCTTATTTGGTGGAGAGGTCGGTGATTTGGGTGGAAGGTGTCGCGCTCGCGTCGCTGATCGGGGCATGTGGGATGTGGAAGGAGGAGGAGGATGGGGGTCGGGTGTGGATTACCTGCCTGGATAGAGGAGGCCGAGCAGTGTGAAGGAGGGTCGTCGGCGAGGAGGCGGCGGCGCTGCAAGCAAGGAGTGAAGGTTTCAACTTGGAAAGGAAGGCGGAAAGAGGGGAAATGTGGCTTTTGGTAAGGGGGAGGGGCGGGGAGGTAGATATTTCCGCGGAAGCCGAAAATTTGGAATCGCTTCAGCCAAAAAACTAGCGCGCAAAGTGTCATCAGACACGGTCCCTTATTCAGAACTGTGTACGATATGTGGACATCACAAACGATCCAGATAGCTTAACCCGTGTGTGATGAGTTTGAACGTCAAAAGTTTTGGTTCGAATTTCCATGGTTACAGTGGTCATCCACTTCATTGCATAATCTGGGTACACAAAGGAGACTACAGCACACCCACACTTCTTAATCGAGCAAGTTCAGCAATTAAACAGAGCTAGCTGACCTAAACATTACTCTAACAAATTAAAGACCGGTGCTTTTAATTAAACAAAACAAAGAGTACTACTACGGCTGGTGCTCGTCGATCTCCGTCGCCGCCTCCATGTCCAGCTCACGCCCGACGGTCTCCTGGGGAAGGGGCTCCATGGCATCCATCACACCATACTTAGCAAGCATCTCGCCATCCGCGTCCGCAATCTCTTTGGAAAAGGCCGCCATGAGCTAGGCGTGGGCGGACGCGATCTGGGCTTGGACGGGCTCCGTCGTCGCAAGGTATGCGGCAGAGGAACGGACGGCTGCTTGAACGCTCTCGACGATTGCCAGCTCTTCAGCCGTGGGTTGACGACCGTTGTCGGAGAAGCTTCGTTCGATTTGTGCGGTGACCGCCAGGAGCTGGGTGTGGGCGGCCTCGACATGGTCGTGGGCGGCCTCCATCAGGGCTAAGGCCGCTGCTGCGGAACGGACAGCTGATGTGCCGCTCTCGCTAGTTGCTATCCCCGAGGCAGATGTTGCTACCACCACCTGAGAAGCAACAGCGGCCGTTTGGGCTGCCTTTGCCGCCCGGTCGCAAATTGTGGCCGTGCTCATGCACCTTGTTAGCACGCGTATGGCGGCTGCGGCCGCGCTCTCGCCGGAGTGGGCCACCGAAGTTGCCCTCACGATGCGGGTCCACGTGCCCATCTTTCATCGGTGACGATTGAACAGTGAAATGATATTTGGGGAGCGAGCTAGTGTGCTTGAGACGCCGGCTGGACTGTAGCCGACGCACCTTCTCACGTAAGGCATAGGCGTACTATACACCGACGGTGCTCCAAGATATTTTGTACTACATCTCACATGGTTGCTGATAATAAACTGTGTGCGATCTACTTGATTTTTAATCTTGATTTGAATTACATAATGGTGTCATAGCGGCAATGGACGGTGTTTGAATTGCTAGACCTTTTATCTGGAGTGAACATGCAACTATATGTGTGTCGTAATAGAATTGGAATTATTCAGGGTTCGTTTGAACATTTTATACAATAAATTGGTTTTCTAGCCATTTCAGGTGAACAATCCAAATTTGAACTACATGCACATGCTCCAGTGCATATAAATTGGTTGAAAAATCAAATCTGTGTCCTTGGGTGCATGCTTAGGTCCCATGCAAGAAATGGGAATGAATTTCAAACACCAGGGCACCGTTGATTGCTGGCAAAACATTGAGATGCCTGGTTTTGAAATTCTAGTAAATCCAAAACTCGTCTGAAATTTATGAAACTCGGCATGCTATCATGGATCGGCATCAACATTCCGTGGTAAAATTTTTGTCCCATTTGGGGCGGCTTTGGGTATATGCTTCTCACAAACCGGAGCTTCTCACAACAAGCATGATGGTTTTTGGTAGGGAACGTCCCACCTTTGGGGACTAAATGATATCCATTGCCTCTTATTGCTTTCAAATTTTTCTCGTGTCAACATAGAACAGCAGGAGTGTTGTGTGATTTTTTGTGATTTTTTGGGGTTCGTTTGGACATTTTTTCTGCATTAACTGAGTTTTCAATGCATTTATGTGCATAATTCAAATTTGAACAATATGCACATGCTCCAGTGCATATAAATTGGTTGAAAAATCAAATTTGTGTCCTTGGGTGCATGCTTTGGTCCCATGCAAGCAATGGGAATGAATTTTAAACACCAGGGCATCGTTGATTGCCGGCAAAATATTGAGATGCCTTGTTTTTAAATTCTAGTAAATCCAAAACTCGTCTGAAATTCATGAAACTTGGCATGCTACCATGGAGCGGCATCAACATGTCGTGGTACAATATTTGTCCCTTATGGGGTAGGTTTGGGTATATGCTTCTCACAAACCGGAGCTTCTCACAAGAAGCATTATGGTTTTCGGTAGGGAACGTCCCACCTTTGGGGACGAACCGATATCCATTGCCTCTTATTGCTTTCAAATTTTTTCTCGTGTCAACATAGAACAACAGGAGTGTTGTGTGAATTTTTGTGATTTTTTGGGGTTCGTTTGGACATTTTTATGCATTAACTGAGTTTTCAATGCATTTATGTGCATAATTCAAATTTGAACTACATGCACATGCTCTAGTGCATATAAATTGGTCGAAAAATCAAGTCTGTGTCCTTGGGTGCATGCTTAGGTCCCATGCAAGAAATGGGAATGAATTTCAAACACCAGGGCACCGTTGATTGGCGGCAAAACATTGAGATGCCTGGTTTTTAAATTCTAGTGAATCCAAAACTCGTCTGAAATTCATGATACTTGGCATGCTATCATGGAGCGGCATCAACATGCCGTGGTAAAAGTTTTGTCCCATTTGGGGCAGGTTTGGGTATATGCTTCTCACAAACAGGAGCTTCTCACAACAAGCATGATGGTTTTCGGTAGGGAACGTTCCACCTTTGGGGACGAAACGATGTCCATTGCCTCTTATTGCTTTCAAATTTTTTTCTCATGTCAACATAGAACAACAGGAGTGTTGTGTGAATTTTTCTGATTTTACGGGGTTCGTTTGGACATTTTTATGCATTAACTGAGTTTTCAATGCATTTATGTGCATAATTCAAATTTGAACTACATGCACATGCTCTAGTGCATATAAATTGGTTGAAAAATCAAATATGTGTTCTTGGGTGCATGCTTAGGTCCCATGCAAGAAATGGGAATGAATTTCAAACACTAGGGCACCGTTGATTGCCGGCAAAACATTGAGATGCCTGGTTTTTAAATTCTAGTAAATCCGAAACTCGTCTAAAATTCATGAAACTTGGCATGCTATCATGGAGCGGCATCAACATGCCGTGTTACAAATTTTGTCCCATTTGGGCCAGGTTTTGGTATATGCTTCTCACAAACCGGAGCTTCTCACAGCAAGCATGATGGTTTTCGGTAGGGAACGTCCCGCCTTTGGGGACAAATTGATATCCATTGCCTCTTATTGCTTTCATTTTTTTCTCGTGTCAACATAGAACAGCAGGAGTGTTGTGTTAATGTTTGTGACTTTTCGAGGTTCGTTTGGACATTTTTATGCATTAACTAAGTTTTCAGAGCATTTATGTGCATAATTCAAATTTGAACTACATGCACATGCTCTAGTGCATATAAATTGGTCAAAAAATCAAATCTGTGTCCTTGGGTGCATTCTTAGGTCCCATGCAAGAAATGGGAATGCAATTCAAACACTAGGGCACCGTTGATTGCCGGCAAAACATTGAGATTCCTAGTTTTTAAATTCTAGTAAATCCAAAACTCGTCTGAAATTCATGAAACTTGGCATGCTATCATGGAGCGGCATCAACATGTCGTGGTACAAACTTTGTCCCATTTGGGGCAGGTTTGGGTTTATACTTCTCACAAACCGGAGCTTCTCACAACAAGCATGATGGTTTTCGGTAGGGAACGTCCCACCTTTGGGGACGAAACTATATCCACTGCCTCTTATTGCTTTCAAAAAAAATTCTCGTGTCAACATAGAACAACAGGAGTGTTGTGTGAATTTTTGTGATTTTTCGGGGATCGTTTCAACATTTTTATGCATTAATTGAGTTTTTAATGCGTTTATGAGCACAACTCAAATTTGAACTACATGAACATGCTCCAGTGCATATAAATTGGTCGAAAAATCAAATCTGTGTCCTTGGGTGCATGCTAAGGTCCCATGCAAGAAATGGGAATGAATTTCAAACACTAGGGCACCGTTGATTGTCGGCAAAACAATTAGATGCCTAGTTTTTAAATTCTAGTAAATCCAAAACTCATCTGAAATTCATGAAACTTGGCATGCTATCATGGAGCGGCATCAACATGTCATGGTACAAATTTTGTCCCGTTTGGGCCAGGTTTGGGTATATGCTCCGCACAAACCGGAGCTTCTCACAGCAAGCATGATGGTTTTCGGTAGGGAACGTCCCACCTTTGGGGACGAAACTATATCCATTGCCTCTTATTGCTTTCAAATTTTTTCTCATGTCAACATAGAACAACAGGATTGTTGTGTGAATTTTTGTGATTTTTGGGGATCGTCTCGACATTTTTATGCATTAACTGATTTTTTAATGCGTTTATGAGCACAACTCAAATTTGAACTACATGCACATGCTCCAGTGCATATAAATTGGTCGAAAAATCAAATCTGTGTCCTTCGGTGCATGCTAAGGTCCCATGCAAGAAATGGGAATGAATTTCAAACACTAGGGCACCGTTGATTGCCGGTAAAACATTGAGATGCCTGGTTTTTAAATTCTAGTAAATCCAAAACTCATCTGAAATTCATGAAACTTAGCATGCTATCATGGAGCAGCATCGACATGCCATGGTACAAATTTTTTCCCATTTGGGGCAGGTTTGGGTATATGCTTCTCACAAACCGGAGCTTCTCACAACAAGCATGATGGTTTTCGGTAGGGAACGTCCCACCTTTGTGGACGAAACGATATCCATTGCCTCTTATTGCTTTCAATTTTTTTTCTCGTGTCAACATAGAACAACAGGAGTGTTGTGTGAATTTTTGTGATTTTTTGGGGTTCGTTTGGACATTTTTATGCATTAACTGAGTTTTCAATGCATTTATATGCATAATTCAAATTTGAACTACATGCACATGCTCCAGTGCATATAAATTGGTTGAAAAATCAAATATGTGTCCTTGGGTGCATGCTTAGGTCCCATGCAAGAAATGGGAATGAATTTCAAACACCAGGGCACCGTTGATTGCCGGCAAAAGATTGAGATGCCAGGTTTTTAAATTCTAGTAAATCCAAAATTATGTTAACCATTCATGTGACGCCAGATGTCTTAGTTTTAATGGCTGTAGGAGGTGCCGTGCAGACAGCTGCTTGACCTTGACTGAACGGGAGGTGTGCGAGCGCCGTCTGGTGCGCAGGCTGACCGAGAGGCATGCAAGCTGTCCTCGAGTGCGCAGGCTCACCGGGAAGCGTGCGAGCTGTAAGCTGCGCAGGCTCACTGGGAAGCGAGCCCTTTGACTTGCATGGCCGCCCGCCTTGCTCGCATCCTGTCCATTAATGGTGCCCAAGCTGCAGTTTAATTCGCTTTTTAAATATAAAACACTCATCGCAAACGTTTTAGTTAGAACACCCTATGCAAACCGACAGCTTCCCCACGAAGCAAAGAGAAAATGTGCCGAGCAGGATTTCAGCAGCTCTTGATCGCAAACGTTTTAGATAGAACACCCGTATGCAAAGTGAGAGCAGTGCATGATTTGTGCATCCCTTCAACGCAAACGGTTGTTTTGGATGACCCGTGTGCAACCACGTACAAAAAATTTGGTTAGATTTGTCAATCCTTGTAACACTGTGATTTGTCAAAATATGAAGCTAAAAATCACTAGCAGTATCTAATTTTTGCAACTAAAATTCAGTAATTAACAATAGATTTCATTCATAGATTAAGCAATCGTTCTTAATTTAAACAAACAGTTCAACTTGACAGCTGAACTGACCAAACTTTTCCCCAATTGTTGCCAACCACGTACTGAAATAGCTAGTTCAACTATATATACTAGCTAATTTTAAGTACGTTGTACAGTTCCACCACATCTATGGTCAGATGAACTGAACAAAATAGCCCCTAAATACTACTACTACTGTGGAGGGGATTTATACTACTTCCGGCTGCCTCTCCTCTGCCAAGCGTGCTCAGTAAGAGGCGGAGGAGGAGCCTACCGACGAGCTGGGCAACCGCAATGCGGTGCCTACCTCTAATGCAGCTTCAGTGACGCTCACCTCGAATGCCCTCTGCCGCTCCAGATGACCCCTCTCTCCTCGTAGATCTCCTGATTCCTCACCTCTAAGGAGGCGTGTGCTGCGGCCACGGCGATGGTAAGGCTCTTTGCGTGCTCGACGAGGCGCTCCTCCTCCTCCTGCAGGAACTCGGTGTAGCGCGCAAGGTCGCTGTCGCACGTGCGGGCATCCACCTCCACCTCCCGCCTTCGGGCGGCGGTGGTGGAGCGGGTGATGATCCTGGCGGTCGACGGTGGGTTGGCGGCCACGGCGGTCGACGATGGGGTGGCGGCCACGACCACCACCTCCCGCCTTCGGGCCGCGGTGGCGGAGCGGGTGATGGCCACAGTGGCCGGCAGTGGGGTGGCGGCGACGACGGCCACCTCCCGCCTTCGGGCCGCGGCGGCGGAGCGGGCGAGGCAATGGCCCTGGCTTTCGACGGCGGTGTGGCGGCAACGGCGGCCGGCAACAGCTGCGACGGGCACCGGCGGCGGAGCGTGTGGCTGGTGTTCCGCGCACACCCAACAGGGACGCCACGCGCACTACACTATGTCGGGGACTGCGCCACCGCCGCGGTGTAGCCTCCCAGCTGGAGCTGTCCTCTGATGACAGCGGAGTGGCTGAGCGACGACGGCGGACCAGTGCCATTGGCGAATGTGGGAGAAGCGGACGAGATAAGCTACAGGGATGGAGGGGAAAATGCGACGCAGGACTCGCCGGCCATGAGGGTTTTTATAGCAGGCCGGTGATTTTAGGGGATTTCACTGAGTCGGGCGGGAAGCTTGCACGGGAACCTGCGAGGTTGCGTGGGAATTGGCGCCACCGTTTGGCAAAAAGAACGCCCCCGCGCGCTGCGCAAGCTTGCGCTATAAGCCGTCTGCGGCGGTGGGGCGACAAGACGTGCGAGAGGAGGACGCAAGGCCACATACACATACAGTTAATAAAAAAAACATTTGTGATTTAATTACCTAGTATACCACCGTCCTGGTTTATAAGTATGATTTAACTAATAAAATACGAATGCATGTCACCAAAGATTATATAGCTGGATTTGTATTTGAACATAATTTCTAATTATATAATTTTTAAAACATGCATAACATTTTGTTGGTTAATTTTGAGGGGAAAGTATGGTACGGAATATAAAGGAGACTATAGACTAGACGGAGGTGGTACCACACGGCCGCTCTCTACGCAGCGACGCAACTGTCGGCCGGCTTGTAGGCGACCATTTCATGCGTGTTCAACTGCTCTATGCGTGTGGTTGCTTGCGGTTCAGGCGGCCGCGGCGCGCTCTGCTCGCGTCCCGCCACGCGCACTCTACTCTCGCGTCCCTCTGGGTGCTCTACCCTCGTCCCTCCACGTGCGCTGCCAGTGTTTGGGGCCGGCGCACGATCACGCACGTTCGTGTGCAAGCGGTTGCGCCAGGCGCGGCGCGACGACGCAGTTATCTCCTGCAAAAACTGCCATGCGGACGCGCCGAGAATCCACGCCGCCCAACCCCCTTTTATTCCTGCGGCCATTTACCTTCATCTCTCGTCTCATACGACACAATAAGCACACCCACGAGGACACATACATAGAGGACATCCAGCAGTTCCAATAGCCTCCCCGTGGCTCCAATGGCGCTCCCAGTGGCCGACGACGATAACGGCGGGCAGTTCACCACACATCACGTAGTGGACACCCACGTGAGGGGGAAGGCCCTCTCGGTGGTGTACACGGACAATCCAGTCTCGGTGGAGAGCTCCATCCAAACTACGGAGCAGTTCCTTGCCGAGGACAAGTACCGAGTGGTCGGCTTTGCCACCTCTTGAGCATGCGTTGGTTTTCCCTTGAAGAGGAAAGGGTGATGCAGCAAAGTAGCGTCAGTATTTCCCTCAGTTTTTGAGAACCAAGGTATCAATCCAGTAGGAGGCCACACGCAAGTCCCTCGTACCTACACAAACAAATAAGAACCTTGCAACCAACGCGATAAAGGGGTTGCCAATCCCTTGACGGCCACTTGCAAAAGTGAGATCTGATAGAGATGATAAGATAATATTTTTGGTATTTTTATGATAAAGATTGAAAGTAAAGATTGCAAAGTAAAAATAGATTGGAAACTTATATGATGGAAAATAGACCCGGGGGCCATAGGTTTCACTAGTGGCTTCTCTCAAGATAGCATAAGTATTACGGTGCGTGAACAAATTACTGTCGAGCAATTGATAGAAAAGTGCATAATTATGAGAATATCTAGGCATGATCATGTATATAGGCATCACGTCTGCGACAAGTAGACCCACTCCTGCCTGCATCTACTACTATGACTCCACACATCGACCGCTATCCAGCATGCATCTAGAGTATTATGTTCATAAGAACAGAGTAGCGCATTAGGCAAGATGACATGATGTAGAGGGATAAACTCAAGCAATATGATATAAACCCCATCTTTTTATCCTCGATGGCAACAATACAATACGTGTCGTTTCCCCTTCTGTCACTGGGATCGAGCAATTCAAGATTGAACCCAAAGCTAAGCACTTCTCCCATTGCAAGAAAGATCAATCTAGTAGGCCAAACCAAACTGATATTTTGAAGAGACTTGCAAAGATAACCAATCATACATAAAAGAATTTAGAGGAGATTCAAATATTGTTCATAGATAATCTTGATCATAAACCCACAATTCATCGGATCTCGACAAACACACCGCAAAAAGAGTAACATCGAATAGATCTCCAAGAAGATCGAGGAGAACTTTGTATTGAGATCCAAAGAGAGAGAAGAAGCCATCTAGCTAATAACTATGGACCCGAAGGTATGTGGTAAACTACTCACACATCATCGGAGAGGCTATGGTGTTGATGTAGAAGCCCTCTGTGATCGATTCCCCCTCCGGCGGAGCGCCGGAAAAGGCCCCAAGATGGGATCTCACGGGTACAGAAGGTTGCGACGGTGGAAATAGGGTTTCGTGGTGCTCCTGGTTGGTTTCGGGGTATATGGGTATATATAGGAGGAAGAAGCAGGTCAGTGGACCTGCGAGGGGCCCATGAGGGTGGGGGCGCGCCCAGGGGGGCAGGCGCGCCTCCCTGCCTCGTGGCCTCCTCGTTGATTTCTTGACATCCATTCCAAGTCCTCTGGATCACGTTTGTTCCAAAAATAACTCTCCCGAAGGTTTTATTCCGTTTGGACTCCGTTTGATATTCCTTTTCTGTGAAACATTGAAATAGGCAAAAAAACTGCAATTTGCACTGGGCCTTGGGTTAGTAGGTTAGTCCCAAAAATAATATAAAAGTGCTTAGTAAAGCCCATTAAACATCCAAAACAGATAATATAATAGCATGGAACAATCAAAAATTATAGATACGTTGGACACGTATCAAGCATCCCCAAGCTTAATTCCTGCTCGTCCTCGAGTGGGTAAATGATAAAAACAGAATTTTTGATGTGGAATGCTACCTAGCATATTTCTCAATGTAATTTTCTTCATTGTGGCATGAATGTTCAGATCTGAAAGATTCAAGACAAAAGTTTAATATTGACAAGAAAATAATAATACTTCAAGCATACTAACAAAGCAATCATGTCTTCTCAAAATAACATGGCCAAAGAAAGTTATCCCTACAAAATCATATAGTCTGGTTATGCTCTATCTTCATTACACAAAGTATTTAATCATGCACAACCCCGATGACAAGCCAAGAAATTGTTTCATACTTTTGATGTTCTCAAACTTTTTCAATCTTCACGGAATACATGAGCGTGAGCCATGGATATAGCACTATATGTGGAATAGAATGGTGGTTGTGGAGAAGACAAAAAAGGAGAAGATAGTCTCACATCAACTAGGCGTATCAATGGGATATGGAGATGCCCATCAATAGATATCAATGCGAGTGAGTAGGGATTGCCATGCAACGGATGCACTAGAGCTATAAATGTATGAAGGCTCGACAAAAGAAACTAAGTGGGTGTGCATCCAACTCGCTTGCTCACGAAGACCTAGGGAATTTTGAGGAAGCCCGTCATTGGAATATACAAGCCAAGTTCTATAATGTAAAATTCCCACTAGTATATGAAAGTGACAACATAAGAGACTCTCTATCATGAAGATCATGGTGCTACTTTGAAGCACAAGTGTGGAAAAAGGATAGTAACATTGTCCCTTCTCTCTTTTTCTCTCATTTTTTTATTTGGGCCTTCTTCTTTTTTTCTTTTTATGGCCTATTTTCTTTCTCTTTTTTTCTTTCTTTTCGTCCGGAGTCTCATCCTGACTTGTGGGGGAATCATAGTCTCCATCATCCTTTCCTCACTTGGGACAATGCTCTAATAATGATGATCATCACACTTTTATTTACTTACAACTCAAAGATTACAACTTAATACTTAGAACAAAATATGACTCTATGTGAATGCCTCCGGCGGTGTACGGGGATATGCAATGAATCAAGAGTGACATGTATGAAAGAATTATAAAGGTGGCTTTGCCACAAATACGATGTCAACTACATGATCATGCAAAGCAATATGACAATGATGGAGCGTGTCATAATAAATGGAACAGTGGTAATTTGCATGGCAATATATCTCGGAATGGCTATGGAAATGCCATAATAGGTAGGTATGGTGGCTGTTTTGAGGAAGGTATATGGTGGGTATATGATACCGGCGAAAGGTGCGCAGTATTAGAGAGGCTAGCAATGGTGGAAGGGTGAGAGTGCGTATAATCCATGGACTCAACATTAGTCATAAAGAACTCACATACTTATTGCAAAAATCTATTAGTTATTGAAATGAAGTACTACGCGCATGCTCCTAGGGGGATAGATTGGTAGGAAAAGACCATCGCTCGTCCCCGACCGCCACTCATAAGGAAGACAATCAATAAATAAATCATGCTCCGACTTCATCACATAACGGTTCACCATACGTGCATGCTACGGGAATCACAAACTTTAGAACAAGTATTTCTCAAATTCACAACTACTCAACTATCATGACTCTAATATCACCATCTTCATATCTCAAAACAATCATCAAGTATCAAACTTCTCTTAGTATTCAATGCACTTATATGAAAGTTTTTATTATATCCATCTTGGATGCCTATCATATTAGGACTAATTTTATAGCCAAAGAAAACTACCATGCTGTTCTAAAAGACTCTCAAAATAATATAAGTGAAGCATGAGAGATCAATAATTTCTATAAAATAAAACCACCACCGTGCTCTAAAAGATATAAGTGAAGCGCTAGAGCAAAATTGTTTAGCTCAAAAGATATAAGTGAAGAACATAGTGTATTCTAATAAATTCCGATTAATGTGTGTCCCAAAAGGTGTGTACAGCAAGGATGATTGTGGTGAACTAAAAAGCAAATACTCAAATCATACAAGACGCTCCAAGCAAAACACATATCATGTGGTGAATAAAAATATAGCTCCAAGTAAAGTTACCGATGGACGAAGACAAAAGAGGGGATGCCTTCCGGGGCATCCCCAAGCTTAGGCTTTTGGTTGTACTTGGATTTTACCTTGGGGTGCCTTGGGCATCCCCAAGCTTAGGATCTTGCCACTCCTTGTTCCATAATCCATCAAATCTTTACCCAAAACTTGAAAACTTCACAACACAAAACTTAACAGAAAATCTCATGAGCTCCGTTAGTATAAGAAAACAAACCACCACATTAAGGTACTGTAATGAACTTATTCTTTATTTATATTGGTGTTAAACCTACTGTATTCCAACTTCTCTATGGTTCATAACCTCCGATACTAGCCATAGATTCATCAAAATAAGCAAACAACACACGAAAAACAGAATCTGTCAAAAACAGAACAGTCTGTAGTAATCTGTATCAAACGTATACTTCTGGAACTCAAAAAATTCTAAAATAAATTTCTGGACGTGAAGAATTTATCTATTAATCATCTTCAAAAAGAATCAACTAAATAGCACTATCCAGTAAAAAGTTGTAGCTAATCTCGTGAGCGCTAAAGTTTCTGTTTTTACAGCAAGATCAAAAAGACTTCACCCAAGTCTTCCCAAAGGTTCTACTTGGCACAAACACTAATTAAAACATGAAAACACATCTAACCAGAGTCTATATGAATTATTTATTACTAAACAGAACCAAAAAGCAAGAAACAAAAATAAAATTGGGTTGCCTCCCAACAAGCGCTATCGTTTAACGCCCCTAGATAGGCATACAGGCAAGGATAGATCTAGGTATTGCCATAATAATGGTAAGGTAAATCATGAAAACTCATCTCATATTCCCTACGTTCAGCAGCAATTTTTCTTTGTAGCAAGCAAAAGTAACCAAAAGGGCTAACTTTAATGGGACAAAAGTCCCCAAGATGAAGCTCGGGAGGTATGGGTTCCTCCTTTGGCCCCTTATATTGCACAACCAATTCATCATTATAAGCATTCTTTTGGCAATAAGTCATGAGCCTTTGTTCAAGAGAAAAACCTAACCCGTTGTTCTGAATAGCAAAGTCATCATTGAGTTCAGAAATTCTATCAACTAGAACAACGGTAGGAACCTTCTCTCTAAGGTTTTTATTGTAAGCAACATGATCTAAAGATCGTAAACGCATTAAGTCTTCTTGATTAAAAAGGATAGATTCTATGGGAGGACGACCAGCGTCCACCCTATAATGCGCAAAAATTTCATTGGCCTCTTTCATTATAAATCTGAACTCATGTGCCAAAAAGATAATAGCCGCTCGCTTAACAGAAGAATGCTCGATATTGGAAAACTCTAGAAAAATCCTTTGTATGCAAGGATGCATATGGATAAATTGTCTTTCAAGTTCAACTACGAGCAAGGATATAGCATCCGCAAGACTACTGGTTCTATGAAGAATAGACCCACCCATAGAGGGCAGGGCACCGGCACAAGTAAAGAAATCTTGAATAACTCCTTTCCCAATAATATTACCGCTACCAATCCGAAACTTTTTATTGTGTAAAACAGTAGGATCTTCAAGAGGATCATCAAAAGCATCAAAGTTTTCCATGTTATTATCCTTATCAACGATAACCTCCCCAGTATCAGACATGACGGCAGCACAGAGAACGAACACACAGGAACCAAGCAAAAAATAGGCGAACGGAAAGAGAGGGCGAATAAAACGGCAAGGGTGAAGTGGGGGAGAGGAAAACGAGAGGCAAATGGAAAATAATGTAATGCGAGGGATAAGAGTTTGTGATGGGTACTTGGTTTTTGTTGGTGATCGTTGCAGAAATTTAAAAAAAATTACGCATCACCAAAATCAATCTATGGAGCTTACTAGCAACGAGAGGGGAGTGCATCTTCATACCTTTGAAGATCGCGATGCGGAAGCATTGCAAGAACGCAGTCGGTGGAGTCGTACACGAAGCGATTCAGATCGCGGCCGAATCCGATCTAAGCACCGAACAACGGTGCCTTCGCGTTCAACACATGTGCAGCCCGGTGAAGTCTCCCGCGCCTTGATCCAGCAAGGAGAGAGGGAGAGGTTGGGGAAGACTCCGTCCAGCAGCAGCATGACAGCGTGGTGGTGGTGGAGGAGCGTGGCACTCCAGCAGGGCTTCGCCAAGCACTGCGAGAGACGAGGAGGGAGAGGGGTACGGCTGCGCCAAGAGAGAGGGAGACTCGTGTCTCTGGCACCCCAAAACCCCTATATATAGGGGAAGGGGAGGGGTCGGCCCCTAGATCCATCTAGAGGGGGCCCCCGGGGCGGCGGCCCCTCGGGGGGGGGGGGGGGGGGTAGCCGCCCCCTTAGGGTTTCCAACTAGGGGGGGTGCCCGCCCCGGGGGGGCAGCGGCCCCCTAGGGTTTCCAATCCTAGGGGCCTTGGGCCCTTGGGGGGCGCACCAGCCCACTAAGGGGCTGGTTCCCACCCAACTACAGCCCATTAGGTCCTTCGGGGCAGGTGGACCCTCCCGGTGGACCCCCGGAACCCCTTCGGTGGTCCCGGTACAATACCGATAAACCCCGAAACCTTTCCGGTGACTGAAACTGGACTTCCCATATATAAATCTTCACCTCCGGACCATTCCGGAACTCCTCGTGACGTCCGGGATCTCATCCAGGACTCCGAAGAACATTCGGTAACCACGTACATCTATTCCCTATAACTCTAGCGTCATCGAACCTTAAGTGTGTAGACCCTACGGGTTCGGGAGGCATGCAGACATGACCGAGACATCTCTCCGGCCAATAACCAAAAGCAGGATCTGGATACCCATGTTGGCCCCCACATGCTCCACGATGATCTTATCGGATGAACCACGATGTCAAGGATTCAATCAATCCCGTATACGATTCCCTTTGTCTACCGGTATAGCACTTGCACGAGATTCGATCGTCGGTATACCGATACCTTGTTCAATCTTGTTATGGCAAGTCTCTTTACTCGTTCTGTAACACATCATCCCGTGACCAACCCCTTAGTCACATTGAGCTCATTACGATGATGTCTTACCGAGTGGGCCCAGAGATACCCCTCCGTCATACGGAGTGACAAATCCCAGTCTCGATTCGTGCCAACCCAACAGACACTTTCAGGGATACCCGTAGTGTACCTTTATAGCCACCCAGTTACGTTGTGACATTTGGCACACCCAAAGCATTCCTACGGTATCCAATAGTTGCACAATCTCATGGTCTAAGGAAATGATACTTGACATTAGAAAAGCTTTAGCAGACGAACTACACGATCTTGTGCTATGCTTAGGATTAGGTCTTGTCCATCACATCATTCTCCTAATGATATGATCCCGTTATCAATGACATCCAATGTCCATGGTTAGGAAACCGCAACCATCTATTGATCAATGAGCTAGTCAACTAGAGGCTCACTAGGGACATGTTGTGGTCTATGTATTCACAAATGTATTATGATTTCCGGGTAACACAATTATAGCATGAACAATAGACAATTATCCTGAACAAGGAAATATAATAATAACCATTTTATTATTGCCTCTCGGGCATATTTCCAACAGTCTCCCACTTGCACTAGAGTCAATAATCTAGCTACATTGTGATGAATCGAACACCCATAGAGTTCTGGTGTTGATCATGTTTCACTCATGGAAGAGGTTTAGTCAACGGATCTGCGACATTCAGATCCGTATGCACTTTACAAATATCTATGTCTCCATCTTGAACATGTTCATGAATGGAGTTGAAGCGACACTTGATATGCCTTGTCTTCTTGTGAAACCCGGGCTCCTTGGCAAGGGCAATAGCTCCAGTGTTGTCACAGAAGAGAGTCATTGGGCCCGACGCACTGGGAATAACTCCTAGGTCGATGATGAACTCCTTCATCCAGACTGCTTCCTGTGCTGCCTCCGAGGCTGCCATGTATTCCACTTCACATGTAGATCCCGCCACGACGCTTTGCTTGCAACTGCACCAGCTGACTGCCCCACCATTCAAAATATACACGTATCCGGTCTGTGACTTGGAGTCATCCAGATCTGTGTCGAAGCTAGCATCAACGTAACCCTTTACGACGAGCTCTTCGTCACCTCCATAAACGAGAAACATATCCTTAGTCCTTTTCAGGTACTTCAGGATATTCTTGACCGCTGTCCAGTGTTCCATGCCGGGATTACTTTGGTACCTTCCTACCAAACTTACGGCAAGGTTTACACCAGGTCTGGTACACAGCATGGCATACATAATAGACCCTATGGCCGAGGCATAGGGGATGACACTCATCTTTTCTCTATCTTCTGCCGTGGTCGGGCATTGAGCCGCGCTCAATCTCACACCTTGCAATACAGGCAAGAACCCCTTCTTTGACTGATCCATATTGAACTTCTTCAATATCTTGTCAAGGTATGTGCTTTGTGAAAGACCAATGAGGCGTCTCGATCTATCTCTATAGATCTTGATGCCCAATATATAAGCAGCTTCTCCAAGGTCCTTCATTGAAAAACACTTATTCAAGTAGGCCTTTATGCTTTCCAAGAATTCTATATCATTTCCCATCAATAGTATGTCATCCACATATAATATGAGAAACGCTACAGAGCTCCCACTCACTTTCTTGTAAATACAGGCTTCTCCATAAGTCTACGTAAACCCAAACGCTTTGATCATCTCATCAAAGCGAATGTTCCAACTCCGAGATGCTTGCACCAGCCCATAGATTGAGCGCTGGAGCTTGCATACCTTGTCAGCATTCTTAGGATCGACAAAACCTTCCGGCTGCATCATATACAATTCTTCCTTAAGGAAACCATTAAGGAATGCCGTTTTGACGTCCATTTGCCATATCTCATAATCATAGAATGCGGCAATTGCTAACATGATTCGGACGGACTTCAGCTTCGCTACGGGTGAGAAGGTCTCATCGTAGTCAACCCCTTGAACTTGTCGATAACCCTTAGCAACAAGACGAGCCCTATAGATGGTTACATTACCATCCGCGTCTGTCTTCTTCTTAAAGATCCATTTATTTTCTATGGCTCGCCGATCATCGGGCAAGTCAGTCAAAGTCCATACTCGTTTTCATACATGGATCCTATCTCGGATTTCATGGCTTCAAGCCATTTGTCAGAATCCGGGCCCGCCATCGCTTCTTCATAGTTCGAAGGTTCACCATTGTCTAACAACATGATTTCCAGGACAGGGTTGCCGTACCACTCTGGTGCGGAACGTGTCCTTGTGGACCTACGAAGTTCAGCAGTAACTTGATCCGAAGTTCCTTGATCATCATCATTAACTTCCTCTCTAGTCGGCGCAGGCACCACAGAAACATTTTCTTGAGCTGCGTTACTTTCCGGTTCAAGAGGCAGTACTTCATCAAGTTCCACTTTCCTCCCACTTACTTCTTTCGAGAGAAACTCTTTCTCTAGAAAGGATCCATTCTTGGCAACAAAGATCTTGCCTTCGGATCTGAGGTAGAAGGTATACCCAATAGTTTCCTTGGGTATCCTATGAAGACGCATTTTTCCGACTTGGGTTCGAGCTTTTCAGGTTGAAGTTTCTTGACATAAGCATCGCATCCCCAAACTTTCAGAAATGACAGCTTAGGTTTCTTCCCAAACCATAATTCATATGGTGTCGTCTCAACGGATTTCGACGGAGCCCTATTTAAAGTGAATGCGGCAGTCTCTAAAGCATATCCCCAAAATGATGGCGGTAGGTCGGTAAGAGACATCATAGATCGCACCATGTCCAACAGAGTGCGATTACGACGTTCGGACACACCATTACGCTGAGGTGTTCTAGGCGGCGTGAGTTGTGAAACAATTCCACATTTCCTTAAGTGCGTGCCAAATTCGTGACTCAAATATTCTCCCCCACGATCTGATCGTAAGAACTTTATTTTCCTGTCACGTTGATTCTCAACCTCACTCTGAAATTCCTTGAACTTTTCAAAGATCTCAGAATTGTGTTTCATTAAGTAGACATACCCATCTCTACTTACGTCATCAGTGAGGGTGAGAACATAACGATAACCACCGCGAGCCTCAACGCTCATTGGACCGCACACATCAGTATGTATGATTTCCAATCAGTTGGTTGCTCGCTCCATTGTTCCAGAGAACGGAGTCTTGGTCATTTTTTCCATGAAGCATGGTTCGCACGTGTCAAATGATTCATAATCAAGAGACTCCAAAAGTCCATCTGCATGGAGTTTCTTCATGTGTTTGACACCAATGTGACCAAGGCGGCAGTGCCACAAGTATGTGGGACTATCATTATCAACCTTACATATTTTGGCATTCACACTATGAATATGTGTAACATCACGTTCGAGATTCAATAAGAATAAACCATTGACCAGCGGGGCATGACCATAAAACATATCTCTCATATAAATGGAATAACCATTATTCTCGGATTTAAATGAGTAGCCATCTTGCATCAAGCGAGATCCAGATACAATGTTCATGCTCAAAGCTGGCACTAAATAACAATTATTGAGGTTTAAAACTAATCCCATAGGTAAATGTAGGGTAGCGTGACGACGACGATCACATCGACCTTGGAACCATTCCCGACGCGCATTGTCACCTCGTCCTTCGCCAGTCTCCGCTTATTCCGCAACTCCTGTTTTGAGTTACAAATATGAGCAACCGCACCAGTATCAAATACCCAGGAGCTACTACGAGCGCTGGTTAGGTACACATCAATAACATGTATATCACATATACCTTTGGTATTGCCGGCCTTCTTATCCGCTAAGTACTTGGGGCAGTTCCACTTCCAGTGACCGTTTCTCTTGCAATAAAAGCACTCAGTCTCAGGCTTGGGTCCATGCTTTGGCTTCTTCCCGGCAACTGGCTTACCGGGCGCGGCAACTCTCTTGCTGTCCTTCTTGAAGTTCTTCTTACCCTTGCCTTTCTTGAACTTAGTGGTTTTATTCACCATCAACACTTGATGTTCCTTTTTGATCTCCACCTTCGCTGATGTCAGCATTGAATATACCTCAGGAATGGTCTTTTCCATCCCCTGCATATTGAAGTTCATCACAAAGCTCTTGTAGCTAGGTGGGAGCGACTGAAGGATTATGTCAACGACCGCATCATCCGGGAGATTAACTCCCAGCTGAGACAAGCGGTTGTGCAACCCAGACATTTTGAGTATGTGCTCGCTGACAGAACTATTCTCCTCCATCTTACAACTGTAGAAATTGTCGGAGACTTCATATCTCTCGACCCGGGCATGAGCTTGGAAAACCATTTTCAGCTCTTGGAACAACTCATATGCTCCGTGCTGCTCAAAACGCTTTTGGAGCCCCCGTTCTAAGCTGTAAAGCATGCTGCATTGAACCAGGGAGTAATCATCACTACGCGACTGCCAGGCGTTCATAACGTCTTGATTTGCTGGGAAAACAGGTGCATCACCTAGTGGTGCTTCAAGGACATATGCTTTCTTGGCAGCTATGAGGATAATCCTTAGGTTATGGACCCAGTCCGTGTAGTTGCTACCATCATCTTTCAGCTTGGTTTTCTCTAGGAACGCATTGAAGTTGAGGGCAACATTAGTGTGGGCCATTTGATCTACAAGACATATTGCAAAGTTTTAGACTATGTTCATGATAATTAAGTTCATCTAATCAAATTATTTAATGAACTCCCACTCAGATAGACATCCCTCTAGTCATCTAAGTGATACATGATCCGAGTCAACTAGGTCGTGTCCAATCATCACGTGAGACGGCTAGTCATCATCGGCGAACATCTTCATGTTGATCGCATATTCTATACGACTCATGTTCGACCTTTCGGTCTTCCGTGTTCCGAGGCCATGTCTGTACATGCTAGGCTCGTCAAGTCAACCTAAGTGTATTGCGTGTGTAAATCTGGCTTACACCTGTTGTATTCGAATGTTAGAATCTATCACACCCGATCATCATGTGGTGCTTCGAAGCAACGAACCTTCGCAACGGTGCACAGTTAGGGGGAACACTTTCTTGAAATTATTGCGAGGAATCATCTTATTTAAGCTACCGTCGTTCTAAGCAAATAAGATGTAAAACATGATAAACATCACATGCAATCAAATAGTGACATGATATGGCCAATATCATTTTGCTCCTTTTGATCTCCATCTTCGGGGCGCCATGATCATCATCGTCACCGGCATGACACCATGATCTCCATCATCGTGTCTTCATGAATTTGTCTCACCAACTATTACTTCTACTACTATGGCTAACGGTTTAGCAATAAAGTAAAGTAATTACATGACGTTTATGTTGACACGTAGGTCATAAATAAATTAAGACAACTCCTATGGCTCCTGCCGGTTGTCATACTCATCGACATGCAAGTCGTGATTCCTATTACAAGAACATGATCAATCTCATACATCACATATATCATTCATCACATCCTTTTGGCCATATCACATCACACGGCACATGCTGCAAAAACAAGTTAGACATCCTCTAATTGTTGTTGCAAATTTTTACGTGGCTGCTATAGGTTTCTTAGCAAGAACGTTTCTTACCTACGCCAAAACCACAACGTGATATGCCAATTTCTATTTACCCTTCATAAGGACCCTTTTCATCGAATCCGATCCGACTAAAGTGGGAGAGACAGACACCCGCTAGCCACCTTATGCAACTAGTGCATGTCAGTCGGTGGAACCTGTCTCACGTAAGCGTACGTGTAAGGTCGGTCCGGGCCGCTTCATCCCACGATGCCGCCGAATCAAGATAAGAGTAGTAACGGCAAGTAAATTGACAAAATCGACGCCCACAACAACTTGTGTTCTACTCGTGCATAGAAACTACGCATAGACCTAGCTCACGATGGCACTGTTGGTGATCGTTGCAGAAATTAAATTTTTTTTACGCATCACCAAGATCAATCTATGGAGCTTACTAGCAACGAGAGGGGAGTGCATCTTCATACCTTTGAAGATCGCGATGCGGAAGCGTTGCAAGAACGCGGTCGGTGGAGTCATACACGAAGCGATTCAGATCGCGGCCGAATCTGATCTAAGCACCGAACAACGGTGCCTCCGCGTTCAACACACGTGCAGCCCGGTGACGTCTCCCGCGCCTTGATCCAGCAAGGAGAGAGGGAGAGGTTGGGGAAGACTCCGTCCAGCAGCAGCACGACAGCGTGGTGGTGGTGGAGTGTGGCACTCCAGCAGGGCTTCGCCAAGCACTGCGAGAGACGAGGAGGGAGAGGGGTAGGGCTGCGCCAAGAGAGAGGGAGACTCATGTCTCTGGCAGCCTCAAAACCCCCACTATATATAGGGGAAGGGGAGGGGGCCGGCCCCTAGATCCATCTAGAGGGGGGCGGCGGCCCCCTTAGGGTTTCCAACTAGGGGGCGCCCGCCCCCGAGGGGCAGCGGCCCCCTAGGGTTTCCAACCTAGGCGCCTTGGGCCCTTGGGGGTGCGCACCAGCCCACTAAGGGGCTGGTTCCCAACCAACTACAGCCCATTAGGTCCTTCGGGGCAGGTGGATCCTCCCGGTGGACCCCCGGAACCCCTTCGGTGGTCCCGGTACAATACCGATAAACCCCGAAACCTTTCCGGTGACTGAAACTGGACTTCCCATATATAAATCTTCACCTCCGGACCATTCCAGAACTCCTCGTGACGTCCGAGATCTCATACGGGACTCCGAACAACATTCGGTAACCACGTACATCTATTCCCTATAACCCTAGCGTCATCGAACCTTCAGTGTGTAGATCCTACGGGTTCAGGAGGCATGCAGACATGACCGAGACATCTCTCCGGCCAATAACCAACAGCGGGATCTAGATACCCATGTTGGCTCCCACATGCTCCACGATGATCTTATCGGATGAACCACGATGTCAAGGATTCAATCAATCCCGTATACGATTCCCTTTGTCTACCGGTATAGCACTTGCACGAGATTCGATCATCGGTATACCGATACCTTGTTCAATCTCGTTACTGCAAGTCTCTTTACTCGTTCCGTAACACATCATCCCGTGACCAACCCCTTAGTCACATTGAGCTCATTACGATGATGTCTTACCGAGTGGGCCCAGAGATACCCCTCCGTCATACGAAGTGACAAATCCCAGTCTCGATTCGTGCCAACCCAACAGACACTTTCAGGGATACCCGTAGTGTACCTTTATAGCCACCCAGTTACGTTGTGACGTTTGGCACACCCAAAGCATTCCTACGGTATTCGGTAGTTGCACAATCTCATGGTCTAAGGAAATGATACTTCACATTAGAAAAGCTTTAGCAGACGAACTACACGATCTTGTGCTATGCTTAGGATTGGGTCTTGTCCATCACATCATTCTCCTAATGATATGATCCCGTTATCAATGACATCCAATGTCCATGGTTAGGAAACCGCAACCATCTATTGATCAACGAGCTAGTCAACTAGAGGCTCGCTAGGGACATGTTGTGGTCTATGTATTCACACATGTATTACGATTTCCGGATAACACAACTATAGCATGAACAATAGACAATTATCATGAACAAGGAAATATAATAATAACCATTTTATTATTGCCTCTAGGGCATATTTCCAACAGGTATGTCTTGACTTGTGCGTAGACTCCCCGACAACGGCGCCAGAAATCCTTCTTGCAACCTCTTGGGCATGCGTTGGTTTTCCCTTGAAGAGGAAAGGGTGATGCAGCAAAGTAGCGTAAGTATTTCCCTCAGTTTTTGAGAACCAAGGTATCAATCCAGTAGGAGGCCACACGCAAGTCCCTCATACCTACACAAACAAATAAGAACCTTGCAACCAACGCGATAAAGGGGTTGTCAATCCCTTCACGACCACTTGCAAAAGTGAGATCTGATAGAGATGATAAGATAATATTTTTGGTATTTTTATGATAAAGATTGAAAGTAAAGGTTGCAAAGTAAAAATAGATTGGAAACTTATATGATGGAAAATAGACCCGGGAGCCATAGGTTTCACTAGTGGCTTCTCTCAAGATAGCATAAGTATTACGGTGGGTGAACAAATTACTGTCGAGCAATTGATAGAAAAGTGCATAATTATGAGAATATCTAGGCATGATCATGTATATAGGCATCACGTCCACGACAAGTAGACCGACTCCTGCCTGCATCTACTACTATTACTCCACACATCGACCGCTATCCAGCATGCATCTAGAGTATTAAGTTCATAAGAACAGAGTAACGCATTAGGCAAGAAGACATGATGTAGAGGGATAAACTCAAGCAATATGATATAAACCCCATCTTTTTATCCTCGATGGCAACAATACAATACGTGTCGTTTCCCCTTCTGTCACTGGGATCGAGCAACGCAAGATTGAACCCAAAGCTAAGGACTTCTCCCATTGCAAGAAAGATCAATCTAGTTGGCCAAACCAAACTGATAATTCGAAGAGACTTGCAAAGATAACCAATCATACATAAAAGAATTCAGAGGAGATTCAAATATTGTTCATAGATAATCTTGATCATAAACCAACAATTCATCGGATCTCGACAAACACACCGCGAAAAGAGTTACATCGAATAGATCTCTAAGAAGATCGAGGAGAACTTTGTATTGAGATCCAAAGAGAGAGAAGAAGCCATCTAGCTAATAACTATGGACCCGAAGGTCTGTGGTAAACTACTCACACATCATCGGAGAGGCTATGGTGTTGATATAGAAGCCCTCCATGATCGATTCCCCCTCCGGTGGAGCGCGGAAAAAGGCCCCAAGATGGGATCTCACGGGTACAGAAGGTTGCGGCGGTGGAAATAGGGTTTTGTGGTGCTCCTGGTTGGTTTCGGGGTATATGGGTATGTATAGGAGGAAGAAGTAGGTTGGTGGAGCTGCGAGGGGCCCACGAGGGTGGGGGCGCGCCCAGGGGGCAGGCGCGCCTCCCTGCCTGGTGGCCTCCTCGTTGATTTCTTGACGTCCACTCCAAGCCCTCTGGATCATGTTTGTTCCAAAAATAACTCTCCGGAAGGTTTTATTCCGTTTGGACTCCATTTGATATTCCTTTTCTGCGAAACACTGAAATAGGCAAAAAATAGCAATTTGCACTAGGCCTTGGGTTAGTAGGTTAGTCCCAAAAATAATATAAAAGTGCTTAGTAAAGCCCATTAAACATCCAAAACAGATAATATAATAGCATGGAACAATCAAAAATTATAGATACGTTGGAGACGTATCAGGCTTCGACCTCGAGTACACCATTGGTCGTGCCGGGCACGATCAGAAGGTTGTCGTTGCCCAGTTGTGCATGCGACATGACGTCCTCATCTACCAGATCCACCTTGCCACAAGGCCTTGTGAGCGTTTTTCCAGGTTTATCAACAGCTCCGACTACAGTTTTGCTACGGTGGACACCACCAACAATCTAAAAGCGCTCAAGGTTTCGGACTTGAAATGCCCGAATCTTGTTAACATCCAGCACCACTACAAGGTCTGGGGCAGCGACAAAAGCAAACTGAACTCCCTGGTTGACCTCGCCTCTGCCATCATCGACCCCTACTACGCGAAGATGAAGGAAGAGAGCAATAAGGACAAGAACGCCTGGCACAGTGTATGGCATAAGAGACTGGATGAACAACATGTCAAGTACGCGGCCATGGACGCATACACAAGCTACGAGATGTACAGACGGATCGTTGACATGAGGAACTGTCTTCTTCCTAACAAAGATGAGGGATCGAGCCACATAGCAGTGGCGGGAGCGTCACAAGAAGTAGATGACTAGACGATCATTTCTCCTACTTTAGAATGCATGCAATTGTTTATTGAGGTGTGTACGAATGAACTCTATAGTCACTTATGTAATTGGATGTTTATTTCAGTTATATATATACATGTTATTCTACTGTAGACAGAGCAATTCACACGGCTTATTAGCCGCAATCGTCTATGTTATTATTAGTCTTCGCACACATTTCAGATTAAGGACCTGTTTGCCGCGTATCACACACGTCTTGTTCAGTTGAACCATTTCCATTGTGTTGCCTAATCACACACAGTTCATCCCAGTGAACCGTATGTTGTATATCATACACGCCTTCATTTGGCTGCCCGTTTCTTTTGTGCCTCCTCATCCCAAACAGTTAATTGAGCTGAACCGTATGCCCTGCATCGCACACGCAACTAAATTCTGAACCGTGTTTGATGCATCTGTCATCGCAAACGTTTTGCACCTTTTTTGACGGGTTTTTACGCCACCGTTTGTGATTATGGCATCGCACATAGTTTCGTCGAAGGGTCTGTGATCGTAGTGTCGCGTTTGGACCATCCTGCATTAGTGCCATACCCATGTATTTATGTCTCTTTCTTCAGAGGTGATGATGAAGAAGTTGTTGATGTTGTAGGCTTGTCATCCATCTTCCAGGGCATAGGCTCACCATCATGGAAGGATGAACGAGTCTCCGGGATCCTCAAATCTGCAGCCAAACTCATCCTCTTAAATCTGTATTCATACTCACAATTTTGGTTTTGCAGGTCATAAATCTGGGCTTGGAGATGCTCGATTTTCTCGTGAAGCTTGAAGATGGCCTCCCCAATCTTCTTGGCATCCAACTTGTGATTATTAGTAAATTCCACGATCATCAAGTGATTGGCGTTGAGTCCATGTTCCACCATCTCTTGGCACTTGAAAACTTGCTACTCCATTGCTTCGAGTCTTGTCTCCACGCTTCCGGTCTTCTTTGGCCCTTCAACATCGCGGATGTGCCCCCTCACGCATCTCAATGGTTTAAGGGTGTTGCAGCACCTCCGCAAGGTAGGGGTTGATGACCTTCTCGAAAAACTTGTCCTTGGGGGTGCTTAGAGACGTCATGGTGATCTAGATCTGTTAGAAAAACAGCTCGAAACAAGAACAGAGGATTTTTGTCGTGGTACGATGGTCAAAACCTTCTGGAGATTATATAATGAATTTTTACCGCCCAAAAGAAGTATTGTGCAAGAAAACAGAGTCAAGAGGGCACACGAGGTGGCAGCAAGGTACAGGGGCGAGCCCAGGGGGTAGGGCACGCCCTCCTTCCTCGTGCACTCTTCGGACTGCTTTTAATTTTCCTAATTTTTTAAATATTCCCAAATGGAGAAAAATTGCCATTGGAAATGTTTTGGAGTAGGTTTACTTACCGTACCACATACCTATTCCTTTTCAGAGTCTGAAATATTCTGGATAGTGTCCCTTATGTACTCCTCCGGTGCTATGGTATTAATTATATTGGTCTCAACATTTATGGGATTACATGAGATATAATGTTTGATTCTTTGACTGTTTACCACCTTCGGATTCGTACCTTCGGCGTTGTTGAATTTGATGGCACCGGAATGGTAGACCTCCTCAATAATGTAAGGACCTTCCCATTTAGAGAGAAGATTTCCTGCAAAAAATCGTAAACGGAGTTGTATAGCAGAACATGATCACCTACATTAAACTCACGCTTTTGTATCCTTTTGTCATGCCATATTTTAACTTTTTCTTTAAACAACTTGGCATTTTCATAGGCTTGGGTTCTCCATTCATCAAGCGAGCTTATGTCAAATAACCTCTTCTCACCGGCAAGTTTGAACTCATAGTTGAGCTCTTTAATAGCCCACTAAGCTTTATGTTCTAATTCAAGAGGTAAGTGACATGCTTTTCCATAAACCATTTTATAAGGAGACATACCCATAGGGTTTTCATAAGTAGTTCTATAAGCCCATAATGCATCATCAAGTTTCTTAGACCAATTCTTTCTAGATCTATTAACAGTCTTTTGCAAAATCAATTTAATCTCTCTATTGCTCGATTCTACTTGACCGCTAGACTGAGGGTGATATGGAGATGCAATTCTGGTTGACATCATATTTAGCAAGCATTTTATGAAAAGCACCATAAAATGTGAACCACCATCAATCATGAAATATCTAGGGACTCCAAACCTCGGAAAAATAACTTCTTTAAGCATCTTAATAGAAGTGTTATGATCAACACTACTAGTTGGAATAGCTTCTACCCACTTAGTAATGTAATCAACAGCAACTAAAATATGTGTATACCCATTAGAGGAAGGAAAAGGTCCCATGTAATCAAAGCCCCAAACATCAAATGGTTCAATAACAAGTGAACAATTCATAGGCATTTCCTGACGTCTACTAATATTGCCAATTCTCTAGCATTCATCACAAGACAAGAGAAACTTACGAGCATCCTTGAAGAGAGTAGGCCAATAAAAACCAGATTGTAATACCTTGTGTGCAGTTCCATCTCCAGCATGGTGTCCTCCGTAAGCCTCGGAGTGACACTTACGTAGGATCTGTTCGTGTTCATGCTCAGGTACACAACGTCTAATAACACCATCTACTCCTTATTTATACAGGTGTGGGTCATCCCAAAAGTAATGTCTTAAATCATAGAAATATTTTTTTCTTTTGCTGGTATGTGAAACTAGGTGGTATAAATTTAGCAACAATGTAATTAGCATAATCATCATACTAAGGAGTATTGCGAGAAGCATTTATGACAACCAATTGTTCATCAGGAAAGCTATCATCAATAGGTAGTGGGTCATCAAGAACATTTTCTAACCTAGACAAGTTGTCTGCAAAAGGGTTCTCAGCTCCCTTTCTATCAATAATATGCAAATCAAATTCTTGCAGCAAGAGAACCCATCTAATAAGTCTAGGTTTAGCATCTTTCTTTTCTATAAGATATTTAATGGTAGCATGATCAGTGTGAATAGTTACTTTGGAATCGACAATATAAGATCTGAACTTATCACAAGCAAAAACAACTGTTAAAAATTATTTTTAGTAGTAGCATAATTTCTTTGGGCACTGTCTAGAGTTTTACTAGCATAGTGAATGACATTCGATTTATTATCAACTATTTGCCCTAGAACAGCACCAACCATAATCACTAGCATCACACATAATTTCAAAAGGTAAATTCCAATCAGGTGGTTGAACAATAGGTGCAGAAATCAAGGCTTTCTTAAGTATTTCAAATGCTTCTACAGAATCATCATCAAAAACAAAAGGAACATCTTTTTGCAAGAGATTAGTGAGAGGCCTAGAAATTTTTTAGAAGTCTTTAATAAACATCCTATAGAAACCAGCATGACCAAGGAAACTTCTTATACCTTTCATATCTTTAGGACACGGCATCTTTTCAATAGCATCTACTTTAGCTTTATCAACTTCAATACCTGTTTCAGAAATTTTATGCCCCAAGACAATACCTTCATTAACCATAAAGTGGCACTTCTCCCAATTCAAGACAAGATTAGTTTCTTCACATCTCTGCAAAACTCGATCAAGGTTGCTTAAGCAAACATCAGAAGAAGTTTCGTAAACAAAGAAATCATCCATGAAAACCTCAACAATCTTTTCACAAAAGTCAGAGAATACAACAATCATACATCTTTTAAAGGTAGCAGGTGCATTGCATAAACCGAAAGGCATACGTTTATAAGCAAAAGTACCGAAAGGGCAAGTAAAATTGGTCTTTTCTTGGTCCTCTTTTGACACAGGTATTTGAGAGAAACCAGAATAACCATCTAGAAAGCAAAAATGTGTATGTTTGGACAATATTTCTAGCATTTTATCAATAAAAGGTAGAGAGTAATGATCTTTCCTAGTAGCTTTGTTCAATTTGCGAAAATCATTTACCATTCTATGACCTGTAACAATTCTTTGTGGGATCAATTCATTCTTATCATTAGGAACAACAGTAATACCTCCCTTCTTAGAGACACAACATGAACGGGACTTACCCATCTACTATTAGCAATAGGATAAATTATACCTGCCTCCAGAAGCATTAATATTTCAGTTCTTACCACTTCCTTCATCTTAGGATGTAACCGTTGTTGATGGTCAACAACTGGTTTAGCATCAGGCTCCATATTAATTTTGTGCTGACATAGAGTGGGACTAATGCCCTTAAGATCATCAACAGTATATCCAATAGCGGCACAGTGCTTCTTCAGAGTTTTCAATAATTTCTTTTCTTCATGCTCTAAAAGGTCGGCACTAATAATAACAGGATATAACTTCTTTTCATCAAGATAAGCATATTTCAAAGTATCAGGTAATTGTTTAAGCTCAAACAAGGGATCACCCTTGGGGGGAGGAGGATCTCCAAAGGTTTTAACAGGCAAATTGTGTTTACAGGCATTTGGTTAAAGAATATTTCATCTAATTCCTTTCTTTCATTCATAAACATATCATTTTCATGGTCTAGCAAATATTGTTCTAAAGAATCAGTAGGAGGCACGGCAATAGAAGCAAGACAAATTATTTCATCCTTACTAGCCAATTCTTTATCATAGGGTTGCCTACAGAATTTACAGAAATTAAACTCGTGAGACACATCCCCAAAACTTACAGTAACAGTTTCTTTCTTACAATCTATCTTAGAATTAACAGTGTTCAAGAAAGGTCTACCAAATATAATGGGACAAAAATCATCTTGTGTGGAACCAAGAACAAGAAAATCAGTAGGGTATTTTATTTTCCCACACAACACTTCAACATCTCTACCCAATTGGTGCTATACTATCTCTATTGGCAAGCTTAATAGTAACATCAATATCTTCTATCTCAGCAGGTGCAATATCGTTAATAACTTCTTGATATAAGGTAAAAGGAATTGCACTCACACTAGCACCCACATCACATAAGCCATGATAACAATGATGTCCTATTTTAACAGAAACAACATGCATGCCAACAATAGGTCTATGTTATCTTTAGTATCGGGTTTGGCAATCCTAGCAGCTTCATCACAGAAATAAATAACATGTCCATCAATATTATCAACCAAGAGATCTTTAACCATAGCAATACTAGGTTCAACTTTAATTTGTTCAGGGGGTGTAGGTGTCCTAGTATTACTCTTACGAACCACAGCTGAAGCTTTAGCATGATCCTTATTCCTAACAGGAAAAGGTGGTTTCTCAATATAAGCAGTAGGAACAATAGGATCAACATTATAAATAACAGTTTCTTCTTCAACTTTAATAGGTTCTACTAATTTCACTTCAATGGGAGGATGATATTTAAACCACTTCTACTTAGGGAGATTAACATGAGTAGAAAAAGATTCACGGAAAGAAGCTACTATCTCAGAGTCAAGTCCATATTTAGTACTAAATTCATGAAAAGTATCGGTATCGATGAAAGATTTAACACAGTCAAACTTAAGGTTTATACCTGACTCATTACCTTCGTCGAGTTCCCAATCTTCATAGTTGCATTTAATTCTTTCCAATAAATCCCATTTAAATTCAATAGTCTTCTTCATAAAGGAACCAGTACAAGAAGTATCGAGCATGGATTGATTATTATGAGAAAGCCAAGCATAAAAATTCTGAATAATAATTTCTCTTGAGAGATCATGATTGGGGCATGAATATAACATTGACTTAAGCCTCCCCTAAGCTTGAGCGCTTTCTCCTTCACGAGGCCAAAAATTATATATATAATTCCGATCATGATGAACCAGATGCATATATAGGATAAAAACTTCTGATGAAATTCCAATTTCAATCGGTTGTAGTTCCAAGATGCAATATCATCACATAGCCTATACCATGGCAATGTGTTTCCCTTCAAAGATAAAGGTAATACCTTCTTCTTAACATCATCCTCGGGCAAACCTAGAAGCTTAAATAATCCACAAACTTCATCCACATAGATTAGGTGCATATCAGGATGTAATGTTCCATCTCCTGCATAAGGATTAGCTAGCAGTTTCTCTATCATACCCGAAGGAATTTCATAATAAATATTTTCAGTAGGTTTAGTAGGTTGAGGAGCAAGTCTTTGCTCTACCGGTCGAGGTGAAGATACCCCGAACAAGCCCCTCAAAGGATTATTTTCCATAGTGACAAGTGACACTAAATTTTAGCACACAGTATAAATGTTTCCTTACCAAATTCCACTCACCAAAGGTGCCTCACTCGCCGGCAACGACGCCAGAAAAGATTCTTGATGACCCACAAGTATAGGGGATCTATCGTAGTCCTTTCGATAAGTAAGAGTGTCAAACCCAACAAGGAGCAAAAGGAAATGACAAGCGGTTTTCAGCAAGGTATTCTCTGCAAGCTCTGAAATTATCGGTAACAGATAGTTGTGTGATAAGATAATTCATAACGGGTAACAAGTAACAAAAGTAACTAAGGTGTAGTGATATGTCTCCAACGTATCTATAATTTTTTATTGTTCCATGCTATTATATTATTTGTTTTGGATGTTTTATATGCTTTAATATGCTATTTTATATTATTTTGGGGATTAACCTATTAACCTAGAGCCCAGTGCCAGTTTCTGTTTTTTCCTTATTTTTGAGCTTCGCAGAAAAGGAATACCAAACGGATTCCAAACGGAATAAAACCTTCGCGATGATTTTTCTTGGACGAGAAGACACCCAGGAGACTTGGAGTGCAAGTCAGAAGAGCCATGAGGCGGCCACAAGGGTGGAGGGCGCGCCCAGGGGGTAGGGCGCGCCCCCTACCTTGTTGCCCCTCGGTGACCCCCTGACTAAGATCTCCCTCCTATATATTCACATATATTCCCAAACCACCACAAGTACCCAATAAAACACTTTTCCACCGCAACCTTCTGTTCCCATGAGATCCCATCTTGGGGCCTTTTCCGGCATCCTGCCGCAGGGGGATTCGATCACGGAGGGCATCTACATCAACCCTATTGCCCTTTTGATGAAGCGTGAGTAGTTTACCACAGACCTATGGGTCCATAGCTAGTAGCTAGATGGCTTCTTCTCTCTCTTTGATTCTAAATACCATGTTCTCCTCGATGTTCTTGGAGATCTATCCAATGTAATCTTCTTTTGCAGTGTGTTTGTCGAGATCCGATGAATTGTGGATTTATGATCAGCTTATCTATGAATATTATTTGAACCTTCTCTGAATTCTTTTATGCATGATTTGATATCTTTGTAATTCTCTTCGAACTATCGGTTTGGTTTGGCCAACTAGATTGGTTTTTCTTGCAATGGGAGAGGTGCTTAGCTTTGGGTTCAATCTTGCGGTGTCCTCACCTAGTAACAGTAGGGGTAGCGAGGCACGTACTGTATTATTGCCATCGAGGCCAAAAAGATGGGGTGTATATCATATTGCTTGAGTTTATTCCTCTACATCATGTCATCTTACTTAAAGCGTTACTCTGTTCTTCATGAACTTAATACTCTAGATGCAGGCAGGAGTCGGTAGATGTGTGGAGTAATAGTAGTAGATGCAGGCAGGAGTCGGTCTACTTGACACGGACGTGATGCCTATATTACATAATCATTGCCTTGGATATCGTCATAACTTTGCGCTTTTCTATCAATTGCTCGACGGTAATTTGTTCACCCACCGTATTATTTGTTATCTTGAGAGAAGCCTCTAGTGAAACCTATGGCCCCTGGGTCTATTTTCCATCATATTAGTTTCCGATCTACTATTTTGCAATCTTTTATTTTCAGATCTATAAACTAAAAAACCCCAAAATATTTACTTTATCTTTTGTTTAGTTTTATCTATCTCTATCACATATCACCTTTGCAAGTGACCGTGAAGGGATTGACAACCCCTTTATCGCGTTGGGTGCAAGTGTTTGATTGTTTGTGCAGTTATTGGTGATTTGTGCGTTCTTCTCCTACTAGATTGATACCTTGGTTCTCTAACTGAGGGAAATACTTATATCTACTTTGCTGCATCACCCTTTCCTCTTCAAGGAAAAAACCAACGCAAGCTCAAGAAGTAGCACACAGCAAGGTGGCCCAATCCTTTTGTAGCAAACGACAAGCCTGGACAAACTCATATATAAAGCAAAGCGCTCCCGAGGACACATGGGAATTAGTGTCAAGCTTGTTTTCATCATGCTCATATGATTCACGTTCGTTACTTTGATAATTTGATATGTGGGTGGACCGGTGCTTGGGTACTGCCCTTCCTTGGACAAGCCTCCCACTTATGATTAACCCCTCTCGCAAGCATCCGCAACTACGAAAGAAGAACTAAGATAAAACTAACCATAGCATGAAACATATGGATCCAAATCATCCCCTTACGAAGCAATGCATAAACTAGGGTTTAAGCTTCTGTCACTCTAGCAACCCATCATCTACTTATTACTTCCCAATGCCTTCCACTAGGCCCAAACGATGGTGAAGTGTCATGTAGTCAACGTTCACATAACACCACTAGAGGAAAGACAACATAGATCTCATCAAAATATCAAACGAATACCAAATTCACATGATTACTTATAACAAGACTTCTCCCATGTCCTCAGGAAAAAAAGTAATTACTCACAAAGCATATTCATGTTCATAATCAGAGGAGTATTAATTATCATTAAGGATCTGAACATATGATCTTCCACCGAATAAACCAACTAGCATAAACTACAAGGAGTAATCAACTAGCAACCTACAGGTAGCAATCTGAGGTTTTGAGACAAAGATCGGATACAAGAGATGAACTACGGTTTCAGAGGAGATGGTGCCGGTGAATATGTTGATGGAGATTGACCCCGTCTCGATGAGAGGATCATGGTGATGTTGATGGCTTTGATTTCCCCCTCCGGGAGGGATGTTTCCCTGGCAGGACAGCTTCGCCGAGCCCTAGATTGGTTCTGCCCAAGTTCCGCCTCGAGACGGCGGCGCTTCGTCCCGAAAGCTTCCTCTTGATTTTTTTTCCAGGTAAAAACACACGTTATAGCAGAAGATGGGCACCGGGGGCCTGCCAGGTGGCCCACAAGGTAGGGGGCACGCCCAGGGGGTAGGGCGCACCCTCCACCCTTGTGGATGCCTGGTGGATCCCCTCTGGTACTTTATTCGCCCAATATTTTTTATATATTCCAAAATAATTCTCCGTGAAGTTTCAGGACTTTTGGAGTTGTGCAGAATAGGTCTCTCAGATTGCTCCTTTTCCAGTCCAGAATTCCAGCTGCCGGCATCTCCCTCTTCGTGTAAACCTTGTAAAATAAGAGAGAAAAGGCATAAGTATTGTGCTCTAATGTGTAATAACAACCCACACTGGTGCGCGTCGGTCCTAAACAAACAGTTTTTTACCCCTTTCCGCGACGGCATTTGGAACCGTCGCCAAGTGAATGTGGGCGATAGGGGGGTCCTTCCCACGCGACCCAGAAACCGTCAGGGATAGGGAGCCTTGATGCATACAGTTGTCCATGTATAACCGTTTTCGATATCTCGAATATCCCAAACGCTTCATCCTTGCTACTCGTTTGTGCTCGCATTGCCATCGCAGTCGGAGTTTTGTGGTTCTGTCTAAAACCAGGCAGATTCTAGGCACGGGAGCTTTCCAGGCAGATTCTAGGCAGATTCCAGGCACGGGAGATTTACGATGCCTGGCACATCACAAACAGTTCATGATTATAAACCGTGTACGATAGGTAGACAATCACACACATTTAGTTTTCCCGCACCGTATGTGATAGTGTCTGACATCACACACGCTTTGCAAACGGCAACTGTGTGCATGCTTGCACACGTTTCCTCTCTGTGAACTATCTCGGATTATGGTGTATATCGCAAACGTTTGTGTTTTACCAACCGCGTGTGCCGTAATGACCTGCACAACGTAATTTCGCCCTAATTTAATTGCTGCTATTTGAACAACCAATGCATTATTCGATTCATATGTACATATGTTTAATAATTATAGAAGCACCAAATAAAGAATGATTCACAGGTACATATTGTGACAGCCTGGTTTTTGCCTTCTCTCTTTTTCCGGACATGGTTTTGCCTTTGCTTTGGATTTGAGTTTTTGGAATCAATTCAAATGGACTTGTCACTTGGGCATGCCCTTGACTTTCACCCAAGTGACCTATCTACTCCTCATTCAACTTTAGTTCTCTGAATAATCCTCAAAATAATCAAATGAATATTTTTCATAAAGGAAAATATTCATTTTCCCCTCTGAAACTCATTTCAGAACCTAGTGCTCCAAAGCAACCCCCATTTTTATTGCTCCAAAAAATCAGAAATAATTCCTGAATATTCTTTGAACCATGGCCCACCCTCCCAAGCAAAAATATTGCAAGACTTTTTGTAATATTTTTGCTACAGAAAATAATTTCTCTTCTGGCCCAAAATTTCAGTGTGTACAGCAAGTACATTTTTCCTTGATCCTTTGGCCCTGATTTTTCTTGAGCCTCTTCACCCTCCTTAGAAAACCTTAACCCCAGGAGATCAGCCCTAATGGCCATCTAGAAGCTAGCCAAACTTGGCGACCAAGTTCCTGGTCAGAAACTTGCCAAGTTGGTAGCGTCACATCTGGTCGGCCTGGCAATGAGTCCTCAGCTCCCCTAGACTAAACATTGCATGGACTTTAGCCCAGACATGGTTTCGTCGCGCGTAGGCGCCATTTTGACCATGCCAGGGCGGTGACCACATGAAGACACGGGGTCTGGCACGCGCTCGACGTGCTCTGAGTCGCGCCAACGCCTCTGTTCGGCGCATGCTCGAGCCAGAGCTCGCTGACGACTGCCGCACCGCGCCACCAGCCTCGACTCTTCACCCTTGACCCCTCGCTGGCGCTCGCCGATGCCGGAGACGCCGCAACGAGCATGGGCACGTCGCTGCCAAAAGGCATAGTGCGCCCGTGCCCTTGTCCTCTTCTCCCCTTGCCTCCTGTGCTGGTCCGCGAGCGTGGACAGCTCCCTCCTTCGCGTTGAACCCTTGCCCCCTCTCACTAGCACCTTTCATCGCCGTTCGCCGGCTTCCAGAGCACTCCGGCGGCGCCAAGTAACCCCCTCTCGCTCCGGCTATATATAGCGCCCCCTCCTCGATTCCAAGCCTCACACCACTCCTCACAACCACCACGACCACGTAGGAGCACCGTAGCCCGGTCGGGCAGGCCTCTGGTCGTCGCTGTCAGCGTTCTGGGAACGGGGGTCCCCAGACTTGCCTGCCTGCGGCCCACAGCGTGGCTAAGCAGCAGGCCGTACGTGTAACGCCCCAAGACCGACACTTCAGAAGACTTCCATATTTTCGTGATCACTGTGTGTTTCTTTTGTGCTTGCTCTTTTATTTTTCATTGCATCATGTGATTTAATTTTTAAAACTCAACTAAATAAATTGCATAGATTTTTGATCTATTTAAATCGAGGGAATTCACATGGTGATTTCTCTTTACAACATATCCTCCCAATATTATGGAGCTATATTAAATATTTCATTAGTTTGGAATTCACCATAACACACTTGCAAATATCCCAATGCCTTTGTTATCTTAATTCTTGGTCTCCAACCTTGCCATATATTCTTTGATCGTATTCCGGAGCTCCACCAAAAATCCGACATTTTTGGACCTTCCTTTTATCAAGTCCTAGTTCAAACCCATTTGAATTAAATTCAAATGAGTTTAAATTTACATCTTTCAATCATGGTTTTTTTCTATTTTCTTGGAACAAGCATATTTTTTGCGAGTTCAGGAAAATAATCCCCTTGCCCAAACTCTCCTCCTAGCCTTTCTTTTCTTCTCCTTTTTTTGCTTTGCTAATTAGAGAGAGAGAGAGAGAGATGCAGCCAGCCCACCAGTCCGCAGCTCGGCCTAGCCCGCAGCGCCGGCCCACCTAAGCCCAACCGCACCTATAACCCTAGCCTGATCCCACCTTGCTCCCATCGATCTCCATCTCCTCTCGTTCTCCCACACCGCCGCCACTCACACACACACGCATCGAGCTAGGGGAGGAGCCCCTCGATCCGCCCCTTCGGCCCCAACCCCGGATCCTGCAGCCCGCGCTGTCCATCTCGTGAACCGCGCCGCCCCATCGACCCACCTCGTCCTCGCGTCTCCCTTCCTCGTCCAGCACCCGAGCTCCTGGAGCCCGAGCCGTCCCCGGGCGCCTCCTCCTTGCTGCTTCGTCTGCCGCCGAGCAGGAGGTCCGCCGCCTCGACTCCTGGTCCGGCCGCCATCGGCCGCTCCCTCCCCGACCTCCGGCCTTGTCCAGGCCATCCTGCCGTCGCCTCTCCAACCGCGTCGACCCGCTGTCAGGCCCGTGCTCGACCCCGGCCTCCTCTGCTTTGCCTTCTCGCCGGAGATCGCGTCCCTGCCATCTTCTTCACCTCCTGCCCGAGACCCACGTTTGGCCTCGCCATGGTTCGCCTGCACCATCTCCGTCCGACAAGGACGTCGCCCCGCTGCCTTCTCTTGTCGCGACTAGGATCCCCTTCCTCGCGCCTCTGGTCACCTCGCCACCCCTTCACCCGTCTTGTGCCCGAGTCCGCGCAACACCATCTCTGCCGCCTCTACGCACCTCCGGTGACCTCCCGAGGCAGGGCCTTGACAAGTCCCTCGATGCCCCTCCAGATGTGTCAATGCCTCTGTTTGACCCATGTACAACTACACGGTGATGCGCCAAGTACCCCCTCGGATCGTCAAGTTCGACTACACGGAACCACCAAGTACCACTACGATTGCCGTGTACATCTACGGACGCCAAGACCGGAACAACAAGTACCCCGACAACGTGTGTAACTCTATCGTTGACCCCGTGGACGTCAAGTTCCTCGCCGAGACCCCGATCCTCTATGGAGTGTGTACGACTACGAAATGTGAACCACTACTTCCACTACCATCGCCGTGTGCCACTACTTCCACGACGACCGTCCCGAGAACGTCTACTTCCTCTATCGCACCGACGCGTTCCGCCCCGAATGCACGCTTCAAAGGTATAACCAACGAGACGATCACCCGTGGATCGAATGCTTTGTTGTATGAGATGCTCGCGTTTGCACCGTGTCCCAGTTGTCGCTTGCCCGTTCCTTGTTTCCATGCCACCGACATGTGGGACACCCGGTAATCGGGATCACCCCACCATCTTTTGCATGTTTCGCACATCCGCACACTTGCTCTTTTGCACCGGTATCTCAATGAGTTATCGGATCATCGGAATGTTGCTGTGGCACCATTTTCGTTGTCATTGTCGTGGCACCCCTTTCGTTCCGCCATGGTCACCAAATGCTTCATAACATGCTCATGTCAACATTTTCATAAAATTGCTTAAAACTTGCATATGTCATCCGCATCATGATAACAACAATTAAAACGTTTAAAATTGTTGTTTGCGTTAAATTGCTAAATAACATATGGGGATTTCCGGAATTGTTGTTTGTTGTTCCGGCCCCATTTAAACTTGCCTAGATAGGTAGATTTCATATGCTTCACCTCTTGCCATGTTTAATAACATTTAATATTGTTGGGTACATAAACGAGAGAGAACTAAATAACTGATGTGGTGTTCTGTCAATATGCAACTCGTTGCATATTGAGCTCCACTTAATTTGTAGTATTGTTTGTGCACTTTGCCATGCCATGCCTCATTAAACCGGACATGCATCATACTTGATTTTTCATCATGCCATGTGTATGTGGTGGTTGTTTACCATGTTGTTTGTTTCTTTCCGGGTTGCTTCTCTCGTTAGCTTCGGTTTCGTTCCGGAGTTGTGAGGATTTGTTCGACTACATCCGTTTGTCTTCTTCATGGACTCGTTCTTCTTCCTTGCGGGATTTCAGGCAAGATGACCATACCCTCGAAATCACTTCTATCTTTGCTTGCTAGTTGTTCGCTCTATTGCTATGTTGCACTACCTACCACTTGTTATGTCATGCCTCCCATATTGCCATGTCAAGCCTCTAACCCATCCTTTCCTAGCAAACCGTTGCTTGGCTATGTTACCGCTTTGCTCAACCCCTCTTATAGCGTTGCTAGTTGCAGGTGAAGATTAAGTTTGTTCCTTGTTGGAACATGGATATCTTGAACTTTGTGGGGATATCACAATATCTCTTATTTAATTAATGCATCTATATACTTGGTAAAGGGTGGAAGGCTCGGCCTTATGCCTGGTGTTTTGTTCCACTCTTGCCGCCCTAGTTTCCGTCATACCGGTGTTATGTTCCTTGATTTTGCGTTCCTTACGCAGTTGGGTGATTTATGGGACCCCCTTGACAGTTCGCTTTGAATAAAACTCCTCCAGCAAGGCCCAACCTTGGTTTAACCATTTGCCTACCTAAGCCTTTTTCCCTTGGGTTCTGCAGACTCAAGGGTCATCTTTATTTTAAACCCCCGGGCCAGTGTTCCTCTGAGTGTTGGTCCAACCCGTCAGTCGCCGGTGGCCACCAGGGGCAACTCTGGGCTCGCCTATCGGAAGCTTGGACAATCTGGTGTGCCCTGAGAACGAGATATGTGCAGCTCCTATCGGGATTTGTCGGCACATTCGGGCGGCTTTGCTGGTCTTGTTTTACCATTGTCGAAATGTCTTGTAAACCGGGATTCTGAGACTGGTCGGGTCTTCCTGGGAGAAGTAATATCCTACGTTGACCGTGAGAGCTTATAATGGGCTAAGTTGGGACACCCCTGCAAGGTATTATCTTTCGAAAGCCGTGCCCACGGTTATGTGGCAGATGGGAATTTGTTAATGTCCGGTTGTAGAGAACTTGACACTTGACTTAATTAAAATACATCAACCGCGTGTGTAGCCGTGATGGTCTCTTTTCGGCGGAGTCCGGGAAGTGAACACGGTTGTTGGGTTATGTTTGACGTAAGTAGGAGTTCAGGATCACTTCTTGATCATTACTAGTTGACGACCGTTCCGTTGCTCCTCTTCTCGCTCTTATTTGCGTATGTTAGCCACCATATATGCTTAGTGCTTGCGGCAGCTCCACCTCACTACCCCTGTCCTACCATTAAGCTTAAATAGTCTTGATCTCGCGGGTGTGAGATTGCTGAGTCCTCGTGACTCACAGATACTTCCAAACAGTTGCAGGTGCCGATGTTACCAGTGCAGATGACACAACCGAGCTCAAGTGGGAGCTCGATGAAGACCTTGGTCGTTACTATGTTTCGTTTCCTGATGATTAGTAGTGGAGCCCAGTTGGGACGATCGGGGATCTAGCAGTTGGGTTATCTTCTTTTCTTTTGGCTTTGACCGTAGTCGGTCTATGTGTACTCTGATTGATGTATGATTTATTATGTATTGTGTGAAGTGGCGATTGTAAGACAACTCTTTATCCCATTCTTGTTCATTACATGGGATTGTGTGAAGATGACCCTTCTTGCGACAAAACCTACAATGCGGTTATGCCTCTAAGTCGTGCCTCGACGCGTGGGAGATATAGCCACATCGTGGGTGTTATAGTACGGCCCATCTTCGTCAACAAGGCACCCAAGACCCTCGCGAGGGTCCAAGCCTCGCGAGGAGGACGACGCAAGACCTCCTCTGGAGTGGCCTAGCCAGGCAGGCTCACAAGGAGCGGAGATATCAAGGCGAGGCAAACCTCACGAGGCTCTCGTGACGTGAGCCATGACGAATGGCACCAGGCGGGTGCCAGTGCGTGCAGCGTCTCTATTTCCTCTTTGGTGCTAAGGCGGCCAGCGCAGGCGAAGAGTACCGAGGCATCAGGCAAAGGTTGCCATATTTGTGCAACGAGACCAAGACCGGAGGACGGCAAGGCGGAGGTCATCGTGGAGCCCAAGACAGCGTCACCCCAGAGCTTTTCGCAGGCGAAGACTGCTTTTGTCAGGATAGCTTGTACTAGTTGTCCCCCTTCAAATTTGCCCGCCATTGTTGGCTCCCTTCCCGCTCGATATTTGGGAAGAGGACCAGGGCCTATATAAGTAGAGCTAGCCACCACAGTAGGGGCATCGAATCCTCACGCCACAAGTTCACAAGCACAAGAACACCTCAACCTCAGGAGGCTGTTCTTCCCTTGTACTGTTCATCATCAGCCCAAGAGGCAATCCACCACCACCACACTGGAGTAGGGTATTACACCACAACGGTGGCCCGAACCAGTATAAACCTCGTGTCTTTCTGTGTTGCGAGTTCGTCGAGTTTGTCGCAAGATCTTAGCGAGCTAGAGCATAGACCGGTAGGAGGGAAAGACTTCACGCGCACCCCAGTGTTCGAACCTTAAGGGTTTGCCGGAACACCACATCCGACATTTGGCGCGCTAGGTAGGGGTGCACCGGAGCTCCTCTCCACCAACCTGTGCCCCGTGCCGCCATGCTTCGCTCCCATGGCAGGAGCGCCGCCACCCGCCTCTGCGACCGACACCAGTAGCAGGGAGTCTGGGTACCGGGCCCTGGCCCCCGCCCTACGGCAGGTGCAGTGGCCAACCAAGTTCAAGCCGGAGATGCCGCAGCATTACGACGGCGCAGCAGATCCGGCACCGTTCCTGCTGGCATACGAGGAGGCCGTCCTTGAAGCCGGAGGCGACGACAAGATCATGGCCAACTGGTTCCCCATGGCCCTCGCCGGCGAGCCGCGCGCCTGGTTGCTCAACCTCCCGGGGTCCACGATGGCATCCTGGGAGGAACTCCGCAACCTCTTCACCGCGCGCTACGCGGTGCTGGCGCACCACGCAGTCGCGGCGCTGCTTGGTGGCTCTCAAGCGCCGCCTTCGGATCGCCACGTCAAGCCTTTCTTCCGTCAGATTGGGGCAGCCTCCAAGCGCCCGGGGGCTCCGCCGGGTTGGGCTGCGCCGGAGGCCGACCTCACCTTCGACTCGGAAGACCACCCCGGCTCCACCGCCGGCTCTGGCATACTCCCAATGCTCTGCACGCCTACCATCTGCAACGTGGCCGTCACCAAGAACCTCATCGACGGCGGTGTCGGCCTCAACTTGCTCTCCATAGAAGCCTTCAGCCTCCTCCACGTGCCGCCCGAGCGGCTCAGCCTCAGCAAGCCTTTTTCAGGAGTGGGTGGTGGAGCTGCCCACTCTCTGGGGCAGATCCACCTCCCTGTCACCTTCGGCACACGCGACAACTACCGCACTGAGCTGGTGGACTTCGACATCGCCCGCATCGGTCTCCCGTACAATGCCATACTCGGGTACCCGGCTCTTGCTTAGTTCATGGTGGCGACTCACCCGGCCTACAACCTCATGAAGAAGCCAGGGAGCAAGGGCGTCCTCACCATCAAGGGGGACACTAAGGAGGCCGTGACGGTGCTTAGGCTCGCCTTCAAGACCGCGGCAGCAGCGCAGCCAGCCGGCGCCAGCACGCCCGAGGCCAAGGAGACCGCGCCCGCCAAGAAAAAGCAGTTGTTCACCCAAGACAAGGCGGAGACCAAGCAGGTGCCGGTTGACGAGGACGGGTCTTCAGGAGCCACCTTTACCATAGGAACCAGCCTTGACCCGGGACAAGAAGAAGCTTTGGTGAGGTTTTTGCGCGCAAACAAGGAGATATTCGCGTGGGAGCCCAATCAGCTGGTAGGGGTCCCGAGAGAGGTGATCCAGCATCATCTAAGGGTGTGCCCCAACATGCGCCCCGTGAAGCAGTGGGCAAGACGGCAGTCCACTGAGAAGCAGGCCTTCATCGTCCAAGAGACGCGCAAGCTGGAGGCAGCAGGTACCATCCGAGAGGTTCGATACCCCGAATGGCTGGCGAACCCTGTCGTGGTACCGAAGAAAGGTGGGAAGGAACGGATGTGCGTCGACTTCACCAACCTTAACAAAGCTTGCCCCCAAGATCCGCTCCCCTTTCCGTGCATCGATCAAATCGTCGACTCCACCGTCGAATGCGACTTGCTATGTTTCCTAGATGCGTTCTCTGGGTATCATCAAATCAAGATGGCGGTGGAGGATGTGGAGAAGACGGCCTTCCTGACACCGTGTGGGGTGTACTGCTACACCTGCATGCCCTTCGGCCTACGCAACGCGGGCGCAACCTTTCAACGGCTGATGCACATCGCCTTGGGGCGGCAGCTCGGCAGGAACACAGAGGCCTACGTTGATGACATAGTGGTCAAATCTCGCGAGGTGAGGACGTTGATTCAAGACTTGGAGGAGACCTTTGAGAGCTTGCGCAGGGTGAACTTGAGGCTTAACCTGGAGAAGTGCGTGTTTGGGGTCCCCTCCGGTAAGCTACTAGGGTTCCTCATATCCCACAGAGGGATCGAGGCGAACCCGGAGAAGATAAAGGCCATCGAAGACATGAGCCCACCACAAACCCTCAAGGAGATGCAAAAGCTAGCAGGGCGGGTGACCACGTTAGGGCGTTTTATCTCCAAGCTAGGCGAGCGCGCCTTGCCCTTCTTTAAGCTCATGAAGAAGAAGGGCCCCTTCGAGTGGACCCCGGAGGCCGACCGAGCCTTCCAAGACCTCAAGAAATACCTCACCAGCCCCCCGGTGATGGTGGCACCACGGCCTCTCGAGCCTCTGGTACTTTACCTTGCCGCCACCCCGTACTCCGCCAGCGCAGCACTGGTGGCGGTTCGGGAGGAGCACCAAGACAAGGGTGCGCCGCGCCAAGCCAGAGCTGATGTAGCGCAGGGTCAGGAAGGCACGGCAGAACCGTCAGCGGCAGAAGACCAAGCTCAGCAGGGCAACATGACAGAAGCTCCTGAGGACGGTCAGGACTCGGGAAACTCTCCACCTCAGGATATGCCACAGTCTCCGCAGGACCTGAGCCTCAACAGTGTGCTAGCCCTCATCGAGCACCCGGTGTACTTCGTCAGCACCGTACTGCGGGGCGCTAGGGCACGCTACCCCATGCCGCAAAAGCTCCTGCTCGCACTCTTGGTGGCCTCGCGCAAGCTGCGACACTACTTCCAGGGCCACCCCATCAAGGTCATCTCATCTTACCCATTGGAGAGGGTACTTAGGAGCCCGAACTCGGCCGGAAGGGTCGCTGAATGGAACATCGAGCTGCAAGCATTCTAGCTGGAGTTCAGCACTACCAGGGTCATCAAGGGAGCCGCGCTCGCCGATTTTGTGGCAGAATGCACCGATGCCCCGGCTCTTGAGGAAGGAGAAGACCGGTCCACCTCCCTAGGAAGTGAGGCACCGGACGGCTAGGTCATGTATTTCGATGGCGCCTTCGCGCACCAGGGCGCGGGGGCTGGAGCAGTGCTCATCTCGCCCACCCAGGACAAGCTTTACTACGTCGTGCAACTCTGCCTCTAGCGCGGCGAGAAGTTCTCCAACAATATCGCAGAATACGAAGGCCTCATAGCTGGCCTGAAAGCCGCGCAGCTCTGGGGGTGAGGCGCCTTACCATCAAGGGCGACTCGCAGCTCCTCGTCAACTTCTCCAACAAAGTGTATGAGCCAAAGGACGAGCACATGGAGGCCTACCTTGCGGAGGTGCGCAAGTTGGAAAAGCAGTTCTCGGGCCTGGAGCTGCAGCACGTGCCCCAGGGCACCAACAAGGAAGCCGACGACATCGCCAAGAGAGCATCCAAGCGGCAACCGCAAGAGCCCGGCGTCTTCGAAGAGCGGCTCTTCAAGCCATCGGCTACGCCACCTCTTTCAAGCACGACTCAGCCTCGGGAGGAGCTCCCACAGCCCCCGGCCACGGGAGCCCCAGCCTGCGGCCCAACCACAGGAGCTCGGCTGCTCCTGGCGCTCGAGCCCTAGGAGGTGTGCTGGACCAAGGAATTCAAGGAGTACCTGATGCACAGGACGTTGCCGAAGAAGGAAGAAGACGCGGAGCGCGTGGCCCGACAGGCCACGGCATACTGCATTCAAGACGGTGAGTTGTACAGGAAGCGACCGAACGATGTCACGCTGCACTGCATCTCCAGCGATCAAGGAAGGGAGTTGCTGATTGACATACACGGTGGTGATTGCGGACACCACTCATCGCCATGGACCCTTGTTGGCAAGGTGTTCTGCAGTGGGTTCTATTGGCCTACAACACTCAACGACGCGGCCGAGCTGATGAAGTCTTGTGAAGCTTGCCAATTCCACGCCAAGCAGATCCATCAGCCTGCACAGGGCCTCCAAACCATTCTGCTCACGTGGCCGTTCGCGGTCTGGGGGCTGGACATCTTAGGCCTGTTCCCACGAGCGCCAGGGGGCTACCGCTATCTCTACGTCGCCATCGACAAGTTCACCAAGTGGGCGGAAGTGGAAGCCGTCCGTACCATTCCAGCCGGCTCTACTGTCAAGTTCATCAAGGGCCTCGTGAGCCACTTTGGGGTCCCCAACTGCATCATCACAGATAATGGCTCGCAGTTTACTAGTAACCTCTTCAAAACCTACTGTGCTAACCTTGGAACGCAGATCTGCTACGGTTCGGTGGCCCACCCCAGGAGCAATGGTCAGGCCGAACGCGTCAACGCTGAGGTCCTGCGGGGTCTCAAGATCAGGACCTTCAAGAAGAAGCTGGAGGCCTGCGGCAGGGGCTGGCACGACGAACTCCAGTCCGTGCTGTGGTTCATCCGTACCACTGCCACCAAGCCAATGGGCGAGACTCCATTCTTCCTCGTCTATGGACCTGAGGCAGTCCTTCCTCACGAGGTCAAGCATAGCTCCGCGCAGGTCCTGACGTTCGACGAAACGCAGCAGGATGCCACGCGGGGGATGGATCTCGTGCTGGGGGAGGAGCGCCGTCGCGAAGCCACATTGAGGGCGGCAAGGTACCAACAAGCTCTGCGGTGGTACCACTGCCGCAACATCCGCTCCAGGATGCTCGAGGTAGGCGACCTCGTCCTGAGGCGAGTCCTCTCCAGGGAAGGGCTGCACAAGCTTTCACCCATGTGGGAGGGCCCGTTCAGGGTCGTTCATGTCGCCAGGCCGGGTGCAGCGCGCCTGGAGACGCAGGATGGGACACCCATCCAGAATGCCTGGAACATCCAGCACCTCCGGAAGTTCTATCCATGAAGCAAGGCCCAGAGCCTGAGAAGAATGTTGGGGAACGTAGTAATTTCAAAAAAATTCCTACGCACACGCAAGATCATGGTGATGCATAGCAACGAGAGGGAAGAGTGTTGTCCACGTACCCTCGTAGACCGAAAGCGGAAGCGTTTAACACAACGCGGTTGATGTAGTCGTACGTCTTCACGATCCAACCGATCAAGTAACGAACGCACGGCACCTCCGAGTTCAGCACACCTTCAGCTCGATGACGTCCCTCGAACTCCGATCCAGCCGAGTGTTGAGGGAGAGTTTTGTCAGCACGACGGCGTGGTGACAATGATGATGTTCTACCGACGCAGGGCTTCGCCTAAGCACCGCTACGATATTATCGAGGTGTAATATGGTGGAGGGGGGCACCGCACACGGCTAAGAGATCAATGATCAATTGTGTGTCTAGAGGTGCCCCCCTGCCCCCGTATATAAAGGACCAAGGGGGGTTCGGCCGGCCAAGGGGAGAGGCGCGCCAGGAGGAGTCCTACTCCTACCGGGAGTAGGACTCCCCCCCTTTTCCATGTTGGACTAGGAGAGAGGGGGGAAGAGGTGGAGGGGAGGAAGGAAAGGGGGGGCGCCGCCCCCCTCTCCTTGTCCTATTCGGACTGGGGGGGGAGGGGCGTGCGGCCCTGCCCTGGCCTCCTCTCCTCTCTTCCACCTAGGCCCACTAAGGCCCATTAAGTTACCGGGGGGTTCCGGTAACCTCCCGGTACTCGGAAAAAATCCCGATTTCACCCGGAACACTTCTGATATCCAAACATAGGCTTCCAATATATCAATCTTTATGTCTCGACCATTTTGAGACTCCTCTTCATGTCCGTGATCACATCCGGGACTCCGAACAACCTTCGGTACATCAAAACATATAAACTCATAATATAACTGTCATCGTAACGTTAAGCGTGCGGACCCTACGGGTTCGAGAACTATGTAGACATGACCGAGACACCTCTCCGGTCAATAACCAATAGCGGAACCTGGATGCTCATATTGGCTCCCACATATTCTACGAAGATCTTTATCGGTCAGACCGCATAACAAATTACGTTGTTCCCTTTGTCATCGGTATGTTACTTGCCCGAGATTCGATCGTCGGTATCTCGATACCTAGTTCAATCTCGTTACCGGCAAGTCTCTTTACTCGTTCTGTAATACATCATCCCGCAACTAACTCATTAGTTACAATGCTTGCAAGGCTTATAGTGATGTGTATTACTGAGTGGGCCCAGAGATACCTCTCCGACAATCGGAGTGACAAATCCTAATCTCGAAATACGCCAACCCAACAAGTACCTTTGGAGACACCTGTAGAGCACCTTTATAATCACCCAGTTATGTTGTGACGTTTGGTAGCACACAAAGTGTTCCTCCGGTAAACGGGAGTTGCATAATCTCATAGTCATAGGAACATGTATAAGTCATGAAGAAAGCAATAGCAACATACTAAACGATCGAGTGCTAAGCTAACGGAATGGGTCAAGTCAATCACATCATTCTCCTAATGATGTGATCCCGTTAATCAAATGACAACTCATGTCTATGGCTAGGAAACATAACCATCTTTGATCAACGAGCTAGTCAAGTAGAGGCATACTAGTGACACTCTGTTTGTCTATGTATTCACACATGTATTATGTTTCCGGTTAATACAATTCTAGCATGAATAATAAACATTTATCATGATATAAGGAAATAAATAATAACTTTATTATTGCCTCTAGGGCATATTTCCTTCAAAGAAAGGCCCAGAGCCTGTAAAGAAGGCCCGGTGCCTGTGAAGAATCGCCGCCCGTGACACTCTCACGTAATAATGAGTTGGGGCTGTACACGCCTCGGAGTCTCAGGAGCGCCGGCCTCAGGCCCTAGGGCTCCCTCCCACGCATAGTGGACTGCACTTAGCTCCGCGCTGGTGAGAAGACTTGAAGACTAGATTAGGTGCCGGACGCGGCTTTTCATTTGCTTTCCGTAGTTGGCTCGCTTTTCCTTAATCAGAGTTGCTCTTGGTGTTTGTTGCTGATTTGGTTCCCCAGCCTTTTACCGCTTTTTTCGGCTCTAGTTTGCTCATGTTCTCTCTCTCTCGCATACCTCACGAGGGGGCTAGGCAGGTGCCCTCGCGAGCATTTCTCTTCTCTTTGCCTTCTCGCGAGCCACCCTCGTTCGAGCCTGGAAGCTGGCACATCTATCCTAAATCCGTGCCCCTCGGGTACCGCATTACAAGGCGCCAAGACAAGGCTTGGGTGGACGGCAGATCCTTTGGTGCACCCCCTAACAAATTTTTTGCAGTTTCCGAGCAACGCGGACACCACGCAAGGGAAAGGGCTTCCCAAACACACCAGGTTAAGTTATCTTTGCGCAAAATAACAACACGACATGGGAACGACTCGCACAATGCATTAACCAAAGAACCATAGTTCGATACACGCCCCTCTGGGCCCATACTGGTTTCGTTTTCTGATGCAGGAAAGAAAGAAAAAGCTAAGCAAGCAGCGTTGCAGCAATCCGCGGAGGCAGGCCCTTGGCGACACCCCGAGCCTAGCCAGACCCCTCCTCGCGCTTCACGGAGGCGCGGCGACGAGATGACCCGCTGCCTCCTTCGAAGCGGGCGCGGCGATGCGGCGGCTGGTCGTAGCCACCGCTGCTGGAGCTGCCACTGGAGGAAGATCCGCCGTAGCTGGAGGAGACGCAGTCGCCGCCGAGGGCAGGCTCGCCCTCGTCCTCATCGCGACCATCACCAAGGCCGAGCACCTCCTCACCGTCGTTCATCTCGGGGCAGCACCCGGCGCGGCGACCATCTTCCCCGAACAACCTCACATAGAGGGTCGATTCACCATCGTACCTGAAGTGGAGGGTGCACCGCCTGCCCAGGCCGCGCGCGCGGGCGAACGTCTGCCAGCCGCGGGCCAGGGCTATGTTGCCCACGGCGGAAGTCTCGACCGCAACCCAAGAGGCCCTGCTGCAGTAGCCGTCCGCCTGCAGCCAGAGCCCGCCCGGACCAGAGGCCGGCAGTTCGCCGGCGAAGAAGCGCGGAAGTTGGAGCCAGTTGCCGGCCGGGCTCTCCGACCAGACAACGAACTCCGGCGACACCTCAGCCGAATGGAAGCGCGCGGGAAGGCCGCGCCACCATCGCGCGCCTTCCCTCATCAGCTGAACCACCATGGATGGGACGATCCTCGACGGTGGGCCACGGCGGGGGTCGCGGCGTAATTGCGCGGACGGCCACGGCCGCGCTTGGGCGCCGGGGAGCCGGGGCCCTCGAGAGGGGCCTTTCCTTTCTCGGCGGTAGAGAACTTCTTTCGTGGAGCCATCGATGGCACTGCGAGCAATGGAGCAGAGAAGCAAGCAAGCAAGAAAGAAGAGATGGGCAACGGGGGCTCCGCCCCCTCCCTATTTATAGCGCGAGAAGGCCAACCGGCGTCTCCCACGATCGCAGGTAATGATGGTTCACCTTGCATGTCGCAGGGACTTATCAAGTCGTGCAGTTGCCGAGGCAGCGTGGGGAAGCGGAGACGCCCACGTCCAATCAACCGCCACGCGTCGACCGAGGCCGCAGGCTTTTGGGGCCCGCGGTGCTCCGAACTTGACCCCTGGCTTCGCTGCGAAGCCAAGCCCAAGCGCACCTTGGGCCCGGGGGCTACCATCGGCGTTCTGGGAACGGGGGTCCCCAGACTTGCCTGCCTGCGGCCCACAGCGTGGCTAAGCAGCAGGCCGTACGACCCATCTTCGTCAACAAGGCACCCAAGACCCTCGCGAGGGTCCAAGCCTCGCGAGGAGGACAACGCAAGACCTCCTCTGGAGTGGCCTAGCCAGGCAGGCTCACGAGGAGCGGAGATATCAAGGCGAGGCAAACCTCATGAGGCTCTCGTGACGTGAGCCATGACGAACGGCACCAGGCGGGTGCCAGGCGGGCGCCAGTGGGCGCAGCGTCTCTATTTCCTCTTTGGTGCTAAGGCGGCCGGCGCAGGCGAAGAGTACCGAGGCATCAGGCAAAGGTTGCCATATTGGTGCAACGAGACCAAGACCGGAGGACGGCAAGGCGGAGGTCATCGTGGAGCCCAAGACGGCGTCACCCCAGAGCTTTTCGCAGGGGAAGACCGCTTTTGTCAGGATAGCTTGTACTAGCTGTCCCCCTTCAAATTTGCTCGCCATTGTTGGCTCCCTTCCCGCTCGATATTTGGGAAGAGGACCAGGGCCTATATAAGTAGAGCTAGCCACCACAGTAGGGGCATCGAATCCTCACGCCACAAGTTCACAAGCACAAAAACACCTCAACCTCAGGAGGCTGTTCTTCCCTTGTACTGTTCATCATCAGCCCAAGAGGCAATCCACCGCCACCACACTGGAGTAGGGTATTACACCACAACGGTGGCCCGAACCAGTATAAACCTCGTGTCTTTCTGTGTTGCGAGTTCGTCGAGTTTGTCCGCAAGATCTTAGCGAGCTAGAGCGTAGATCGGTAGGAGGGAAAGACTTCGCGCGCACCCCAGTGTTCGAACCTTAAGGGTTTGCCGGAACCCCACATCCGACAGTCGCCCCTGACCAGAGATCGCCAGCGACCCCTGCAGCCCAGCCACCTCGCTCCAGTGCCCCTCGAGCTTGACCTACCTCTCGGGCGCTGCATTGGGGTTCCTCTGGTGTTGCCTGGACGCTGCTGAGCCCCCGGAGCCGCCTCTCGACGTCGCCTTCTTCCTCTCCGGCAAGTCCCGTCTGCCACCGCCGCTTGCGAGCTCAGTTGCGAGCAGCTCCGGCCATCCCACGGCAAGCCACGGGTACGGGCAGGTGCGCCGTGAACCCCTCTCCATTCCTATCCCTCTGGTTTAGCCCCAAACCCACTCATTGCCGGCGTAAGCTCCGGCGGAGCGCCGCCGCGCTCTGATCTCTCTCTCTCTCTCTCCTGACGGGTGGGCCCAGCGTCAGCCTCACCACTCGCGCCCGAAGCGGTACAAGTGGAGGCGTAATCCCTCTTTACGCCATCGACGTCACCCCCCAGTTTTCTAAATTATTCGAATTTAATCAGATTTTGATCAAAACTTTGACCAGCCTCAACTTTTAGCCTATAAGTCCAAATGAGTCGATTCTTTTTGCATTGTGTTTGTTTCAGAAAGCACAAGCAGCACACCTAAAGGTGGAATTTTCCTTGCTGTCTAGAATTTCTGGTGATTTTCATAATGGTTTTTGATATGTTGTTTTGTGGTTTTTAAATATTTTCAGAAGAAGGAACTTGCCTTGAAGACAACCAGGAGGAGTGACCCTCCTCTGTACTAAGGCAAGCCACACCAGCATTTGGATGGTGTCATCTCAATATCTATGAATTTTTCTACTTGAATATGATTTATTATATGAATTTTAAAAATTTGTTAAATACACTAGCACAGATGCCCGTGCGTTGCAACGGGAGAGAAAATTAAAATGTCAATCAAAGCACCTATCAACGTTGCCCGACGAGCAGGGTTGCAGGTGCCGAGGTACAGAAGGAAATTCGTAGCATGCTTTAATATCCATTAGTGTAGTCCATGCATGCATGTTCACTGAATAAATAGGAATGGAACAGTTACATTGATTGATTAGTTTTGCTTTAGCCCTCAGAAGCAACATCTGAGTGAATAGTTAGCAGGGCAGTGCTACCTCAGTCCTCACCAGGGATAAATCCTCAGGTTTGACGCTTTTGTGTCTTTTAAAGACGAAATATTCTTTTAGTAGGAGGCGATGTTCTCGTCGATAGCGAGACGCTTGTGGTGACTTCATTATTTTTAAAACTTGCCAACACGGTATTTCAAATGTGCTCAAATAGATAGGATGTGCGTGTCTGTGCATTTATAAGAGTGAGTGTATGTACGCCTCTGCATCTATTGATATTGTGTTTCAAGTAAAATGTTTTCCTTTACCCTTTAGATGCAGCAATTTAATCGTCGAATGATTTCTAGTGACTCATTCGTGTTGTCACTTTTCATGTTCGCCATTGTCGTTGATAATGGTATGATTTTGATGTTTGTAAGTGCTTATTTTTTTTATAAAGCCGCATTCATGTTCTCTTAAAATGTCTCATTCAGCTCCGCACTATCATCGGGTGAAAGAGTGGTGATACATTGAAACGGGATTTTTTTAATATATTTTTTAAAGATTCAAATGCAAGCGGGTTTTACAAAATGTTATTTATTTGGTTATTCCTTTTTTTGCACTATTTGAACTTTGCCCAAACACAAGCATTTCATATCGACATCAGCTGTTTCGCTAAAACAAAAACACAGTCCCTAATTGCAATTAAAAGGAAAAACCTCGCCGCCGGCCGCATCACAAGTTAATTAAAGAAAAAGGCGATCCAACTTTTTTAGACAAAAAAAGGGCTATCCAACTGATTATACAACAACACACATCAGCCACGTGACCCACGCCCAACCCAAGCCCAACCAGCGACACGTATCAGCCCAACCAGCGACACGTCTCAGCGATTCACATTCATTTCCTTTGATCTGCAAACGTCTAGCGGCTCGTCTCCTTTAACCAGCCCCAAACCAGTCGATCCCCTTTGCTCTCCTCTCTCCCCCCATCTCGATCTCCTCCATCTTCCCCAGCAAGTTCACAAATCCTCCCGTATCTCCATCTTCCCAAATTCCATATAGCCCCCTTGGCTGCAAATCCCGAGTAACCAAGCCGGAGACGCCGCGGGGCTGCCGTTGCAAGAGGAGGACGGGGTGCTGCAAGGCGCTGCCGCCGTCTCAACAGGCGCCGCCGCCGTCTCAACAAGGGCACTACTGCCACTGCCGGACTGCAAGGGAGGCCGCTATTTCTCCCTCCATCTATCTGTGATGTCTGCATCTAGATTGCTATACCATGCAGCCGAGCAGTCTGTTGTTTGAAGGGCCGCCCCGGTTTCCTTTGGTCATTCTCTGAAATCTTGTGCAGCTTTTTGGCCGCCCCAGGTTTCTTTCGGTCTATTCCTCACCCCATCTCCCTCTGATGTCTGCCTCACCCTGCATTCCCCTTCTAGTTCGTTCGTTCGTTCCCTTCCCCTTCCCTGGGAAGAAGGGTACCACCTATGCCTCACCCTCTGCACCTTTATTTAATGATTTCTGTCGCCTCTTGCTGAATCCCTCTTGTTGAATCACCATGGCACAGGTATATGAATCCATCAGATTAGGTTAAAAGGAGCAATTTGGGATTATGCAAGCAGCGGTGCTAAATCACAGGGGTGTTTTTGCAAAAAAACAAAACGTTATCCATCAGTACAACAGTTTAAGTAGGATGGCGGGTTAATTTCTCAGAAACAGGCGGACTTTTTTGCAAAAAGGCCGATGACGGATGGAATCGCTTGTTTATTATTAGGGAAAGATATGATTGCTTGCTAGTTATTTTGTCATGCTTGAAATGCTTGTTTAAGTTACTGATTGAATGCATGGACTAGTTTGGTTTAGTAGAATAAAATTTTGCTTTAGTTATATAGCTATGATAAATAATGATAGTTCTCTTGCTAGTTATATTTTCATATAAATTATGAGTCAATAAAAATATTGCATGATAATAAAACTTGAGGTAGAACCAGTAAAGTTTAATCTTGAGTAGTGCAAGAACGTTATGTTGATAAGTTTGATCCGTGCATGGGAGTTGCATGCTTTGCATGTCGAGTAGTTGCATGATCACGGCATCGTATGACTTGGTAGTTTAAATTTTTATTCAAGTTAAACCTGTTAATAATGTCCAACTTGAATATGATGTTGATCAAGTCATGGTGCCTTTAAATCGGGTTTTCTCAGTGCGACCACATTTACCTTGTGGGAGGTCTTGATTCGATCATTTGTTGTGCCTCTTGCCGGTGCCTTCAATGAGGGAAGGTTATGGGCGTGCATACCCTGGCCCAGTAAGCAGACATAACCTTGTGTGTCCGTTTGTTTTTATGGTACCCTGTCCCCGTTTGGGACCGTTTTGCCACGACGGTGGCCGTTGGTGTCTTTGCTAGACACGGGGCCACCCACCCTGAGAGGGAGTTTGTCGGAGTGGCCGGGAGAGTGTCATGACAAGGGGAGGGTTTTGTCAAAATGCCGTTGGTCCACCCGAATGGGAGGGTGAGTCCTGGATTCCGTGGTGTGGGTAAAGTGCACTACCTCTACAGAGTGTATTAAATCTATCGATAGTCGCGTCCTCGGTTATGGATACAACTCGGAAGTAAGTCACACCATGGATCACCTTTTATAATTAATCTTGCACACTAACTAACTGTTGATGGCACTGATGAATCTGGAGATCATGAGCTGATCTTGAGTGATTGGTTTCAGTTGTGATTCGGGTATGATCACCGTTTGGTTACGAGGTAACCCATCTGGTAAGCGAGTCCGTGGGACTCGGTGCATATTTTGGTTTCACTGCATTAGTAGTATTGCTCGCATTGCATTAACCTGATTAATGGTCATGATATTGTTTGTCATTATGTTTATGTTTGTTGTGAGGTTGCAAGTACATTTAATGTACTGATCTGGCGTGTCATGCCAGTTTTCAGGCAAGTCGTCTCGCATTGGAGAGCTTCCCGCGTCTAGGCTGTGTCCACGTCGGTGTCCCTGTGCTATGGAGTTCCACTTCGTCGTTTTTTCGCTGCCGCGTAGTTCGTGTTATCGAGGCCCATTTATGTTCATTAAATAATGTACATACTGTTCAGCCGTGTCATGTGTGCCGCTTGGCCCCTTATCTCGATGTAATATCAGACTCGTGTAATCCGCTAGCATTAATAAAGCGGTTGTTTCTGTATCATGTTGTTGTATGTTGCCAGAAGACTTGATCTCTGGACTGGCAATGCAAGGTAAACCGGTTGCTCTGAGCTGGGGTGCCACACATATGTTCTATACTTGTACTATTACAGATGGTAAAGAAAGAGGCGACAGACATTCCAGTTGTTGAACAAGGTGAAGTGGAATGGCCCTATTGTGCTCTCCTGGATGCAGAAGGCATGCAGAACTCTAGTCCAACCCCTTATGATGGCCGGCCGCCAATCATGTAGTTTGAGAGGTAATCTTGAGTAAACTGCTTCAGGATCCATTGCAAAAGAAAAACCATTCAGATATTGTCATCTAACACAACTCATTACGGGCAGTAAAAAGAAGGCTACAGCGTTCTTACTTACCATCCTACAGTTCACTGTTTTCTTGCATAAAGTGTAAACAAATAGTTCGATTGACATCTTTTGACCCATTTTAGTAACAATCTTTATCAGTTTCCTCACTTGATGCTGGTTCATGAATATCTCATTGCCCCATACGCAGAAAAGGTCGAAGTGTGGATCTTTGGCAATGATATATGTACATAAAAGCACCAAATTAATATTAGAAGCTAAACAACAATTGAAAAATAATGTAGTACAACACTCCATCCATCCCATTATATAAGATTTTATTACATGTATATCTAGACATCATCAGAACATTAAGGTAACACTTTTCCTTGTTGCTATGTAGCCTGGGATTGCATATTTAGTCATTCAGTACAATGCATGTTGCTAAACAACAATTGAAAAATGAAAAGGCATGTTAATTGCAATATCCTTAACAGCAACCAAATATCGTAATTCATAGTGGTATTGTTGAAATTCTTATTGATGAAATTGAACTGCACAGCAAATAGTTGCACATATAGAGCATCGCATTGTGAAAAACTGAAATAAACAAGTCATAAGGACATCTCTAGGTGATCCTTAAAAAGTTAAAGGACTAAAACACTTAGTGGATATATATATACTCTAGCAACTTTTGGCCTTTTCTAGTCGATCCCCTAAACTTAAGGTTGTAAACTTCAATTTGATCAATTTCAAAGCAGGTTCAACGGAAAGTAGCATGCATTCAAACATAAACATAGATAGTTTGCATAACCGAACATAAAACATAAATTTAAACTAAGCTAAACTACTTTCGATCGAAGTAGAGGTCGAGCCATTCCTTCCTCGTCATGTACGGTGTGCCGCGAGCCGAGTCCGGGCCAGTACTGTCGTCGGGGTCGTTGGGGAAGGCACTCCTCCACTCGTCGACCTCGATCTCCTCGTCCTCGGGGCCCACCTCGACGCCCTCCGCGCCGCCGTCGCCTTCGACCTCGTCATCAGAGGACAGCGCGATAACCTCGCCGCCCTTCGCTCTGCTGTCCTCGCCGCCTTCGACCTCGTCATCGGAGGAGAGCGCGATAACCTCGCCGCCCTCTGCACCGGCAAAGATCGCCCACTCCGCCTCCACGCGCTCCAGGTGCTGCCGGCGGAGCTCTTGCATGTAGGCCTCGTCGGCGGCCTCAGCCTCGAGACGCTCCCACGCCTCACGGTCCTCCCACGCCATAGCCGAGCTCACCACCCCTGGCTCCGGCGGAACGAGGTGGGCCGGACGTGTGCCGAAGGGCAAATTGAGCCTAGCCGTCACGCCATGGTAGCGGACCCGCCAGCGGTCGTACTCCATGGCCGCGAGCTCGGCCATGTGGAAGCTACGGAGCCACTAGCGGGTGTGGGTCTCTCGATTTGTAATCTCGGCGACCCACGTCCCCCACCGCCGCTGCCAGACCCCGAAGTAGGACTTCATCGGCTGCCGGGTCCGGGGGAGGACGGGGAAGTCCTCGAACCGGCGTAGGAGCGCGGCGGCGGGCGGATCGGGGGACTAGCGACGGCAGATCGGGCCCGCGGAGGACGACGGGGACACCTTGGCGGCCACCTCACCGGCGTCGGGCGAAAAGGCCGCGATAAACCTCTTTTTGGCCATTGGCTACTTGAGCTCCCCGGCACACAGGCATAGGTTGAGGATGGAGGCGCCGGCGATGGCGGTGACCTACCAATGGTTTCAAGGGTTGTGCATGTCTGTGTGAGCGGAGGTTATGTTTGAGGAAATACTGGGGCAACTGAAAATTTTACTAGGCAGAAGTAACAAGGCGGGGCTACTGAAAATTTGGATCAAGGGCGAGCAGATATTTTTGAGATTGCGAGGGATGCAGAGACGGGAGTAAAATGCCGGGGCTACTGAAAATTTGAATCAAGGGACTGAAGCAGAGCGGGAGTAACAGACATCGCACACGGTTCGCACATAGTAATCGTGGGCTATCAAACATTAAAACCTTCCAGGCGGTAGATATTTTCGAGATTCCGAGGGATGCAGAGGCGGGAGGTTTGGGGGAGCGAGCTAGTATGCTTGACACGCCGGCTGTGGACTGTAGCCGATGCACCTTCTCGTGTAAGCCATAGGCGTACTATACACCGACGGTGCTCCAAGATATTTTGTACATCTCACACGGTTGGTGAGAATAAACTGTGTGGGATCTACTTGATTTGAATTACAAAATGGGGTCACAGCGGCAATGGACGGTGTTTGAATTGCTAGACCTTTTATCTGCAGTGAACATGCAACTGTATGTGTGTCGTAAAAGAATTGGAATTATTCAGGGTTCGTTTAGACATTTCATACATTAAACTAGTTTTCTAGCCATTACAGGTGCACAATTCAAAAGTAAACTACATGCACATGCTCCGGTGCATACAAATTGGTTGAAAAAACAAATATGTCTCCTTCAGTGCATGCTTAGGTCCCACGGAAGAAATGAGAATGAATTTTTCGGGGTTCGTTTCGCCTTTTTTATACATTAACTGGGTTTTCTAGGCATTTTATGTGCATAATTCAAATTTAAACTACAAGCACATGCTCCAATGCACCAAAGTTGGTTCAAAAATCACATGTGTGTCCTTGGGTGAATTTCTAGGTCCCATGCAAGAGATGGGAATGAAGTTCAAACACCATGGCACTGTTGATTGCCGGCAAACGTTGAGATGCCTGGTTTTTAAATTCTAGTAAATCCAAAACTCGTCTGAAATTCATGAAACTTGGCATGCTATCATGGAGCGGCATCAACATGCCGTGGTGAAAATTTTGACCCATTCGGGGCAGGTTCGGGTATAAGCTTCCCACAAACCAGAGCTTCTCACAACAAGCATGATGGTTTCGATAGGGAACGTCCCACCTTTGGGGACGAAACGATATCCATTGCCTCTTATTGCTTTCAAATATTTTCTAGTGTCAACATAGAACAACAGGAGTGTTGTGTTCATTCTTCGAATTTTTCGGGGTTCGTTTGGACATTTTTATACATTAACTGGGTTTTCTAGGTATTTTATGTGCATAATTCAAATTTGAACTACAAGCACATGCTCCAATGCACCAAAGTTGGTTGAAAATCTAATATGTTTCCTTGGGTGAATTTCCAGGTCCCATGCAAGAGATGGGAATGAAATTCAAACACCAAGGCACTATTGATTGCCGGCAAAACATTGAGATGCCTGGTTTTTAAATTCTAGTAAATCCAAAACTCGTCTGAAATTCATGAAACTTGGCATGCTATCATGGAGCGGCATAAACATGCCGTGGTGAAAATTTTGTCCCATTTGGGGCAGGTTCGGGTATATGCTTCTCACAAACTAGAGCTTCTCACAACAAGCATGATGGTTTCGATAGGGAACACACCACCTTTGGGGACGGGACGATATCCGTGGCCTCTTATTGCTTTCAAAAAATTTCTAGTGTCAACATAGAACAATGGGAGTGTTGTGTTCAATCTTGGAATTTTTCGGGGTTCGTATGGCCTTTTTATGCATTAACTGGGTTTTCTAGGCGTTTTATGTGCATAATTCTAATTTGAACTACAAGCACATGCTCCAATGCACTAAGGTTGGTTGAAAAATCACATGTGTGTCCTTGGGTGAATTTCTAGGTCCCATGGAAGAGATGGGAATGAAATTCAAACACCAGGGGACTGTTGATTGCCGGCAAAACATTGAGGTGCCTGGTTTTTAAATTCTAGTAAATCCAAAAATCGTCTGAAATTCATGAAACTTGGCATGCTATCATGGAACGGCCTCAACATGTCGTGTTAAAAATTTGTCCCATTTGGGGCAGGTTCGGGTATATGCTTCTCACAAACCAGGGCTTCTCACAACAAGCATGATGGTTTCGGTAGGGAACGTCCCACCTCTGGGGACGAAACGATATCCATTGCCTCTTATTGCTTTCAAAAAAATTCTCGTGTCAACATAGAACAACAGGAGTGTTGTGTCAATTTTTGTGATTTTTCGGGGTTCGTTTGGACATTTTTATGCATTAACTGGGTTTTCTAGGCATTTTATGTGCATAATTCAAATTTGAACTACAAGCACATGCTCCAATGCACTAAGGTTGGTTGAAAAATCTAATATGTGTCCTTGGGTGAATTTCTAGGTCCCATGCAAGAGATGGGAATGAAATTCAAACACAAGGGCACTATTGATTGCCGGCAAAACATTGAGATGCCTGGTTTTTAAATTCTAGTAAATCCAAAACTCGTCTAAAATTCATGAAACTTGGCATGCTATCATGGAGCGGCATCAACATGCCATGTTAAAAAATTTGTCCCGTTTGGGGCAGGTTCGGGTATATGCTTCTCACAAACCAGAGCTTCTCACAACAAGCATGATGGTTTCGGTAGGGAATGTCCCACCTTTGGGGACGAAACAATATCCATTGCCTCTTATTGCTTTAAAAAAATTTCTCATGTCAACATAGAACAACAGGAGTGTTGTGTCAATTTTTGGGTTTTTTCGGGGTTCATTTGGACAGTTTTATGAATTAACTGAGTTTTCAATGCATTTATGTGCATAATTCAAATTTGAACTACATGCACATGCTCCAGTGCATATAAATTGGTTGAAAAATCAAATCTGTGTCCTTGGGTGCATGCTTAGGTCCCATGCAAGAAATGGGAATGAATTTCAAACACCAGGGCACCATTGATTGTCGGCAAAACATTGAGATGCCTCGTTTTTAAATCCTAGTAAATCCAAAACTCGTCTGAAATTCATGATACTTGGCATGCTTTCGTGGAGCGGCATCAACATGTCGTGGTAAAAATTTTGTCCTATTTGGGGCAGGTTTGGGTATATGCTTCTCACAAGCCAGAGCTTCTCACAACAAGCATCATGGTTTCGGTAGGGAACGTCCCACCTTTGGGGACGAAACGATATCCACTGCCTCTTATTGCTTCCAAAAATTTTCTTGTGTCAACATAGAACAACAGGAGTGTTGTGTCAATTTTTGTGATTTTTCGGGGTACTTTTGGACATTTTTATGCATTAACTGAGTTTTCAATGCATTTATGTGCATAATTCAAATTTGAACTACATGCACATGCTCCAGTGCATATAAATTGGTTGAAAATCAAATCTGTGTCCTTGGGTACATGCTTAGGTCCCATGTAATAAATGGGAATGAATTTCAAACACCAGGGCACCGTTGATTGCCGACAAAACATTAAGATGCCTGATTTTTAAATTCTAGTAAATCCAAAACTCGTCTGAAATTCATGAAACTTGGCATGCTATCATGGAATGGCACCCGACATGATGTGGTATTATTCGTGTCCATTTTGAGAGAAGGTGCACTCGAATAATGACAGTCAACAAAGGTATTTTGAAAAAATAGCTGCCACTTTAATATCTCAAACGTTTGTATAATTCAAAACGTGTGCGTTCTATTAACCATTCACGTGACGCCACATTTCTTGGTTTTAATGGTTGTAGGAGGTGCCGTGCGGACAGCTGCTTGACCTTGACTGAACGGGAGGCGTGCGAGCGCAGTCCGGTGCACAGGCTGACCGAGAGGCGTGCAAGCTGTCCTCCAAAGCGCAAGCTCACCGGGAAGCGTGCGAGCTTTACGCTGCGTAGGCTCACTGGGAAGCGAGCCCTTTGACTTCCATGGCCACCCGCCTTCCTCTCCATTAATGGCGCCCGAGCCGCTGTTTAATACGGGCGGCCTTACTGTTCGCCTCCCATTCCCCTCCCCCCGCAGACCTCCACCGCCATGGTGCAGAATGATCATCTCCCACTAGTCTTCAAGTTTGGTGAAGTCGACTCCGAGCCGGAGGAGATAGAAAATAAGGAGGAATGGGGCCTCATGGACATGGCCCAAAACGAGTTGGCCGCGGCGGTTGCTGCCCCCGCTCCCGTCCCAGCTCCCATCCCCGCGCCCGCGCCAGCGACCATCCCCATAGCATTGACGGGCTGGTCGCCGAGCACTATCGCAGAGCTGGAAGCTGCGGGCGTCAGCGAGGTCTCCGCGGACCCACGCGAGCTCGTGTACGTGCCAGCGCCCCTGGGCGCCCCTCCACCCACCGTGGCGCCGGCCCCCGTGCGTTTGGCTACACCCGCCGCGCCCGTGCGCGCCCCTCCACCCACCGCGGCGCCGGTCCTCGTGCCTTTGGCTACACCCGCCGCGCCCGTGCCCGTGCGCCCCCCCCAGCGGCATGGGACGCTGCCGTCGACCGCTACCTCTCAGCGGCGCCAGTTGCCGTCCTCCCGCGCCCCGCCCGTCGATCGCGCGACGACATGATGTTTGATTTACAAGTGAAGAACATTTTGTGCTACCTTGAAGACTTCAACAACGGCGTCCCGGAGGACGACAACGACAACGACGGCGTGGCACGCCACCTCCGCCGCCGCCAGAAATAGTTTTTTTGGGGTTTAATACTGTATCTCGAAGTCTCGATCATATGAATATAAAATCACAGTGTGACTGAATGAAAGTTAAGGTTTGAACGAACTTGCGTTTCTCTCTCTTATTAATGTACAGACTTATCAAACAATTTTCTTTTGAAAAAAAACGTCAACGGTTTTTAAATATAAAACACTCATCGCAAACATTTTAGTTAGAACACCCGTATGCAAACCGACAGCTTCCCCAAGAAGCCAAGGGAAAATGTGCCGAGCAGGATTTCTGCATCCCTTCAACGCAAGCGGTTGTTTTGCATGACCCGTGTGCAACCACGTACAAACAATTGGGTAAGATTTGCATATCTGTCATTTTGGGTATGTTGCCATTTCTCAAACTGGAAAGATTGACATTTGTTTATCTAGTAACATTTCCATTTGTCAACCTTGTAACACTGCGATTTGTCAAAATATGCAGCTACAAATCACTAGCACTATCTAATTTTTGCAACTAAAATCACTAGCTTCATATGGACACCACTAGTAGGCGTGAGTTCATGGACGCATATGCAAATGTACCATTGATTACATACAACAAGTCATCAACCCACAACGACAATGGGGATACACGTTGGATTATAGATCATTTCCAACAAAACATTCTAGTAAAGTTTTTCTCACACAACAAATAACAAAGCGATGAAATGAACTTCAGCTCAACCACTCGTCGGCGTTGGAAACGCTTGCTTTGAACCAGAAGTGATTCTCTCGGAAGGGCCAGCTACTGTCAATCTCGAGACCAACGCAGGACTGATCATCGAGGCTGAAGCGGCCTATGTCAGGACCCATATTGGGGCGGTAGGGAAGCATAGTAATGTCCGAGGTATAGATACAGTTGCTTCTCATAAATGGTAGTAACGTTGTGTCAACAGCAACTGGATCGCCTTCCACCATCATTGGATAGTTTTGTCCAAGGAAGAGCGAGTTTCCTCCAAGACTTTCAATAGTGAACCAGGGACAAGGTGTTGGCGCTAGTACACTAGTATCCATCCCGAATACCTTACAATGGATGTTGGAATAGGTCCGGAGAGTGCGACCATATGAGACAACACCTGCTTCCTTAGTAACATCAGCAGTGCCCCGTATACAGACAAGAAGAGGTGATCCATCGGAATATCAACGCTAAAAAAGCTATCACTACAAAATCATATAGTCTTGTCATGCCCTGTCTTCTTAACACAAAGTATTTATCATGCACAACCCCGATGACAAGCCGAGCAATTGGTTCATACTTTTTAACGCGCTTCAGCCTTTTCAACCCTCACACAATTCATGAGCACAAGCCATGGATATAGCCCTACGGGTGGAATAGAGTATGATGATAGGGGTAAATATAAAGAAGACAAAAAATAAGAAAGTCTCACAATGATGCGGCTAACCAACGGGCTATGGAGATGCCCACCAATTGATATCAACATGAGGAGTAGGGATTGCCATGCAATGAATGCACTAAGAGCTATAAGTGTATGAAATCTCAATATGAAAACTAATTGGGTGTGCATCTAATCCTATAATGAAAAATTCCCACTAGTATATATGAAACTGACAACATAGGAGACTCTCCATATGAAAAACATGGTGCTACTTTGAAGCACAAGTGTGGTAAAGGATACTAACAATGCCCCTTCTCTCATTGTTTATTTATTTTTTCTTTGTTCTTTCTTTGTTCTTCTTTTTTCTTCTTTTTTTCATCTTTTTTTTCCTTTTCTCTCATTGTCTGGAGTCTCATCCCGACTTGTGGGGGAATCATAGTCTCCATCATCCTTTCCTCATTGGGGCACTGCTCTAAAAATGAATAATGATGATCATCACACTTCTATTTGCTTATAACTCAAAATAAATAAAAATTACAACTCGATACCTATGACAAAATATGACTCTATATGAATGCCTCTGGCAATGTACCAGGATGTGCAATGATCTAGCGTAACATGTATAAAAATGATGAATGGTGGCTGAGCCAAAACTACTATGTCATCTATATGATCATGCAAAGCAATATGACAATGAATGCTCAAGTCATCAAATGGAAGCGATGGAAGTTGCATGGCAATATATCTCGGAATGGCCATGGAAAAGCCATAATAGGTAGGTATGGTGGCTATTTTGAGGAAGATATAATAAGGCTTATGTGTGATAGAGCGCATCATATCACGGGGTTTGGATGCACCTGCGAAGTTTGCACCACGTCTCGATGTGAGAAAGGGCAATGCTCGATACCGTAGAGGCTAGCAAATTGCGAAAAGGTAAGAGTGCGTGTAATCCATGGACTCACATTAGTCATAAAGAACTCATATACTTATTGCAAAAGTTTATTAGCCCTTGGAGCAAAGTACTACTACGCATGCCCCTAGGGGATAGATTGGTAGGAAAAGACCATCGCTCGTCCCCAACCGCCACTCATAAGGAAGACAATCAATAATAAATCATGCTCCAACATCATAGCATAACGAGAGACTATACGTGCATGCTTCGGGAATCACAAACCTTAACACTAATATTCTTACTAACCACAACCATTTACTAGTACCTCCCACATATTCCATCTCTATATCGCAAAACTATTGCAAGGAATCAAACATATCATATTCAGTGATCCATAAGTTTTATGTAGGATTTTATGACTAACCATGCAATTGACCAATTCCTGTTGACTCTCTAAATAGATCTAAATGAAGCATGAGAGTTTAATTCTTTCTACAAAAGACCATGATCTAACAAATATAAGTGAAGCAAAAGAGCATTCTACAAACAACGGTTTTCTATGTTAAGAGAAACAGGCAATCCAAACTTCAAATGATATAAGTGAAGTACATGAAGCATTCTATAAAGCCACACTCAAAAGATATAAGTGAAGTGCAATGAGCATTCTATAAATCAACCATGGAATATCTCATACCAGCATGGTGCATAAAAGAAAAGTGAAAACTAAATGCAAAAGACGCTCCAAGGTTTGCACATATCGCATGAACGAAACGAATGCGAAAACATACTGATACTTGTTGAAGAAAGATGCCTTTCGGGGCATCCCCAAGATTAGACGCTTGAGTATCCTTGAATATTTACTTGGGGTGCCTTGGGCATCCCCAAGTTTGAGCTCTTGCCTCTCCTCCTTCTCCTCACATCGAGACCTCCTCGATCTTCGAACACTTCATCCACACAAAACTCAACAAAAAGTTCGCTAAGATCCGTTACTATAATAAAGAAAATCACTACTCTAAGTACTGTTGCAAACCAATTCATATTTTTCTTGCATTGTAGCTACTGTAATATAACTTTTCCATGGCTTATACCACCGATAGAATTGATAGTTTCATCAAAACAAGCAACATAATGCATCAAAAATAGAATCTGTCTTAAACAGGACAGTTTGTAGTAATCTGAACACTATCATACTTCTGTAACTCCAAAAATTATGCAAAATTAGGACAACTTAAAAAATTTGTATAGAAAGACTATGCAAAAAGTTTCAGAAACGTTTGACTTTCCAGTAAAAAATGAAAATTCACGCGCTACAGCCAAAGTTTCTGTTTCTGCACCGCACATACCGACAAGCAATCTAATCATCCTAAAGGCAAATCTTGGCACATTATTTTTATAATACAATGGATATGTACAAGGGGATAATTATTTTTGCGAGAATCTTCATGGAAAATTCTACACTGTTTCCATGAGCATGAACACAAGTGTTCAAGGTCGACCCTCACTTCTCTAATGCATAACTTCCAATCGCTTCTATTTTGTGAAAAGTTTTAAGTTCCCCTCTATATATTTTTGTTTTTAAACTATATAAAAGCACTCAACAGAAATAAATGACTCTCTAAAACTTCCGGGTTGTCTCCCTGGCAACACTTTCTTTAAAGCCATTAAGCTAGGCATAAAGTGCTCAAGTAATGAATCCACCAGGATCCCAAGGTATATCAAAGCCAATTTTAATTAACAATGATTTGGAATTTAGTAGTGAGCACAAAGCAACATATATCATGCAATGATGAAGTCTAACTCTCTTCCTATGCTTCGGCATGTGATACAAGAACAATTCATGCACATCAAGTAAAGGCCAATACATAGTATAAGTAGTTTCTTGCAATTTTATCGTGTTGGAAACATAGAGAGGCGGAGATGTAGTTCCTCTCTCATAATAATTGCAAGTAGGAGCAGCAAGAACATGCATATTACACTCATCAAAATCATCATGTGCAACGGTAAAAGGCAAACCATCAATGTAATCCTTAATAAGTGCAATTTTCTCCGATATAGTGTAGTTTGGAGAATTCAAAACGATAATAGGACTATCATGTGTGGGTGCAATAGCAACAATTTCATTCTTAACATAAGGAACAATAGCAAGTTCATCTCCATAAGCATCATTCGTATTGGCATCATGGCCACAAACATAACAATCATCAAGTTCATCAAAAAGGGATATTTCAAAAGAATCAACGGATCATAGCAATTATCATAACATTCATCCTTCGGTAAGAACGAAGGGAAATTAAACAATGTATGAGTTGAAGAGTTACTCTCATTAGAAGGTGGGCACGGGTGATCAATCCGCTCTTCCTCCATTCGTTCTTCGCTCTCCTCATCATTTTTTCATCCAATGAGCTCGTAGTTTCATCAATTTCTTCTTCCATAGACTCCTGCAAAATATTAATCTTTTCTTGGACAGCGGGGTGATTCTCAATAAATACATCAATATCGTAATTATATTTATAATTATCATAGAAATATTTAAGGATAGCAAGATTTTCAGGTCTATAAACTGAATCATCAAAATCTTCAAACTTTTCAAACAAAGATTCAATTTCATATGCACCCTTAAAAGAAACAAATTCTTCTATTCATTCCACATCATAGTAATCATATATACCATTAGCATAACAAGCCAAGATTTCATTATCATTAAATTCGCATGAAAAGGGGAGGTGTGGAGCATTCATCCTAGAGCAACAAGTAAAACCATATCTCAAGCATAGCTCCCGAGCATACCAATGCAACATATGAATTTGATCCCATAACAATTTCCCTTTATGAGTCAAGCGATAATCCCTAAAGTATTCACGTTGATCCAACGTTACTCCCATTATCAAGTTGAATGGGGTTTTCTCAGGATTATCAAAGTAGTGCATAATATTTTTCACATAACGAGCATCGAGGGTTTTAGGAGGTTCCTCATCTCCATGAGTAGCAAGTACCACTAATTTTTTTGGTCTTTCATGTTCCATATCCATAACTAAAGATATAGAACAACTTAGAACAAGAAATAAAAACTACTTAGTGATAAAGCAAACAAGCACACACGAGAATATTCACCCCACGCTATTGCTCCCCGGCAACGGCGCCAGAAAAAGGTCTTGATAACCCACAAGTATAGGGGATCGTTTGTAGCCTTATTCGATAAATAAGAGTGTTGAACCCCAACGAGGAGATAAAGGCAGAGCAAATATTCCCTCAAGTTCTATCGACCACCAATACAACTCTACGCACACTTGACGTTCGCTTTACCGGAAACAAGTATGAAACTATTTTGTAGGTGTGATGCTAGAACTACTTTGCAGGAATAAAACTAGAAGTACTTTGAAAGATAATAAAAGTTAGGTGTTTAGTAAAAGGGTTTGTGTCAACAAGAAAGTTATTTGTCCCTAGGCAATCGATAACAAGTACCGGTAATCATTCTTGCAATTTTATATGAAGGAGAGGCATGAGCTAACATACTTTCTCTACCATGATCATATGCACTTATGATTGGAACTCTAGCAAGCATCCGCAACTACTAAAGATCATTAAGGTCGTGAAACCCAACCATAGCATTAAGTATCAAGTCCTCTTTACTCCCATACGTCATACCCCAGTTACTCGGGTTTAAGTTTCTATCACTCTCGCAACCCACCATAAGCGAACCATGAACATATTGCAACACCCTACAGCGGGGGGCCCTCACGTTTGCGCGAGACGGAGGGCACTGTAAGATAGCACCATAAATAAAATATACAATCATACCAACCAAGATCACGATTAACCCACAGGACAAAACAGATCTACTCAAACATCATAGGATAGCCAAATATCATTGGGAAATAATATATGGAGTTGAGCACCATGTTTAAGTAGAGATTACAACGGGGAGAAGAGGTGTTACACCGCTGCATAGAGGAGGAGAAAGTTGGTGTTGACGGTAGCAAGATTGTTGATGTAGATCGTCGTCCCGATCGTTGCCCCCGGTGGCACTTCGGCGCCACCGGAAGCGAGGGGGACAGAGCCCCCCTCCTTCTTCTTCTTCCTTGGCGTCCCCCCCCCCTAGATGGGAGGAGAGTTCCCCTCTGGTCCTTGGTCTCCATGGCAGCGGAGGGGCAGGAGCCCCTCCGAGATTGGATCTCCCTCTCTGTTCTCTTCTGTTTCGAGTTCCCCAGATTTGGCCAAAAACCGTTTCTTATATTCCTGGAGATCTGTAAGTCTGATTGCGCTGAGATTTTAATATGATTTTTTTTCTGGATATAAGCTTCCTTGCGCCCGAAGTAGAGCTCCAACCGACGTACGAGGTGGGCACAACCCACCACCACGCGCCAGGTTCAGGGGTCGGATCTTGGTGGGTTGTGCCCACCACGGGACTCCGTTTGCGGTGATTCCAACTCCAAAAAATCACATATATTCCAAAATAATTCTCCGTAAATTTTTATCGCGTTTGGACTTTGTTTGATTTGGATTTTCTGCAATACAAAAAACATGCAAAAAAAAGGAACTGGCACTGGGCACTGGATCAATAGGTTAGTCCAATAAATCATATAAAAAGTTGCCAAAAGTATGTAAAACTTGTATAATATTGGCATGAAACAATCAAAAATTATAGATACGACGGAGACGTACCATGGAACGAGTTTGCACCAGTCTTACTTAAATCACCATCACAAGTGACTTCAAGCTGGTCAACGGCCCAGAAGCACAGACATGGGGCAGGATGCGGCCCGGGTTACTAAAAGCCCGATGTCAATACCCGCCCTATACCTTTCCTTCCTTCTTTTTATGTTGTATTCTTTTAGTTCCTCTCGTTGTAGTTGGGCATGTAAAGGCTTGAGATTATGAAATAAAGAAATCATGTCCTCTAAAGGTCCTTATCGCATTTCTTTATAAGCACAGCCCCTGCGCCAGGAAGAAGTTCTTTAAAACAAGATACAATTGTATTAGAAGTCTGAAGTATTCGGGGTCTCGGATTTTGGCTTTATATGCATCGGTTTTGAACCTAGATTTTGGTCAATAGTTGGATTGCCCGGCTCCTATGTGTACCCCTTATGTTCCCGACGAATTCAGCTAAGGGTGTAACGGGAGGATCACTGTGATAGTGGTGCCAGGTTAATTGGCAGAGCACCTCAGTGGAGAAAGCCAAAAACTGACTATCTAGGTAGGCGTAAATTGGTCGGCCATCCGTAGACCGCGTTAAGCGATGTGACAATAGAGATCACCCGTGTTAAATGAAGGGCTTTACTTTCGAGCTGAAGTGTGTCATGGCCTAGACCTCGGCCTACCAGGCCGACCACTTCCCATACCGAGGGCTGGTCATCAGCCCCACAGTCAAGCTTCTAAGACTACTTGAAAGCTCTCAAGCCACTATAGTCTGATTGCCTCGTCCTATATGCAGAAGACCGCCCCGGGCACCGAGACATTAGCTATGGGTCAAATCTGCATCTTGGAACACCCGTTGTATAAAACTACATGGGAGCTGAAGCCGACGACTGGCCACTTTTGGTTTAGAAAAGTCACCTAGGAGGTGAAAATAATCAAAAAACACACATGGGATTGAAACCCATATCCATTAAAGCAAACGATAATGTTTCATACATTACATAACTTTGGCATTCTGAAGTGCTCCCTAGTAATAGAATCTGTCCTTTGGACACATGGCCTCGGTGATCCGATCTCCTTCCTCCACCTCGGGGTAGAACTGTTCCACAGTAGGAAGCTTGTCCGCAGGAAGGCTCGTGGCCACCGTCACCACGTCGACCTTGCGGAAGTGCGTCTTCACGTAGGCATACTCCCTCCATGCTTGTGGCACCCCGGCTCAGAGCAACTGGTTTACCATGCATTGCCAGCCCAGAGACCATGTCTTCTGGCAACACACAACATCTTGATACAGAAAACGACCGCTTTATTGATGCTAGCGGATCAAAGTTTATATTACAACAGGTAGCGAGGCCAAGCGGCACACATGGTGCGCGGCTGAACAATATGTACATTATTTAGTGAACATAAAGGGGCCTCAATCATAACAACTACACGGCAGCGAAACAACGTCGAAGCGGAACTCCATAGCACAGGGACACCGATGTGGACACGATCTAGACTCGGACAGAACTCCTTTCCAACGAGACTTTCCTGAAATCTGGCATGACACGCCAGGTCAGTACATTGAATGTACTTGCAAGCTCACAACAAACATAAACATAATGACAAACAATATCATGATAATTAACCAATTATTAATAATGCAACAAGATAGCCAACATGCTGTGATCATGCTCCTGAGAGAAAAAATCTCTCGGACTGGCTTACCAACGTGATCGCTCTTGGATCACAAACGTACCAACCTCAAGGTCTTTACTTGGGATATCTCGTGGTCTTTCCGGCGACCACAACCACGACCAATATTTGATCTCAAATGGTGATCCTTCCGGCGATCATAACCACGACCAACACTTGGTCTAAAACAACAAGATGACCTTCCCGCCACCATCAACAATGCAAAGTTCATAACTTAGTGTGCAAGATTTATTAAACATTGACCCATGGTGTGACCTACTTTCAAGCGTGTCCGTAACCGTGGACTCAGCTATTGATAGATTAATACACTCTGCAGAGGTAGCGCACTGTACCCACACCACGGAACCCATGGCCTCGCACTCCCATTCGGGTGGACCAACGACATTCCGACGAAACCCCTCCATTGCCATGACACTCTCCCGGCCACTCCAACTCACTCCCCACTGGGCTAGTCCTGGGTGGCCCCGTGTCTACCAAAGACACAACGACCACTGTCGTGGCCAAAACATAAACTGTCCCACACGGGGACACGGTACCAAAATCTCAACAACGGGCACACAGGGTTATGTCTGCTTAGCAGGCCAGGGTACCGCACGCCCATAACCTTCCCTCGTTGGAGGCACCGACCAGAGGCATGACAACGGACCGAATAAAGGCCTTCCCATAAAGGCAAATGTGGTTGCACTGGGAAAAACTCGTTTCAGTGGCACCATTACCCGGTCAATGATATATTCAAGTTGAGTTATTATCAGGTTCAACTTAAAGTGAAAATAACCGGTGTCATAGTATGCCATGAAATGCAACACTAACATATGCATCACATATCAACGAAAATGTCTGAGTCAACTCTATCCACACTAAGCATCAACAACTCATGACACTTCTCTGGTTAGGATTAAACCTTACTTTAAACAGAATCTTTCTAGCAAATTTATCATTTTTATCATGCATGAAAAATAACTCCATATAATTATTTATATCCATAACTATATTATTCTTTCATAACAAAAATTAATTCTAGTTTCTTTACCAACTTAGTTAGCTATAAACTTTCTGTAAATCAAGCATATTAACTTAAACCAGCAACTAACAGAATATAAATAACATAATAGTGATTTAAATGCATGGATTAAATCATTCATTCAAGTAGGAAAATCACAAATATTGTAATGGCACCATGAAAATGTTGTTGTGGCTTGCCTTAGTGCAGATGAGGTTCACAAGCCTCCTGGTGATCCTCAAGACAAGCCTCACCCTCTGAAAATATTTATAAACACAAAAAGAAAACATCTAGAACCCTTCTGAAATTCACCAGAAAATCTAGAAAGCAGGGGAAAATCCCATTTTTGGTGAGCTGCTAGATTTCTTTACAAAGAACACAATGCAAAAAGAACCAATTCATTTGGACTTATGGTTAAAGAGTTTTGGCTGTTTGAAGCTCTCTGGAAAATATGAAATTTGAATTTAAATAAAAACAGACGGGGGGTGATGTCGAAGGCGTAAAACCTCGGGGCGCCACCACTCGTACCGCTTCACGCGTGTACTGAGTGGCTGACTAGCAGGCCCCGCTAGTCAGGTGAGGGGGAGAGGGAGAATGAAACAGAGGACGGCCCGGCTTCGCCGGAGCACACGCTGGCGACGAGGGCTTCTTGGCCAAAACGAGAGGGAGGGATCAAGAGAGGAGACGGAGGCGCACCTACCCGTACCCATAGAGTAGCTAGGGGTGGTCGGACGGCGTCGGAATCAACCTCTCTAGCGGAGGCAGGGAGCGGAGGTCGCCGGAGACGAAGACGGCGGCGAATAGAGGCGACTCCATGGGCTCCAACCAGGCGGAACAGCACCACCGGAGAGTGGCGGAGGCCCTGGAAGGGTTGCCCAGGCCTGGGAGGGGCTGCGGCTACGGAGACGACCCGAGGGGATCGCCGGCGAGCTCGGGGACGGCAGCCTGCGGCCTTCCCGGCCGGGCTACGGCTATCTACGAGATTGTGGAGTGTGTAGGAGGCGTGGATGGTGCTCGAGGAGGCTGGGGAGGGCTCCATTTATAGCCGAGCGTCGAGGGGGGTTTCGGGCTCCACCGGTGGACACCTGGACACGGCGCCCGGAGACGAACGGCGTCAGTGAGAGGGGGAGAAGGCGACGCAGCTCACGCGGGGACTATGGGCGAACGGGGACGAGCACAGGGGCACTGGGGTGACGACGAGCACAGTGTGCACCGCACTGTTACGTTGGCCGGACCGCGCCCGTGCTCGCTGCGGCGAGCTCCGGCGTCGGCGAGCGCCAGGAGGGAGTTAAGAGAGCTTGGACGAAGATTGTGGTGAAGTTTGGCAAGCTTAGGCAGTCGGGGCAGCGAGCACGCGAGCAACAGAAGCTCGGGTGCGACGCAGAGCGCGTTGACACGCAGGTTGGCATCGTGTACACGCGTGGTCACCGCGTGAACTCTGCCCTCAGGCCGACCTAAGTCCGAATTTCATGTCTGGCTTGTTGTTCGTGGTAGTTTTGAATATTACCACACTTTGGTTTGGACCCAGACGTAGTAGGATAGATTTCAACTGCCTGGTAAGTTTCTGACCAGTAACTTTGAGAGCTTACTATGGTCAAACGGCTAGGAGTTGAGGGCTGGGCTTTGGAGGCTAGCAATCATCTACTAAGGTGATGATGCATAAGAAAAATCAGCCACAATGGAGCAAGTAAAATGGTAGTTGCTGTAGAAACCACCATTTTTGTCGAGAACAGAAAATATTTTCTGTAGCAAAAATATTCCAAAAAGTGATGAAATATTTTTGCTCAGGAAGGTGCCCTAGGGTTCAAAGAATATTTGTGAATTTTCTCAGATTTTTTAGGGCAAGAAAACTTGGGGTTGCTTTGGAGCACACTGAGCTAGCTAGGGTTTAAGAGAGGGACATGAATATTTTTCATTTAAGAAAAATATTCCATATATTATTTTGAGGTGAACCAGAGAGGGAATGATGGTTAGAGAGGGAAATGGGACACTTGGGTGAAAGCCAAGGGGTACCCAAGTGTTTAAGTCCATATGAAAAGATTCAAAACTCTAAATTTCAAATTCAAACCAACTGAAAATCAGGCAAAGAAAAGAGGGCCAAAACCAGGCTGTCACAAACCTCCCCCACTTAGAATGAATCTCATCCTCGAGATTCGGTTGCTTGGGAAAACCATTCTAGGTAAAGTGCCTTTAGAAATTCTTCCCGTTCCCACGTTGATTCTGACTCTGTGTGACGCTCCCACTGAATCTTGTAGAACTTCCTTACTTTACTACGAGCGACCCTTTCCATCTGATCCAAAATTTTAACCGGTCTCTCTTCATATGTTAAGTCCTTTGCCAGCTCTATTTCAGTCATAGCAGTCTTTTTCTCAGGCGGCGATATGCATCGCCTCAACTGTGAAACATGAAACACGTTGTGCACGTCCGACAATTCAGGGGGGTAGTTCCAACTGATATGCAACAGTACCCCCTCGTGACATAACTGGAAATGGACCAATAAATATGGGTGCCAACTTTCCACGAGTTTGGAATCTCTTGATTCCTTTCATAGGAGTGACTCGGAGGTATACATGTTCTCCGGGTTCGAAACTGATCTGTTGGTGCTTTGTATCATAATAACTCTTCTGTCGAGATTTGGCCAATTGCAATCTGTCTCTGATTTCCTTAACTTGTTTCTCAGCTTCCATCATGAGATCTGTTTTGAAGATACGGCTATCTCCAGTTTGAGACCAATTTAAAGGAGTGCGGCACTTACGGCCATACAAAGCCTCACATGGTGACATCTTTAGACTGGTCTGGAAGCTATTGTTGTAAGAGAACCCGACATACAGCAGGCAGGCTTCCCATTTAGGTCCTTGGGCCAAAGCACAGGCTCGTAGCATATCTTTGAGTATTTGGTTTACCTGCTCTGTCTGTCCATCAGTCTGAGGATGATAAGTGGTATTGTATTTCAGTGCTGTCCGCAAGGCTTGATGGAGACGTGACCAAAAAGCGGAGGTAAAATGTGAACCTCGGCCAGAAGTGATGGTTCGGGGTACTCCATGCAGACTGACTATTCTGGATACATACAGCGGTGCAAGTTGATCCGCTCGATATGTGGTTCTGATCGGGATAAAGTGAGCAACCTTGGTTAAGGTGTCCACTATGACCTAGATTGCATCATTGCCTCACTGAGGCTTAGGTAGTCCTGTGATGAAATCCATGCAGACATCATCCCATTTCCATTGTGAAACTGGCAACGGTTGGAGAAGTCTGGCTGGCTTCTGATGCTTCGCCTTCACCTTGTTGCATATGTCGCAACAGGCCACAAAATAGGCAATGTCTTTCTTCATTCCATCGCACCAAAATATTTGTCGAAGGTCTTCATACATTTTCGTACCTCCAGGGTGAATGGAATACGAAGATTCGTGTGCTTCTGATAGGATTTTCTGCTTTAAATCCGCTTGATTGGGTACACAAATCCTTCCACGAAGGCAGAGGGTACCAAATTGATCCTTCGAGAAATCTGAAGTCTGTCCTGCTACCATATTCTTGGCACGTTTCTACAGGACGGTGTTAGCTGGCTGGGCCTTGCGGATCTCTTCCTCAAGTGTGGGGGCAACTTCCAAAATATTAGCAAGGCCGGCATCAACTATGACCAGGTTGAGCTGAGCAATCTCCTCTTGAAGTTCAGGAGGCAAGGATTTCAATATGACATTTAGGCTGACAGGCTTTCGACTGAGTGCATCGGCAACCACGTTGGCCTTACCTGGGTGCTAATTTATTCCAAGATCATAATCCTTGACTAACTCAAGCCATCTTCGTTGACGGAGATTTAAATCTGGCTGAGTAAATATATACTTGAGACTTCTGTGATCGATAAAAATTTGGCACCTCTTCCCGATGAGATAGTGTCTCCAAATTTTTAGAGCATGAACCACCGCGGCCAATTCCAGATCATGAGTAGGATAATTTCCCTCGTGGGGTCATAGCTGTCGCGATGCATAGGCTACTACCTTGCCGTCTTGCATAAGTACGCATCCAAGTCCTTGTCTGGAGGCGTCACAGTACACATCAAAACTGCGGTAGATATCAGGAAGAGTCAACACAGGTGCAGTCATTAGCCGTATGTTTAGCTCATTGAAACTTTTCTCACAGTCCTCAGTCCATTCAAACTTCTTATCCTTTTCGAGTAGCTCCATCATGGGTTTAGCAATCTTGGAAAATCCTTCAATGAAACAACGGTAATATCCGGCAAATCCAAGAAAACTCCGGATCTGGGATACGGTTGTGGGCGGCAACCAATCAAGCACATCCTTTACTTTGCTTGGGTCCACGGCTATACCTTCGGTGGATAGCACATGTCCAAGAAATCCAACTTGCTTGAGCCAAAATTTGCATTTACTGAATTTGGCGTATAGCTGATGGTCGCGGAGTCATTGTAACACTGCTCGGAGGTGTTCTTTGTGATCTTCTTCACTTCTTGAGTAAATAAGTATGTCATCGATGGAGACTACCACGAACTTATCGAGAAAGTCCATGAATACTTTGTTCATCATATGCATGAAGAAGGCAGGGGCGTTGGTGAGACCAAAGGACATAACTGTATATTCATAAAGACCGTATCGAGTGGTGAATGCGGTCTTAGGAATATCTTCCTTTTTAATCTTGAGCTGATGATATCATGTCCGTAAATCAATCTTGGAGAATACCTTGGCCCCACTGAGCTGATCAAACAAGTCATCAATCCTTGGCAGCGGATATTTGTTTTTGATGGTGACATCATTCAGCTGACGGTAATCCACACACATGCGGAGGCTGCCATCCTTTTTGTCCACAAGATAGCAGGTGATCCCCATGGTGAAGAGCTGGGACGGATATATCCTTTCTGGAGCATTTCCTCAAGCTTTTTCTTTATCTCCACTAATTTTGATGAGGGCATCCGGTAATACTTCTTGTATAACGGTGCGGTTCTGGGCACAAGATCTATTGCAAACTCAAGCTCTCGATCTGGTGGCATGCCTGGCAGCTCTTCTGGAAATACATTAGGAAACTCACTGACCACAGGAATTAATTCCAATTCAGCCACAGCGGTGAAGACCATTTCTTTCTTGGGTATGCTTCTGCGAGCATAGAATTTGGTAGTCTGCCCCTTCTGACTGGTCAAAGTGACTTCTCGGGTTGCGCAATTTATGCATACTTGATATTGAGTCAGCCAATTCATACCCAAGATAACGTCCAACTTAGCAGACTCAATAATTATCAAAGAAGTTGGAAAACAGACTCCGTTGATATTGACTTCCAGATTACGGCAGACCAGATTGCTCTTGATTAAGGATCCCGGGGTTTGTACCAGCATATTCTTGCCCAAAAGCGAACAAGGAAATTTGTTTTGGGCAACAAAACTCCAAGAAATAAAAGAGTGGGAAGCCCCAGAGTCAAATAAAATTACTGCAGGTATGTTATTAACAGAAAACATACCAATGACGACTTCGGGGTTCTCTTGGGCTTCATTGGCGGAGAGGTGATGAACGTGCCCAGTGATGTTTTGCTGGTTCGGGCATGACTCCATAAAATTGACTTGTGGCCTGAATAGAGCATTCGCCTTGCTGTTCGGTTTTCCCACAACTTAAGCAAGAATTGTTGCGCTGGCGCTCCTCGTGCACTGGGTTGGTCACGACATTCTTGACTTGGGTGGTGGTCTTGTTAACATTCTGTTGCCAATTGGGCTTGTATTCCAGCTGAGTTTGCTGCCAGGTATGAGCCTTCTGCATGGGTTGCCCATCCTTCTTTGGCTCAAACTTGCGCTTGTGGTCGTTGTTAGCAGGCCTATTATCCAATACAAGCTTGTGCTCCCTTTCAGTAATGAAAGCCTTGTTCACCAGAGTTTGGAAATCTGGGAAATCAAACATACTGAGGGTACACCGGAGTTGCGGGTTCACTCCACCAAGAAATCTGTCAATCTTTCTTTCTTCAGTGGCCACGTCATATAGGGAGTAACGTGACAGATGATTGAATTTTTGCAAATACTCACCCACAGACTGATTTCCTTGGAGGAGCGCAAGAAATTCACGCTGCTTAGTCTTCATAATTCCAGTAGGGATATGATATTTCCTGAACCGATCCTTGAATTTTGACCAGGTGATTTCTTCATCAGCAGGCCACATGGCTTTTATATTTTCCCACCATATGGAAGCAGCCCCTTCAAGATAATGAGTTGCAAATGGAATTTATCATCTTCTTCAGTACAAGCAATCTCAAGTTTCCTCTCAATGGTCTGCAGCCAATCGTCCGCATCCAAGGGGTCAATAACCTGACTGAAACTGGGAGGCTTGGTCCTCTGAAAATCTGACAGCATGGAGTGATGACCGTTCTGATTTCCATTCTGTCCAACCATAGCTTGCACAGTTCTTAATATTTCGATCAGATCATTATTCCGTCTTTCCTCAAACATACGCAGAACTTGCTCGATGGAGGGCGGATTTGGCGGTGGAGGCGGTGGTGGAATGTACGGCTCGGGGGAGTGTCCTGCCTGTCGTGCGGAACAACGGACAGGAGTACCCTCGCGAACCTTGCTACTGCTGCCTCCCCGCGGCATCCTATTGTGGATTTTTTCCAAGACAACGCAACCGAGATGAGAAACATTCAAAATGAATTGGGGAAAAGTCAGCAACAAAAGCCCGAGAAAAAAAAACCAAAATGACGAAGAAAATACGGCGACTAAAATAGAGTTCCAACATAATTATACATAGACTCATACATGAAAGATAAACAACATGCCAGGTTCAACTACTCTCATACACAAAAGGAAATCTCATGACTCGTACGACTACACTCATACACCATCCTGATGACTGCCAATACTCAGAAGCTCTACTGCTCTGCTGGCGCTGCGGGGTCCTCTCCTGAAGCAGACTCGGATCCTGAACTAACGAGGTTAATTGAGACCTCCGGGTTAAAGGTAACACGACGATGCTGCCTCGAGGGCTCTCCCTCAGGGGCAGGTGTAGGGTGAAGCATTGGGGCTGCAGGCGTAGTGAGAAGCGAAACCCACTCAGCAGGGGCACTGAGCGGATTCACGGTCGCGGCGCCCCAGCTACTCGGGGGAGTAACCGGTGAAACAGGGGAACTAGAACTGGCTGGAATATAAGGAGTAAATCCCAGGGAAGATGGAGCAGTGGCAGACCTAGTAGAGACTAAAGCAGAGGCTAAAGCACTACGAGCGCGAGTCAGCTCGTGGATCATAAGATAGCTAGCGGTGCTATAACGAGCAAGGTGACTAGCAACACTATCAGACTCCAGATCAATGATAGGGAAACGGACACGACTATTGTCGTGTAGAGAAGGATAGTAGAAGAAACCTGGGTGGTTCTGCATCCGGACCTCGTCATAACAAAGCTCAATAAGGACCTCGAATGCAGCAAACTGGACAGCCTGAGAAGCGGTAGAAGCGTAACCGCTCCGAGAGGTACGAGAGTAAGTGCTGGAATCGGAACTAGTGCGCAGAGTAACCACGGCGTGATACTCATACACTGAGTTAGCTAGACGCTCCCAGTACACACGATAGACTGGATCATCACCGAGGGGGTACAGCCGACACCACACGTTACGAAGGAGATGCGGCGACGTGAACGGCATCAGCTGCAACTGGCACGGATATGGCACCGGAGTCATCTACACTCACAACCATTAGTAGGTTAGCATAAAAATAAAACAAGTGCATGCAATGCAACAACCAGCTACAAATGCTACCGGCACTCAACTAAAACTCGTATCTAACGTCCAGTTAACACGTCGTAGTCTAGCGTGGCCTACAGTCAGCGCGGCTCTGATACCAAGTGTTGTGGCACCCCTGCTCAGAGCAACCGGTTTACCATGCATTGCTAGCCCAGAGACCATGTCTTCTGGCAACAAACAACATCTTGATATAGAAAACGACCGCTTTATTGATGCTAGCGGATCAAAGTTTATATTACAACAGGTAGCGAGGCCAAGCGGCACACACGGTCTAGACTCGGACATCACTCCTTTCCAACGAGACTTTCCTGAAATCTGGCATGACACGCCAGGTCAGTACATTGAATGTACTTGCAAGCTCACAACAAACATAAACATAATGACAAACAATATCATGATAATTAACCAATTATTAATAATGCAACAAGATAGCCAACATGCTGTGATCATGCTCCTGAGAGAAAAAATCTCTCGGACTGGCTTACCAACGGTGATCGCTCTTGGATCACAAATGTACCAACCTCAAGGTCTTAACTAGGGATATCTCGTGATCTTTCCGGCGACCACAACCACGACCAATATTTGATCTCAAACGGTGATCCTTCCGGCGATCATAACCACGACCAACACTTGGTCTAAAACAACAAGATGACCTTCCCGCCATCATCAACAGTGCAAAGTTCATAACTTAGTGTGCAAGATTTATTAAACGTTGACCCATGGTGTGACCTACTTTCGAGCGTGTCCGTAACCGTGGACTCAGCTATCGATAGATTAATACACTCTGCAGAGGTAGCGCACTGTACCCACACCACGGAACCCATGGCCTCGCACTCCCATTCGGGTGGACCAACGACATTCCGTCGAAACCCCTCCATTGCCATGACACTCTCCCGGCCATTCCGACTCACTCCCCACTTGGCTAGTCCTGGGTGGCCCCGTGTCTACCAAAGACATAATGACCACCGCCGTGGCCAAAACATAAACTGTCCCACACGGGGACACGATACCAAAATCTCAACAACGGGCACACAGGGTTATGTCTGCTTACCGGGCCAGGGTACTGCATGCCCATAACCTTCCCTCGTTGGAGGCACCGACCAGAGGCATGACAACAGACCGAATAAAAGGCCTTCCCATAAAGACAAATGTGGTTGCACTGGGAAAAACTCGTTTCAGAGGCACGATGACCCGGTCAACGATATATTCAAGTTGAGTTATTATTAGGTTCAACTTAAAGTGAAAATAACCGGTGTCATAGTATGCCATGAAATGCAACACTAACATATGCATCACATATCAACGAAAATGACTGAGTCAACTATATCCACACTAAGCATCAACAACTCATGACACTTCTCTGGTTAGGATTAAACCTTACTTTAAACAGAATATTTCTAGCAAATTTATCATTTTTCTCATGCATGAAAAATAACTCCATATAATTATTTATATCCATAACTATATTACTCTTTCATAAAAAAAATTAATTCTAGTTTCTTTACCAACTTAGTTAGCTATAAACTTTCTGTAAATCAAGCATATTAACTTAAACCAGCAACTAACAGAATATAAATAACATAATAGTGGTTTAAATGCATGGATTAAATCATTCATTCAAGTAGGAAAATCACAAATATTGTAATGGCACCATGAAAATGTTGATGTGGCTTGCCTTAGTGCAGATGAGGTTCACAAGCCTCCTGGTGATCCTCATGACAAGCCTCACCCTCTGAAAATATTTATAAACACAAAAAGAAAAAATCAAGAACCCTTCTGAAATTCACCCGAAAATCTAGACAGTAGGGAAAAATCCCATTTTTGGTGAGCTGCTAGATTTCTTTACAAAGAACACAATGCAAAAAGAATCAATTCATTTGGAATTATGGTTAAAGAGTTTTGGCTATTTGAAGCTCTCTGGAAAATATGAAATTTGAATTTAAATAAAAACAGACTGGGGGTGACGTCGAAGGCGTAAAGCCTCGGGGCGCCACCACTCGTACCGCTTCACGCGCGTACTGAGTGGCTGACTAGCGGGCCCCGCTAGTCAGGTGAGGGGAGAGGGGGAAGGAAACAGAGGACGGCGCGGCTTCGCCGGAGCACACACCAGCGACGAGGGCTTCTTGGCCAAAACGAGAGGGAGGGATCGAGAGAGGAGACGGAGGCGCACCTGCCCGTACCCGTAGAGTAGCTAGGGGTGGTCGGACGGCGTCGGAATCAACCTCTCTAGCGGAGGCAGAGAGCGGAGGTCGCCGGAGATAAAGAAGACGGCGAATAGAGGCGACTCCAGGGGCTCCAACCAGGCGGAACAACACCACCGGAGAGTGGCGGAGGCCCTGGAAGGATTGCCCTGGCCTGGGAGGGGCTGGGGCTACGGAGACGACCCGAGGGGATAGCCTGCGAGCTTGAGCTCGGGGACGGCGGCCCGCGGCCTGCCCAGCCGGGCTACGGCTATCTACGAGATTGTGGAGTGTGTGGGAGGTGCGGATGGTGCTCGAGGAGGCTGGGGAGGGCTCCATTTATAGTCGAGCGTCGAGGGGGGTTTCGGGCTCCGCCGGTGGACACCTGGACACGGCGCCCGGGGACGAACGGCGACAGTGAGAGGGGGAGAAGGCGACGCAGCTCACGCGGGGACTGTGGGCGAACGGGGACGAGCACAGGGGCACTGGGGTGATGACAAGCACAGTGCACACCGCACTGTTACATTGGTCGGACCGCGCCCGTGCTCGCTGCGGCGAGCACCAGGAGGGAGTTAAGAGAGCTTGGACGAAGATTGTGGCGAAGTTTGGCAAGCTTAGGCCGTCGGGGCAGCGAGCACGCGAGCAACAGAAGCTCGGGCGCGACGCAGAGCGCGTCGACCCGCAGGTTGGCATCGTGTACACGCGTGGTCACCGCGTGAACTCTGCCCTCAGGCTGACCTAAGTCCAAATTTCATGTCTGGCTTGTTGTTCGTGGTAGTTCTGAAGATTACCACGCTTTGGTTTGGACCCAGACGCAGTAGGATAGATTTCAACTGCCTGGTAAGTTTCTGATCAGTAACTTTGAGAGCTTACTATGGTCAAACGGCTGGGAGTTGAGGGCTGGGCTTTGGAGGCTAGCAATCATCTACTAAGGTGATGATGCACAAGAAAAATCAGCCACAATGGAGCAAGTAAAATGGTAGTTGCTGTAGAAACCACCATTTCTGTCCAGAACAGAAAATATTTTCTGTAGCAAAAATATTCCAAAAAGTGATGAAATATTTTTGCTCAAGAATATTTGTGAATTTTCTCAGATTTTTGTGGGCAAGAAAAATTCGGGTTGCTTTGGAGCACATTGAGCTAGCTAGGGTTTAAGAGAGGGAAATGAATATATTTCATTTAAGAAAAATATTCCATATATTATTTTGAGGTGAACCAGAGATGGAATGATGGTTAGAGAGGGAAATGGGACACTTGGGTGAAAGCCAAGGGGTACCCAAGTGTTTAAGTCCATATGAAAAGATTCAAAACTCCGAATTTCAAATTCAAACCAACTGAAAATCAGGCAAAGAAAAGAGGGCAAAAACCAGGTTGTCACAATGCTCCCTCAAAGCACGTGAATCTCCTCCAGCTATTTATGCATGAGGCAGCTCCCCGCAGGCGGCTCATGAGCCCGAAGAGACTGGCTGGGAGGGCCTCGGCAGGCAACAGTGCGACGCAGAGGTCCTGTAGCATCGGCCTTGCCAGACAGGGTAGCTCCGCCAGCTGATTCATTCGATTGTTCAACAGCTGTGATGCCGGAGACCCCGAGAACTTCCCCTAGAAGGCCTTCTCCACCTCATGACCCGCCAACTGGTTGAAGTGAGCAACGACATCCACCACGCTCTACGGGAGATCCGGGAAGACTTCTGCAGAATGCCACAGCTAGGTGAGATCGACACACCCCTTGCTGCCAAACACACACTGCAATAAGTATTGCTTACCTGAGGTGATTTACTCCAACTGCTGGAGCACCTCGCAGTCCGCCCGGGCCACGGTCTTGAGGTCGGCATGGCCAGCTTGAGCTTTTCGAGATCCTCCTTCGTTCGCTACCCTTCCGCCTGAAGTTTGTCGCATGTTTCAAACACGCCCTTCAGGGTCTCTTTGACCTCAACAACCCATGCCCCGTCCTTGTCTCCGACCGCCTTTTCAGCAGCTTGGGCCTTCTCTACATCTGAGGTCGCACCCTCATGCTGCTTCACCTCCTGACGAGCTATTTTGAGCTCGGTCTTGAGCTTCTCAAGCTCAGCTAACGCTGTTGTCATTAAAACAGTTCGGTCTTAGTTTTTAACCCAACAAGACTTATGTTATAAATGCAAATTTAACTTGCTTACCTTGATATTGATCGAACTTCTGGTTCACCAGGTCGAGGTCCTTCTGGGACCTCTCGAGCTTCCGGTTCATCTCTGCAATCTCCTCGGAGACAGAGTCCAGAACTGAGGTCGAAGCCTGACAGTAAAGATCCTTATTACGAAGGCCACAGTTGAAGTCCTGGGGCGACTGACTTAAAGTGGCGCCCTGGGGGCTACATAACAGGCTCCTATCAATTTTTTACAACCCCAATGTCGGTTTCTTAAAACCAACCTTGGGCTTGGGGGCTACTCACTCACTAAGTCGCTTAGAAGGCTGTTGTTTTATGTCCTCGGACAAATACATAAGCTCAGATGAACAAATTAAACTTGGTGCAAGGATTGAAGCATACCTTGAAGCTTGTTACGAGGTTCTTAAAAACCTCATGCAGGCTGACCCCTGCGGACCGAAAACCCTGCAGCACTGCCCATCAAGGCACAATGCTCTTCCTTAATGGAGCCCTTTAGGGTCTAATCCATTTCCTCGGTCCACCCGCGCTAGCCCGTCCTTGGGCAGTTGGCGGGGGAGGACGGATGACCTTGAACCCAAGCGCCAATACACTGGCCCGGGTAGCCTCCACCAGCAGTGGCGGAGCTGAAGCAGATATCGGCTAGACCGATGACTGGCCCAGCCCCTCTCTGACGACCTTGGGGTGCCTCTCCCAGGATCTTGTTGGGCCGAGGTGTCGACCTCAGCCATGACGGCCGCCTCCTCGACCACCGTCGTGTTGACGTCGGGGTCCAGGGTGGATGTCACCTCCCCTAGCTCGTCATGTGCTGGGGGAGGAATGGCGAGCTCTGGAGTCCCGCTAGTGGATGGCAACCCACTCGAGGAACGCTAGGGATTACCTTTGGCGGACTACGTAAGAAAAGATGCTTTGTGAGTCCTTCTTTGCCAAAGGAACTTGTCAAATAAGAAGACGGGATATAAAGACGATGGCTTACCCACCAGGCACTGGTTTCTTCCTCCCCATCACAAGGAGGTCTTCTTCCAAGTCGCCAGAGAGCTCGACTCTCTCCGGCAACTTGCCGACGCACTACTAGGAAAAGGCTAATTAGTGGCGCACCTGTTTTGGCCATTAATGGCGCACTACAGGTGCGCCACTATCATCACGCCATTAGTAACTAATACTAATGGCGCACCCTTGGTGCGCCATTAGTATACCAGACAGTAGTGGCGCACCAGGGAGTGCGCCATTAGTATGTCAAACGGTGCGCCATTACTATGCCTCCCAGGGGCCATATTTACCTTGTGCTCGGGGTTACTAATGGCGCACTACTAGATAGTGCGCCACTAGTGTGTTTATTGCAGTGCGCCACTAAAGTGTTGTCTGGTGCGCCACTAGTATGAACATTAGGAATTTTTTTCTTTTCTGATATTTGCACAGGTTACAAAATATATTACTGCACAGAATATAGACAGCACAACATATAAATAGCAGATTTATCGAATACAATAGAAGATTAGTCTCCGAATACAATTCATCATATTAGTCTCCGAATTCAAAAGACCGAACAAAGTTAGAACATTACAAGTCTCGAGACCGCGAGTAGCGAGTTTGTCTTCACATTACAAGTCGATATCGATCATCTAAACTACCATCACATAGAAGAGAGATGCGGTCATCACGATTAGCATCATCGCGATGAAACTGGTCTTCATCCGGTCCCTCCTCTCTCCCGCTAGATAGCGCACGTATCTAGCTTCCACCTCCGCCCTAGTGGTGTACCCTTTGTAACTGTTACCGCTGAAACGATGAACCTGTCTCCGACACTCCTCCCAGTCGTCGTAGACTCCGGGAACCTTACCCTTGTACACGACATATGACGGCATCTCTATGCACTAGCCAAACAAAACATTAGTAGCAATTCACAGACAATACATAAGCAATATATAAGTATGCAACAAAAGGGTCGGAAGAGAAAAGCAAGACATTAATAGTACGATTCATGGTCCTACTAATAAATGGCATCGATTACATATAAGTTGAGCGACTGTCCAAACCAAAGAGACATACAAGTTCATTAAAGTTTAATTACAACATGAGCTAATCGATATTTCAGAACTACATAGCATCACTACTTTCGACTCGACTCAGGGACCGGAGCATGGATGAAGCTGCCGTCTGTCGTGATGGTCATGAAATCACGGGCGTTGTCAGCCTGCATTTGTAGCGTTGTTTCTATCTCACTGTTGGACGGTTGATATCTGAGGTAGAACTGCCCCGAGGTACGAAGGACATCTTGATGGATGATTTCCGCAAACTCCGACTCGATGCGAAAGAATTCTTGTCTGATGTCCGCATCCTGGATTGCCGACAAGCGTGCGGCCCAATCTTTGAGATTATTTGGTAGCAGAAGGTGATTATGGTCCCGTACGATCGCTCGCACGTGATGGAGGGCGTAGTAGGCATCCTTCTGACCGCCAGGCGGCTGCTTGACGCAGGGGAACGTCGTATTGTGGGTGAACACGTGCTTGCCATACCTACGAATTGGCCTGCTGAAGGTGCCTCCAGATCTGGCGTAGCTGGGGAGGACATCATCAAGAACTTTCTTGATATTTGTGTGGTCTTTCTTCGACTGACGGTCCGAGTCGAAATATGTGGCCATGGAATATTTTGGGCTTAAGAGGATGAGTGTGCAATGTGTGTCACTGCACAAAACATGGAATGTTAGAAAAAAAAGAACGATCGAAATCTAAGAAATCATATGTTACGGGGCGGTGAGGGGATGACTTACTCGGGAAAGTAAGGCACGAGGATGTTATCCTTATCTGGGTTTGCCAGAATGACGCCTTCGAGGTATGAACTCGCGACTTGCGGGCGCTGCCCAAGATCTTGGCACGCACGTAGAAGGGGTCGACTATCATGATGCCCGGGGTCTTGTCTCTAATGATCTGCATCTCCATACTCAGCGAAAATAGCCGAACGAAGGTGTAGTGCAGCGGATGAAGGTTAAACATAGCGAAGATGTCATCAAACCGTAGGACGATCATACCCCCGATGGCGCTATCCACAAAGCCATTGCCCTCTGGCACCTTGGCCACGAAAACCGGGTATGCCACATCATTCTCGGAGAGACGCCGCTTCTCCAAAGAAAGAACACTGTCATGCAGACTCCGCATAGCTCCGGTTACAGCATTGAGCAGATTAGTCGGTAGCATCAGCCTACCCGCCACATGCACCCTCCTCGAGATATCCTTAGGTGAAGGTGGCCCGTCCTGAGCACGGATCGTACTTGGTGCCGGCTGGCTCGCACCCTTGTTAATCTTTCTTTTCCGTCCCTTCTTCTTCTGCTGTAATGGGATCGAGTTCTGCTCAGAGACCGCCTTCTTGAGTGTGTTGGGGCTGATAATATTTCGCACCTCGGCTATCTGAGGCTCGGTGAAGGCGGCAGCTGGAGGCGTCTCCTAAGAATTGAATGCCAGACGACGCCTGTTGCAATTGGGTTTCTCCGCGGTACCAGCTAGATCGTCTTTTGCATGGTTGGGTTCTTGAGAAGGAGGCCCCAAGAATTCGTCACCGTACCCATGTTCGTTGAAGTACTTATTGACGTTGGTAAATGTACCGTCGTCGTCGTCCGGATCCTGTGCCATATGCATGTCTGGATCCTGTGCCATATGCATGTCCGGCATGTCCGGTAGCATTGCCGGGGTCTTGCCATGGCTTGGCGCCGGCACGACTGGCGGTGTTGTCTGTGGGGTGGTGTCCCCCGCCCCCAAACGAATCTGGCTCTTCGGCCAAAGCATGGGCCAGCTTATGCAGGCGCTGAGGGTCATCACATCATCTTCGTCGGCCCCATGGGGTCGATACGGAGGTAATATGTCGTCGAAGCCCGGCAGCACCCGAACCAGTTGAACCCTATAAACGGTGGGTGGCATCTGATTACCGTGGAACACGCGGCTGCCCGGTTGAACGATTCTGCCCTTGGTGACATCGACCAACTCATCGTTCACGAAGTGCAGGAGAGTGCACGGAACGTCGGCGACGCCCTGCGAAAACATGTAGGGCGTCAGGGATGCCCAGTCAAAGGCAAGGAGATGAAGTCATCGGCCGAGAGGCTTAATTAGTTACCGTGATGGCGTCGAGCTCGGCTAATGTTGAGGCACCGCCAATGGCGGGCGTGCAATTGACGGAGGGGCCGCTTGCTGCCGAGGTGCCGGCCGGCGTATTCTTCCCACACCCGGGTGCATTAAGCTGCAATGCCGGCGCCGGCGCGGGAGACACCAATTCCGCCTCCGCCGGAGACACCAATGGCGCCGCCACGGGAGACACCAATGCCGCCTCCGCCGGAGACACCAATGGCGCCGCTGGCACGTTGCGCGAGTTGCTGCCCGTGAAGCTGGGAATTGGGGGCGGCCCCTGTTGGCCACCCGCCATCCACGCCTGCAACCCAGAAAGCAAGGTAGGTATAATGGCGGTGATCGTCACTCCCAGTTGGTCTCGCACTTGCTCTTCGACCATCTCCGAAATCCGCGCCACTTGTGCCTTGAGTTGTTGAACCTCGCGCTGCTGGCTTTCCGAGCTGGTCTTTCTCTCCTTTCGCCCAGCGGTATAGTACTCCGGCCATTTCGTGGACAAGCCTTTGCCAGCCACACGACCAGCTGACGACGGCTTACTGAGCTTATCCTTGTTTTTCATTATGTTCAGCGCCCTATTTAAAGGGGTGTCGAAAGGGGAGCTCTGAGACGACCCCGCGCTACTGCTTTCATCGTCCTGCGGAAGGAACGTTAACCATTTAGAAATTTGGCTTCATTAATTAGAATGCAACCATATGGAGCTAATTACACGGGGGTGTATTCCTTACCAGAACACGCTCAAGCGCCTTGGTCTTCGGATCCGTGGTAAGCTCCTTGGTTACCGGGTCAATCTTGTACCGGGCCCTGACATAGTTCCTGGTCTGCTTGTCATGGTATTTCTCGAAGAGGGGCGGTAGGCCTTGCTCGGCACGCTCCGCGTCCTCCTTGTCCCATATAGGTTCCGACACTCTGTAACCGCCGGGACCGAGTTTGTGGACCCCTAAGTTCAAGTCCCGCATATCTTTCCCCCAGTAACTTGATTCCGCAGATGCGTTGCTCTCGCACTGGATCTTGAACTCCCGGTAGTCATCTTCGCTGATCGAAGGATTTTTCTCCTTGATCTTCTCATAACTATCACCTTTTTCAATCATCCTCTTCACCGCGGCTCTCCAAGTAGCCAGGGCCTTGCTCATCTTCGTGAGGGCGGCACTGTTCACTTTATTCCCTGAGAGGCGTGTTTTTGCGAAGTCACCGGGGAACTTGTATCGTTCGTGCAGCTTCATGAAGAGGAGGTTGCACAAATTCCCTCAGTCACGATGCCTTAGGTTCTCGGTGTTGATCGAGACGGTGCTCCGAAGAATGCACCCGAGCTGTCCCGCGTACCCCTTGACTATTTCTTTGGGCGCCGTTGGATGCCCCTCGGAGGACACTTCAGTAAATTCCTCCTTGACGGTGCCGAGCACGTTCGGGCGCCGGTCCTTCCATTGCCTCTTCGGCTGGCTGCCATCTGTGCATGCGCTGCCATCATCAGTGGTGGCATCCTCGGCGGCACCATCAGTGGTGTCATCCCCGACGCTACTAGGGGTTGTGTAGTCAGGATCGGTGTCTTCCGCGGCGTCCTCATAGCGTTGAGGTTCTTCCTCCATCTCCTGGGACAGCTCCCAGAATGCCTTGCCCCAACCGCCGGCCTCATCGTTGTGGGCCATGTTTCGCTCTAAATAGGAAAAAAGTTTGGTCAAAAAGTTGGTTATTGTCAAGGAACAAGATCATGGTCTCATCATTTAGGGTTTGTCGACACTGAGGCATCCTAAAAGCTAAGCTTTTATCATTTAGGGTTTGTCGACGCCGAGGCACCCTAAAAGCCTAAGCTTTCATCATTTAGGTTTTTATCAACACCGAGGCACCCTAAAAGCCAAGGTTTTATCATTTAGGGTTTGTCGACGCTGAGGCACCCTAAATGCTAAGTTAAGTTTTCACCATTTAGGGTTTATCGATGCCGAGGCACCATAGGTTGACTGATATATATGGGTATCTTCTAATAATATACCCTATCAAGAAAAGGGAAGGAGAATTCTAAGTTGGGCCTAATCACTTGGCTCTATTGCCACCTATGGTTTAATGCAGCAAGAATAAAGGGGCAGTTGATCCTACTTAATTAAGTACTAAGATACCCCGGCCCATGCATTAGTCGCAAGTACCCCATATGTCCTAGTTTTAGCAAAGTCATGCTAAAATTCACGGAAAATTTCAGCATGACCTTTGCTGAAAATAGGACATATGGAGTACCCGAATTTGCCGGAACGGAAGTTAATCGACATTCCGGCAAAATCAAGGGCCTCTCGGGGTACAGCAGCAGCATCACAAGTTGACAAAATTCCCAAGTAGTACAGCAGCAGCATCACAAGTAGTACCAATGAACATATAGTCCCGCACATTCTGAATTTGTTTGTCAAAGTGTTAGTAAGCATCACCCCCACAATGTGTATCCCTTGATTCCCTTCTCACCAGCAAACCACACTAATGCTCTAACTAGTGTACATAATTCATTCACCATGATCACATTTTCTTTTCTTTATACAGAAGCCTTTCACTACAACTGTTTGATCCTAGCAAAGACATGCATGACACATAACCACTCCCACCAAACCTGCAGAAGTGCAATAACTGAAAAAGCTGAAGTTCTCAGCATGAAGAATCACACAACACAGCACCTACATTATGATGATACATTTGGATCTTCATAGGAGCATACAACAATGCAGGCAAAAAGAAGGAACTTAATTTCGATAGTTATTTGACCAAGTTGTGTTATAAATGTGGACCGAGTATCAAAGAGCAAACATGATACTACCACAAAACCTATAGTTCTTGCAAAAGTGGAAGAAAAGTATGGGAGGCAAAGCAAGTTGATTGATCACAATATGATATATAAAATTATCAACTGCAGACCTGAATGCATGCAATTCGGCCTTTCCCAAGCAGTGATGGTAACTGAAAGTATAACAACTAAAAACTCTGCTCTACTGTATGTGTCCAATAGTGCCATCATAACAGAACTTGGAAAACTTTACCCAAGGAATGAGAGAAACTGAAAGTAGCAAGTAAAAACTCTTCTCATCATAACAGAGCTTGGAAAATTTATAGGTCGGATTACACAAAAGTACTGATGCAAGCAGTACAGTACACAAAACTTGCAAACTTACAAGCACTACTGCAACTTAATTAAGCTACTCGAGTAAGTGAATCAACTGCACTTAATTAAGCTACTGGAGTAAGTAACTCCATGGAGTACTCACTGGAGTACAGCTAAATTTTCAGGAGTACTTCTATAGCATAAGCAACTGCTGACAACTTTCATACTCCAATGAGCAGTGGGTACACAATTCATAGTTTGTACAACACAGTTCATACTTACTATTAGTTTGTACAACTACTGTATAATATAGGAGTGTGTATGAAGAACTGCCACTTAATATAGGAGTAGCAGAAAAAGAAAAAGAAAAAAGCTGCCTTGCAGCATAATGCTCCATCCATATATAAGGACCACAAATAATTTACTCTACTTAATTACCCAGATTAGTTAGTTGATGATGAGAGAATTATATATAAATGCATCCATCCATCATCATTCGAGGATGACAATGTCTCAAGATATCATCATGCATGATCTGCTCTGGTCTGGTCTGGTGTACTTAAGCCCCAGTTAGTGGAGAGCGTTTGGTTTTAGTTCAACTGACTGGCTGACTGAATTAAGCTGAACTAGCTTGACTAGCTTTACAGGCTGGCAGAGGCATGTACAGTAACTACAACATGTCACTGTCTGTCTCTGTCACCTCTTCTTCTACTACTACTACACTACACTAGTTGTACTACGTAGTTGGCAGCAGACCGACAGACAGACTCTGCACTTCACTGCATGCCAGTATCAATTAAAAGTAGCGGGAAAAAAGATGCACCGACAAATCAGAATGCAAGAAAAATATGCACAAGTAATCCTCTTGAACTTGAAGCCAGTTTCAGATGGGTAATTAAGTAGAGTAAATTAAGTGGCAGTTCTTCATACATACTCCTATATTATACAGTAGCAAGATCACATGTTTCAGATGGTTTTCTATTTTCCAGAAAAGTGGATTGGTGGCACACAATTGTTGCACTCGGTCGATCTACCTAGCATTATCAGCATGGATACCATTGAGACATGAACAGAAACTCTTGGATAACAAACAAGAACAGCCAAATTAGTTGGGATCTGTCTTAGATTAGATAAGCAAGAAGGAGAAGGGGACGAACTGGGGTACCTGCGCTGTCCTGCGGTGGTTGAGGAGTTGGATCCGGCAGCGGAGCCCAAGGGGGGTCGTCGGAATGGCGCCTGCGGCAGCGCCGGAGACGAGGAACTGGGGAAGGGAAGGGAAGGGAAATCCGGTGAGACGGCAGCAGGGAGCGAACGGAAGGAGAGGAAAGGAGGATCCTTTAGTACCTGGCTTGCTCGGAGCCGAACAGGAAACCCTGGCCCTGGTGGCGCGGCGACGGCAACGGCGAGGAGGCGGGGCGAGAAGGAGACGAAGCGAAGTAGCTTGTTGCG